>NC_140085.1:96018127-96421940 GCF_964237585.1 Gallinula chloropus
AAAGACAGGAGTGTTTATCTTCCTTCCCTGTACTCAGCTGTCTTCTGGAGAAGAGCAAATACAGATGAAATGCTTTCCAGACAGAAGTTAGTCAGGTGAACTCATTTTGCTTCAAGTCCTTTCTATATGTTTATATCTCAGACTATGTTTGCGGGGAGATACACACATCTTTCAAAATGTAAACCCGCTATTGAAGGTGTCGTGACAATTTTACCATTTGCATGCAGACAGCATAACAGACAGAGACAAGGGGATAGGGGAAGAGGAGGGAAGGTTTTAAGTATATCAACACAAAATAAAATTGTAGAAATCTCATTTATCTTTCCACAGAGGCTAAACCTGAAGTATTGACTTTCCAGTCTTTTAACACTCTTGAAATATTATTTTGTGTATGACATTATACCTTACTTAGTCTCAGACCTGGAAATGAGTATGCATCTAAGATATACACATCTTAGCCTCACAAGGTGTTTTTCAATACCGAATAAATTAATATTTCATTGTCTAAGCATCTGATTTATTTGTTTGCTCAGCATTTTATATTTTATACCTCTTCATATGCACAATTAAAATGCATGAAAAGGGATGAAAGAAATGTAAAGGTTATTCATTTGGGGCCCATAGAAATATTACCCACAAGGCTTCCATTTAAATTCCTAAATAAGCCCTTACTTTTCCAAATTTTCTGTTTAATTTTCTCAAAATAATATAGGCATTCCTCATCCAGCAGAAAAATACAAAGAAAGATGTACAAAATATATTCTACTGCTTAAGTTTAACCCTTTGTTGCATCGTCTGTGTATTTGCCTTCCATCCTTTTTTTAACTGACAACTGCCTAAACAGAAAATCCCAAAGATTGCACAAACCTTCGTAGTATTTGACCTGAAGCATTCGGTACCCTAGCACAGGAGATGAGACAGAAGGTAGTTAAAAACTGTGCTGCAAGGTTAGGATTAGAAAGCATTTGAAAAGCAAGCAAGGTGCATAGAAGCTCCAGTGAAAGCAAAAATGTTGAAGCAGAAATACAGTCTGCATGGTGTCCAGGGCCAACCGTATCCTAAGGTCCATCAAGCATGGCATTGCCAGCTGGTCCAGGAAGATGACTGTCCCGCTTTACATTGTGCTGGTGTGGCCTCACCTCCAGTACTGTGTGCAGTTTTGGGTGCCATAGGACAAGAGGGACACAAAACTATTAGAGAGTGTCCAGAGGAGGGCAATGAGGATGGTGAAGAGTCTGGAGGGGAAAACTTATCAGGAGATGCTGAAGTCCCTTGGTTTGTTCAGCCTGGAGAAGAGAAGGCTGAGGGAAGACCTCATTGTGGTCCATGGCTTCCTGACAGGGGGGGAGTGAAGGGGCAGGTGCTGGGCTCCCTTCTTTGGTGACCAGTGTTAGAACCTGAGGGAATGGTGTGAAGCTGCAACAAGGCAGCTTTATTGTGGATGTTAGGAAGAGGTTCTTTACTGAAAGGGTGGTTGGGCACTGGAACAGGCTCCCCAGGGGAGTGGTCACAGCACCCAGCTTGTCTGAATTCAAGAAGTGTCTGGATGATGCTCTGACTTGGCTGGCCCTGTGTGGAGCCAGGAGTTGGAATCTATGGTCCTTATGAGTCCCTTCCAACTCAGGGTATTCTATGATTCTTTGCTTCTATGAAATAAATGAAAAGAAAAAGTAAATCTGTAGCATTATAAGAGATGTAAAAGAAAAGCAATTAATCCAAAGTTAGGCTGTAATAGAAAAAGCACAGTAAACAGTGTGTTTAACTGCAAAAAGAAATGCCTGTTGACAATAGTAGCAGTTACAGGAGAAAGAAAATAAAACAAGATTATATCACGGTAACTGAAGTTAGGGGGTAAAAAATTTGACCTAGGGACAAAGAAAAATTACCAACAGAAATTAATGTGTTGACAAGGCTGCTACTCAAATGTGATTGTTTCATTCTTGGTCTGTAAAAGAATGCCAGTATTAACAATAGAAGTTACATGTACAATGAATGGCAAAATTATATGCAAACTTCAAGGTGAACTTTTTGAATTACAGGGCTTGTAAGGAACTGCAGTAAGTTGATGTGCCAAGCTCATTAGCATTCAACAATCCCTGCATGTGCAATATTCCCTTTTGTACCGTGAATTTAAACTTTTATAGATCCTAGAATGATTTTATTCAGAGTACTGGGTTGCTGGGTTTGGGATTTTTGGTGGCTTTTTAATTTTTTTTTTAGTGGATAAAAAAATTTGAAAAGTAAAGGACTTGTATTCTAAACAAAAGCTAGCTAACAGGTTCCTTGATAAGAACTTCATGGCATTATTTCTAAAGCCTGTTTAGAGAGATAGAAGACAAAAATTCTCAACGTACAAAGTCATTCTCAAATCTTTGTCAGTTTACAGATGAACATATTTGCTAGAGGAAAATATGCTGGTCAGCATGAATAAAGCATCCTGTATACTTAAAAAAGAAATCTCCTATGCAGCAAGTGCCAACTATTAAACCAGGAAGCACAATTTGAGTCCCTTGGCATAAAATAAAAAAAATATTTTCATGACTAATTTTTTAAAGAATTGGATTATCTTATCTACTTTTTTTCCCTTATAAACTCATGCTGACAAGAATGTGATAAAATATTTAAAAGATGCAAAATGATAATTTCAGATACTACTGTATCACTGAATGATATAAGAATTCAGAAGTTATCAGATATTAAACGTCCCTACTCCTGGCTCCAACTGTATGTATCATGGATTCTTCAGAACTCAGGCTTAAACCTTCATGCATTTACTGAAAAAGAGAGCAGGTAAGGGGACAGGAAGAGGATATATATTCTTCCTACTGCAACATCCAGTTTGGTCTGAACGATGGCCACAAAAAATACCTGCCAGTTTACTAACTCCTGTTTCAGTGCTCTGAGAATACTAAGCGATGCTGAGCATTGATTTTTTTGACAATTCTGTGTTCTGAATAGGACTTATTTTGCCTGACAGGTCTCTGGAAGTAGGCTATAATAAGCACAGATTTACAAAAGGCAGTTTAGCAGTTTTTGGGCAGGGCTGGTTTTGGTTGTGCTTTGATTTTGCATTTACCTACACTGATGATGACCTAGTACTTGTCATGAATCAAACACAATTAGTTTAAAGATGCATGGGCTGTGGATTTCATGTTATCTTTGAATAACCCAATAAGATTATGGCCTGACAGAAATATCTATTTAACTACTGAGATTAAATTCAGTTTAACTGGTATACCTTTGTCTTTAATTCCTGCTGCAAATCATTGCCTCCAATCACAAGGTGTAATAGCCTATTGTGCCAATTATACTTTTTAAAATTTCTCTGCAATTCATCATTTTTATTTGATTTCAGGTAGAAAATGAAAAGTACCAACCAACAAAATTACTGAGGACCATAATGACCCAGTCCAATGAAGCCATTCATCATCAGTACCAAGTCTTACTCTGCATAGATCCTACAAATAGTTTCAATTAACAGCTTTACACAAGTACTGCTGTAAAACATACATTAAACCCTGTGCCTGATCCCGACGGCTGCTGACTTTGAATGAATAACAGTTGGAAGTCTTTTATGCTACTCAGTCTGGATCAGAAGTAGCGCTGATTCAGCCCAATCAGACCCATTTAGGAAAGTCTTGACCCCAAAAGTCTTTACACATAGAAATGTCTCTCACAATTCAGCAGGAATACATTGAATAACTCCGACTCCCAAACTAGAAATGCCAAGCAATGCATACAGGAAGATGAGAAGAAACATTGAAGAGGAGGAAGAAGTTGACACCAATCATTAGATAATCTGTCATAATACTACTTCCATACATGCATTACTATTTGCAATTTAGATTTGTTTCCAATGTCCATAATCT
The DNA here is from genome assembly GCF_964237585.1 of Gallinula chloropus. Taxonomy (NCBI): domain Eukaryota; kingdom Metazoa; phylum Chordata; class Aves; order Gruiformes; family Rallidae; genus Gallinula; species Gallinula chloropus. The sequence continues at coordinate 96,021,997 of NC_140085.1, forward strand.
AGAGGCAACCTTAAATACAGAATTAGCTACAGGGTATGTCCTGTTCTGGCCAGGCCAGAGACAACCTCCCCAGTCAGCCAGCACGGGTGAGCTGAGTTGGCCAGGGCTGTTTCCCACACCATCTGGCATCACTCCCCCATAAAAGGGGCTGTTTGGGGAAGGGTGCCTCCAGGGCAGTCTGAGTGTGGCTGGGGCATTGGGTTGGTCTTTGGGTAGTGCAGTACTCTGTATTATTACTGAGTGTGAGTGAAATTTGCCACGGGCTGTTATTGTTTCCCTTTCACAGTGATTTTGTGACAGACCCACAGAGGCTCTGTCTCTTTCTCCTCTAGGACTGAGCAAGCAGCATGTGGTGCTCAGCCACTGCTTGGGGCTGAACCATCACAGGATAGCACGGAAATTTCTCCCCTCCATGTTATTAGAACAGACTCATATACATGCTTCTAGTTTGTTAATTTAGCAGTAATTTGGTTTCTTAAATTAGTTCTGTCGCCAGATCCCCCACGCAGATTCCTCATCGAAATCACGAAGTAATATTATCCTCCACCAAGACATGCATACAATTAATATATAGAAATCCCAAACAGGAGACAACAAAGGCCGTGACAGGCAACATTGTACATATGAGTTGCACTGTCCCCATTTCCAAAATGTCTGTCTAATATTTGAATGCTCCAGCACTAAAACTGTCGTGCCATTTCTAAATGTGTGCTGGTTAAATTGTATTACAATTCACTGGCTGAAGCAACTAAATACATCTACCACCCTCTACAAATAGGTGTTATTTTATAAAGAAAATGTCTTTTGCAATAGCATTCTAGCCTTATAAGTGGTTACAGAACATTACATAAGTAGCTATATCAAACACTATTTCTTTTCGCTTCACTCTGGATGAATTGATATTACACTAAGGCCTTAGCAAAGAACATATTTTAATTGCAATTGTTGACTACAACCCCCCAAACTTTTCCTTAGAATCTATTGGTCACCCTCTGTAAAACACTTCCATTTGTATTGAATACCACAGCATTACAAAGGCCACCAGCACATCAGTAGCACAAAAAAACATTGGACTAAACCAGGTATATTGGACTGTCACCATTTAATATGATGGCCATAAATTTACACTGCGGTTGATTTAATGTATTTTATTCTATTTTTGTGTAAGCTGTTCTGTCTCTTTTTAGTGATATAAATGAACACAGTGCAAGCACAGTGTTGCATAAAGATCAGGTTTCATATGCACATGTAACTGTTCAACCTGTTTTCCCAGACAAAAAGGGAAAAAATAAGCTGCTTCTCATGAACTTTTAGCTCCAGTAAATCTGTTATGATTTCAGAGGTCTCAGGTAAACTCAGAGGGATGGAGAGGAGGAGAAAGAGATGAAGGGTCAAATGAACATCCAGTGGATAGGGTAGTCAATTTTCCCACCTCCAGGGATCTGAGTAATTCAAGAGCATGAATCTTCATCTTGTACCCCCAAGGAAGGAGTCTTAACCATGAAGTGGTTCCCCATTCTAAGCTATACTCTACAATTTTTGACGGAGAAAAAAAATTAATAAAGAGCTAACTACTACAAAGGGTAGCCAGGAAAAGAAATCTCAACATGTAAAAATATAATTCTCCTCTTCTGATCAGTCCAAGTAATCCCTACTATTATGATGAACTACATGTAAAATACACCTATCAATAGAAAGCCATACTGTTCTGAAGGTTGCACTGGGGTGCTTTGAAGAAGGTAAACTTGTTCTGTTGACATGCAGATTGTGATACAAAGGCATGTATTCCCATTACTTTGATTGAAAAGAGCGGTTTAGCTTTTTTGTCTGCATGACCCTTAGGCCACCATATCACAGTTTGCAAAGCACAATGCACTTGCCAGAGCTTGTAATATCAGTGTCTCATGTCACAGCTTCACTGCAGACATCTCTTATCAGCATTGGTTTTTTTCTGGTGTGCTCTCACCCCAAATTTTTTTGGCTTCCTACATATGCCTGCATCATGGAGTGCTTTATTCATATGCTCACATCTCAGACTCCGTGACAGAAGGTTACAGTGAATCTTGGAATCTTGGTTATGCCTTTCCCTTTGAGGAAATGGATAACCAAGAGATGTGATGCAGGTTTTGTGGATTTTGATAAAACAAATGTGTGTGTGTGTTTATGTGGAAACCAGCATAAAATTAAATAGAAGGATAATAAAAGGAATTCACAACTTGAATATTCCGTGTACTTATAGGCAAATGCAGGACAAGCATACTGGAATGATACTGCATCATCTCTGGAGTTGCAGAAAGTTTACATTAAGACTAATTACTTTAAGTGACTTGCACGTGCTATAAAAGCCCATGTGATTGTTCAAGACGCAGCCTGTACATTGGTATACACATTGTGCCTTTCTGCAACTATAAAACCATTTGAGTGTTTAGATGATGTAGAAGAATTAGGGAGAGGATGTCAGCACAGATTTGTTGGCTGATGGAAGATAACCAGCAGGAAACAGAGGAAAGCAGAATGTACCTTCAGTCTTGCCACTCTCAGAGGACACAGCTTTGACCACGGGGTTTGAATTTGAGGGGGCAAAAAAGCAATTGCATTTGCAGAGCAAAATGTTTTCCTCAGTACAGATCCCATTAAAAGGACAAAAATATAGAAGCAATCTTTGAAACGTGATACTGCACAAGCAGCAACTTTGCTGTATCTTTAAAAGGCAGTTTGTGCCAATAACTAGAAAATGTCTTGCACCCCGAAGCTCCAATTTTCTGAACCTTATTTTCCTATTCAAGTGTTAGGAAACAAGGTATCTGCTTCATACAAAGAACCCATTATGCATGGAGGAAGAGGAGGTGAGGTCTACTGAATGGCCTGAGCTTCACTATCATGGTTTATGAGCAGGGGTGGATCAGCTCTCTTTAACTACAGCTCATAACTATTACTCATGTGTAACAACAAGCAAACAAGCTCATTTGCCATACCGGTAACTTCAGAAGCAGGCCAGCATGAGGACACGAATCCATTTAAAAACCCATTGAATTCTGGTGCTAGCTATAAATACACACCATAAATTTTTATCTCAGGTCAAATATCTCTGGGAGCTTCTGTAAATGTTGATGTGGTTATAGAATTAGAAGTCTGTCCAAAAATACATTGCTAACTCACCACCCAGCTACACATTCAGTGAAAATCAATACTAAAAGCAGGTGTTAGTTTTCAGTACAGACTATTAGCATTATCACTGACCCATCATTTATCAGAATTAACGGTGTTGTATTAAAACAACATTCATCTATAATAAAGAAATTCATTTAACTTCACATTTCTTTGTGAAGGATACTGGGTAATCAGCCCTGGAGTTGAAACCATCTGTCTATGTATTGAGTAGACACCAAAAAAAAAAAAAATCCTCTACTAGGGTACCCTAAACTGAATGCAACTAAATGAAGCCTTTAGCAAGTTTATTGAACCATTTATGTATGAAAAAAACTACTGGGCAGCGAGAGCTAACCAAAACATTTGTCTGTATTAACCACGGATTTTGCTGCACCAAAGTTGCCCTTTACCAGATCATTTCCATGTGAAAGTTATTTATAATATTCTACTATTTAAAAGAATAAAAAATATCCATGTAATCATAGCAGGTCTGTGAAAATTAACCTACATAAAATTTTGAGATTCAAATACCCCTAAAATTCTAGGGATGTGTGATACCATTTATGAATTTGAGGATTAGTATTTTCAAAAAGAGATAGTAAATACTCTTAACAGTCCTCAATCTGTAACCCTCCTTACCTGTTGTGGTCAACTTTTGAATAAAGTGCAGGCTAAACTTAGTTATTAGAAAATCCTTCACTAAACAAAGGACATGTATCCAATTCTTTATAAACTAAGGAAAACATAGGGCAGATTTGCAGCACTTGAGAGCACTTACAAAGTACAAGAAATGAACTGTAGTAGGTAAACTCCCCAAACACCAGTGTCTGTTCAGTGAGGATTAGAAACATGAAGGCATTTTACAACTTCATCCCCTAAAGGTCAGTTAGCAATTTGTTTCTTTCACCCAAGTTGTTCTGGATTGACAAGGTGCCTGACTACCCTCAGCAACTTTAATGCATATTACTCTTACTACGGCAAGAGCAAATCACAATTGTTATTTCAGGAAGCTGGGTGAGCACTGTAGACAATAAGCCAAACGCCTGTTCCCTCAGAGAATGACAGAGAAACCATTGCTGATCTGCTGTTATCTACCTGCTCTGATTCAGTACCACTTCTTTAAAGATGAAAAGTGTGAAAAAAAAATGGGCATATAACTTGACTTGAGAACACACAACTTGTTACAAACAGCAAACAGAGACACACATGTAATTCAGTTGAAGATGGTGAAAAGCTGTGCTTAATGAATAGCTGTCTCAAATTTCGATCAAATACTTGGAGAGCACATAAGTTACAAATTACAGAATTACAGAATACCCAGCTAACGTTTGTGCTGTGACCTGGTTACGGGCTCCAGGGAGTCTTCCTGTGTTACTGAGATTGTTCACTTCTTTATTGTCACCTGCTTTAGGTGACTGAAATAGATCTGAAAACTAGTTCCTGACTTCTCTGTATGATTATTTTCTTTCCTATATTCATATAAAATATGCTATCTAACAAGAGTAGCATTGTACTGTGGAGTCTAATGAAATATATGGTGCCAGGCTAATGACCAGGGATAGTCAGGAATATTCTGCTCAATTACACTGTTTGCTGTCGCATGCTCTGAAGAGAAAACACATCACTCCAGGCTCAAGAACAATCCCTTTTCATTGCTTCTTTGCCATACTCATGGAATATTGCCTGACAATTTCAAAGCACTTTTACCAGAGTGTTCATGGCATAGGACAAGTACAAAGTCCTATATTACCCCTGCAACATCTGTATTTAAACATACTTTTTAATAAGAATGAACAAATATCCAGATAGCAATTGATATATATATATATATATAGACAGTCAAGCAGACGTAATTGGCAGAAAAAGAAACAGCATCTAACCCATCTCTGATGACTTATTCATACTTCCTCCTGGTAGATTACACAAGATCTTTCACTAGAGTGAAAATATACCATCTACCAACTTCCTCAAGAGATCATCTCCTTGAGCACATTCCCAGCCAGGTCAACATACTTGAGCAGCTTTGTAAAGTTCTAACTTTTCAGAGTCCTTAGTCTTGCTTAAGAAACTGCACAAAGAAGCCAGCTAGATCCCATTCCTCCTTGGACAGTTAAATACCCAAATAATAGAAAGATGCTGATGACCTTGCAATGCTTTTGACTGCAGCAGAATCAAGTGCCAAGAAAAACATTAACCAAAAGTTCCACTTACTGGTCAACGCTCTGCAGAATGGTACCACAAAGTTCAGACTGGACATCGCCACAGATTATGATCAGTTTGTTAGTTGTTATTGCCCTGAACAAGCAAACTACACTTAATTCATTCCCCAGCTGTGATTTGAAAGAGCAGCAGTGACTAGCAGATGGTGCTTGGCCAGTCAGGACTGTCCCCTGTCATTGAATTACTGAAAAAGTAATTCAATGCCCAGGATTTTTCCACGTGAGCTCTTCACAGAGTAACACACTAGCCTAGAAGGGTGTATTATTCTCTGTTTTCTTAATGTTACTGTTGTTCTCTCAGCCAGGCATTTGCAGGACATAACCACAGTCAGCATGAAATGCTGTTTCAGTCAGTCCTCACAAAATATTTCGAGCTTCTCCAGTTTGCTATTTCTTAGCCACTGTAATGAAGAGAATGATAAACAATAATGTGAATGGCCATAAAGAGACACTCCTATAGCTGCTATGCCTAAATTCATCTAGTCAACTAGTTAGCAATTTGTACCTTATTGGACAATCAGTAGAAAAAGATGGTATTCAGAGATTTCTCTTAATAGTAACTTCAAGGCATAGTGTAAAAATTTGGATAACATACTCCTCAAGTGCTTGTATTAAGAAATCCAGTTTTCTAAAGAAACTAGGAAACATTTAAATATAAAAAGTTTGCTTTTAAAGCATTTAACAGTAGGCTGAGAGAGTAATGGAAATCCTTCTGATAGAAATCAGTAGCTAGTAGACACACGACATACAGTAGACATAGGTTAACACCATATATACTCTACATTTCATTAAAAAAAGAAAGATGAAATATCTTGAAATAAAAGGGGCAGAAAAGAGCTGTAATTAACTGGATGCAGATACTAGATTTTTGCTTTTCTTCTGATTCAGGTTTACCATTACTGATTTGAGGGTTCCTAACTATATAAAGGAAGTTTGCAGAGAACTGCTTTTATTAGGAATCTGCATTTCCTATACACACACTGGAAGATGATCAAGATCTCATTCTATAGATGTTACACAGACTCTTTTACACTCTTAAAGTATGTAGCATAACCATATTTTGTGCACTGGTATTTTTGGCTACATGGCTATTTTTAGAAAACAGTTTCTTTACTGTTACTGACTTGGGCTGTGTGCAGTAAATTAAGGACAGACCAAGAGTCAATGATATTCAATTCATTGAACTTGTGGTAGGACACTTTTCCCCTTCTGTCTGAATTTTCCCACCTTAAATGCAGCCCCTGCTGACAGCTGAGAGGATTCATGTTTTTCAAATATCTAGAGGACATTATATAAGTGCTATGTGATTATTAATAAAATGTCAGAGAAAGTATCTTTGCCCTTTAAATATTTATAGCTAGGGAGACAGACACAGTGAGCCAGAGCTAGCGTGCATTGATGGCACCAACTGAAAGAGAGAAACGTGCTTTCAGGCTCCAGCAGATATGAAAATCAAGAAGTTCCAGCAAAACACAAGTTAAGTGCAGGCACTTTTTGACTGTTTTTAGGTTTACTTATACTGGTTTTCCTCTGATCTGATGAGACCAGAAGCTTTGTTTTGTTGTGTTTTTTGGTTTTTTTTTTTTTTTTTTTTTTCCACAGAATAGTCTAATAGGAGATACTAACTGTTCCTATGTAGAGGATGTTTTTACATCTTCAGGCCATTAACACAGCTACAAGACAACCAACTTTTACATATTCATCATCTACATGAGTCTGATTAGAAATTCAGATAGAGATGTCTAGAAATCAACAAAGGATAAACAGAAAGATAGATGACTATGTGTCTAGTTTAATTTCAAAACAGATGTGCCAACTTAACATCCTATGCCTAAGTTTTGATTAAACACTGAGTAATTGATGTTTTCCCAAAGCCTATCCTCTATGAAATAGCAGATAAAGTTTCTCAAGTCAACTCTGCATTTTATGAGAGCCTTGTTTCTTGTGTGCATGTGGTTTGTTATAAAGGTCCTCCTTTAATATCCTCAGTCCTCCTTTAATAAACTGATATGGCTTGTGTACATTAGACTTAAAAACCAAACACAACCATATTATTCATAAAAATCCCTCTCATGTATACATCTAGAGACAGCCAACAATCCATCTTACGCGTTCCTTTCAGCACTATTATCCCAAAACACAGACTTTTCTGTGATTGCTTTAGGATTGTCTATAGCAAACATTTAAAGCATCTGTTCGACAGTAGGATAATAGGATGTTCCACTTATTTTTCCTACCTTAACCTCCCTCTTATTTTATGAAAAGCATGAGCTTGCATCACAGGAGGAAATGTGCCTGTCTGTGTTTTTTCCTGCCACACTATTTATTCTCTCCTTGATTTATTCTACTGGAGGGCAAACATATTGTGCACAGCTACTTGTGATGCTGTGCCGCTGAGATATCTGCTTCTGAGCGTGTTATAAAATTGTTGATGCTGCCCTAAGGGTCAACAGTTGCCCTCTGAAGAGAAAGTTGTTTGTTTGTTTTTTTAATTTCAGGGCAGTTATGTCTGATTTCCTTACCTTTGTTGTACTCTTGCTCCTAAATTACTAAGGTGCTGGACTACTTCAGATGCCACCTATAAATAAGGTCAACTTGATTTATTCTTATTCTAACTTGCAAATAGAATTCCTGTGACTATTCTTGCTTTTAGACTATATTTATGCTCACATATATATCTATGCACAAAAATGTACACACTGTGTGTATATTTTTAGTTTAGATGTGTGTATAATTTTAGTTTAAAATATAAAGATAATCTGTTTTCAGCACAGAGCCTGTGTGCTGTAGTGCTTGAACTGAAACAGTCTAGCTAGTATGTTTTAACTTTCTGTGTGCATTTTGCTGCAGACAACTGTATAGCAGCTGCTACCTTCGTCAGGGACATAGGGAAAACAGGAATCCGGTCTGCATCATCATCTAAACAAGCACATTCCATCAGAATTAAGATTAATTAATAAAAATCAGATTAGATGAGAAATTCCCATATATAATTTCAATGGCTAGCATTCACAAGCCCTTTAATACACATTTGGAAAAGCAAAATGGTTACAAGTACAAAGCTTCCAGACTTCCACTATGTGTGCACTTATTTCCTCAAAAGGGTACCTTTCTGTTCCCAGTTCATAAAACTAAATGATTCTGGGCCATTGTTTGAGGCTTCTGGATGCTAATGAAATACAAACAACGAGGGAAGCAGCAAGAGAAGAGATTTGCATCTGTAAGCAGACAGAGGCATATAGTGTGCAAAGATCTTACAATGCCAGCCATAAATAAATATTTGAAAACCATGGTAATTGATCTATACTATCAATATATTTCCTTCTTAGAACTGAACATCTGTGAATTGCAAAGGCTAGAACTATTGAAGACATGACCTGATAAACTGGAGGAGACAATTTAGGCTTTTAAAAGAAAAAGCTCTCAGAAAAACTAGTTATTTGCATGCTGAGTGCAGCACCATAGCAGAAATGAGAGTCATAAGAATGGGAGCATGACATGGCTAGGGAAAAGGTTTTACAATTTTATGGCTTAACTGTATGCCAAGCTTTAGAAAGGATGGGAGGCAGCAGGAGGGGGAACTGGAAAGAAGGAAGAGTTGTAATAACTTTGCTTTATATTCATACAACAAACTTCTTTTGAAACGACTAGCCAGTTGGAGAAAGTAACTGTCTGCCTGGAAAGTGGGTTATGGTAATTTCAGCATGGGCGGATGGGGAAAGGGGGGCAGGAGACAGAAGCAGGGAGGGCATGTACAAACATATCTGTATTCTGCTTTCAAGTCTGCTGCTGGCAGTTCTCCTGCTGCTTCTCACTCTGCATTGCCTCTCCCTGGGACTGAACTGCCTGCTCGCCCGTGTCCTCTGCTGCTCCCACTCGTGTTGCCAGTGCATAGGCTAGAACATTTTGTCTGGTCTTACCGTGCTCTTGGAGTCGTAAATCCTTCTCAGAGTGATAGGTGGGCCAGGAGTTACAGCAGGATGTCAGGACTAGGTATTAGTCTGAAATTTGTGGGTAGGTAAACTTTAAACGTTCTTTAAACAGCAACTGATATTACAGGTAGGTACAAGCATTCATGAACATACAGCAAATATAGAAGTTATTTTTCTGTGCCTCAACAAAGGGGAGAACACTGAAATAGAAAATAATTTTTTTAAGCATGGATGTAGAAAAAAATATAAGGGGGTCTTCTGTCAATTGTCATCATTTTTCTTTCTTTGAAAAAGTAAATTTCTTCTTTGCCTCTTGCTACTTAGAAGCTCTAATCAAACCAAAAATAACCTTTGGCACTGCCAATAACACTAATCAAATTATGATTCAATTGAAAAGGTGATTATTAACTGATTTTAGATTCTGACATTGTTATTTGACTTCATCATGTCAGGCAAGATCTTTATGGAATGTCTACTAGCACATTACCCTAGTTTAAGTGAAGTTATACCTGATCCACTTGAGCTGGGCATGTGATCTGAAGGAGATGTAAAAACTAAGCAAGAGAAACACATTGAAAGAAGAGAGAGAACTAGCAAGCCTGTAGTCACAAGGGAAAATGCTACTCAGAATTGCAGTCACTGTTTCAACATAATACTGTCAGGACGAGTCCCTAGCACATCCTGGAGACATGAAGTTTCTTGCCCTGCTATGGGGCACCCAAGGATCAGCACAGACTCTGGTCTCTGATCAGATTAGGCCTCAGGCTTACCAGAAACATCTCTTACTTAATAGAGTTTGTCTCTAATACAGCCTAAGAGGACTATTATTAAATGATTAGGCTGCCTCCATTCTCTTGCTTAATTAATTTTTCAGTGTAGAAGGGAAACTCTCTGGTCCCCCGTCTATCACTGATGTAACATATTACAGTACCTGATCACAGTCAAACTAGTCAGCCTCCATGAACATCTGTGTATGAGCAAATCATTCTGTAGGCAGTTCAATGTCAGTCAAATAATGGACACATTTAAAAACTGTGCATCAAGCTAGCCAGTGAAAATAAAAAGCCACATTTTATACTCTAGTCCTTAAAGATGAAAATACACCCAGATTGCTTGGGAGATAGGTCTTGTACTCTAGGACAATCTCTTTACTGCAAGTGAACAATAACTGTAATGAACTTTTCATGAGAATCTTTTAAAGGAGGCATGGCATTTTGCACTGAAACAAAGCAAGACCGTAGGTAGGAATGAATGAGGCACTGCATGCTGTCCTCAGATAGCCAATGGTCCTGTAGTAAGGGCATTCATTTATGAATCCGGTGACCCAGTCCAAGTCCTGGCTGTAAGAGAAACAAAACTGGGATTTAACTCTTCCTTATCTTCCCAGTCTCAGGTGATGCTTTTTCCACCAGACTGTTGCCTCCAATTTATCACAACAAACTGAAAGGTCTTTGCTTTGCCCTGACTTGGCACAATGACATTTTTTAAAGCTTGCATCTTTTTGTCAGGTTGGAAGCCCTTTCACTGCTATTTCCTAGCCAGCACATTTCATTGTGAAACAGGAAGGAAGGAGTAAATGAGAAACTCTAACTGCTCCATGTCAACCTGGAGCGAACACAAAGCTACATACTATCAAACAGAGGAAAAAGATAGTCCTGTCCCTGTGAATACTGGCCTCATTTTTTTTGTTCTAATTACTCAAGTGGATTTCCTGGTGCACTTGCAGGTGAAACACGGGATCTGAATTTTGACAGCTAAACGGACAGACTTTCAAAGCCACATACATGTAACTTGAAGATTAAAATGCTGGGGGAAAAAGGAGCTTGAACTTCAGAAAGAAGATAGTTTGAGGGATGGAGTGGAGGGCAAAGGGAAGGATTAAACAACTCTTCATCATCAAGACTAACAGAATGGTCTCAGTTTAGGGAATCTTTGGAAGAAAATCTTATCTTTAAGAGACCTTTACTAGCCATCAGCAATACACTGAAAGAGCACTGAACATGTACTTTGACACTTTTTTCTTCTCTTCCCAGAAAAGCCAGAAGGATTTTTTATAAAGAGGTCCTTGCTGCTATATTTTTATGAGGAAAGTAGTTTGTGAAAGAAAGCCACTGAATCAGAAGTCAAGGTGTAAAATGAACTTAATGCCAAGGGAGTTCATGCCATGGACTAGAATTAATCTCTGAGAATACCTGTGGCCTGTGATCTCTATGTTGAGATTACTTTGAAAATTTCAAGTGAGGGATATCACATTTTCCTGATTCTTGCTTATATCCACCAAGCAAGTCAGTAAGGAAGATGCTAGACAAAACTATTACTATATACACCAACAAGGAGTTAATTACATTTTTGCCATTGATGACACCAAGTCCCAAGTCACAAACTATTTCAATGCTTTAACAATCACTGTAACACCAATAAATCAAAATTTATAAAATGGAGAATAAGGTTGAATTATTTCCCAATGACAGCTATCTCACATTAAAGTATACATAGCCAATGAATGTCCATCCACACCTGACCATGGGTCCTTCCAGTCCCATATCAGTACTTCATCTAATCAGGACCTTGTAAAAAGGTTCATTCGAGGACAAGATCTATAAAGCACATAGTATTACTCAATCTAATAAATATTTGTATCTGGACCAGCAATCCCTGATAGATAAGAACAACATTAGTCTTGATGATAGCCATAAATCAAACAAATTTATCCATTTCCAAGTTGCCCTTCTTCAGTGAAAATGATACTATCTTCCTACCTCAGAAGGCTGTTACAAAGATATATACATTACTGTTTGAATATGTTTAGATATTAGCACAAGGGGTAAACACAAATTTCTACAGAAATGTAAATCTAAAAAAGAAAAGAAAAGCCTTCTCAGACTCCAGTCAAATGTCACTGACAACTCCTGTGCTCACGGTTCTGCTCCTCTCTACTGAAGGTAACTAAATTCATCTCGCAAGATGCACGTAAAAATAATACCACAAAACAAATGTTACTACAGTATACTAAAATTTTACTTTTCTGCTGTGAGAATGTTTTTATTATTTTTGTCTTACCATGTGTTTGTCATTTGTGCCAACTTTGCTTTTTAAATTTGAAGATATGAAAAAGCCAGACTCTTCTGAAAAGCCACTGTTCCATGTGTAGAAAAAGGCAAAGCCCACATACATTTAAAATCTTGACAGCTTTAGTACAATATAGTGGGCTATAGGATGAAAATTTTTAAAGAAGTTAATCTCCTTTCCCATAAAAACTCTCAAAATCATTTATGCACCATTTATATTTCAAGAATACAGGGAGCACCTCTACCCACAACAGACACAGTTCCCTATGGATGAGACAGTTTTCTACTGGAATGCCAACATACTAAAAGCATCAAGAATTATCTCTATGCAATATTGAACATTTATTCTGTATCCATTCTTTTCATGGGTAGAAAAAATTCCACCTTCAACAAAAAAACTTCACAAGCAGCAGGAGTACACTTTCACAAAGTTACAGCAAGTACATTTTACCAGCATTTTTGTTTTGTTTCTTGAGAAGTTTAACTTGACAAAAGAAACTTTGACAATACAGGATTTCAAAATGTATGCTTCAAAATCTCCAAATTACAAAACTGTCTTAAATTAGATTTTACTTTGTTCTGAATTTTAACAATGTTCTTCAGACATATTTTAAAGTTTGCCTTTGCAACTCTGACAACTTGAATTTATTTTTATTACAAGTTCTTACAAAAATTTAGTAGAGCTATTTTCTGAAGAAATTTGAAAAGAGAAGTTTATCTTAATGGGATACCTGTGATAAAACTTATGAACTACACACTTGGAAACTTCCTTTTGAGCACTGAAACTTCTTAGACTTTTGACCAAAACAAAACAGCTTAGGGAGAGAATGCAAACAAGCAAGGAAGGGCAAACAAATATTCCCATCAAATACTTCCTGGTTCCAGATCTTTTCTGGATCCATAGACCCAGTTATAGTCTTCTATTACTGTGATTTCTGACAAAGCCATTTCATAAGCTATCCATTTGCATAAGCCATATCCTTGATGGAACAAAACTATTCATTTTGTAAGTTAAATAGTTGTGCAAGTTAGGTTCAAACTAAATGGAAAAAGCAGAGCAAAAACTTCCATGTGTAGCCAAACTGAACAATCATACATCAATTGTGTTAACATATTCCGACTCTTCTAGCTAATAACAGACAATGTGATGAGAATACAGCCTATCTGTTAGGAAGTGACTCATCAAAACATCAACATATGTGTACTTTCTCCCTCCAGAAGGGGTCAAAGAAATTTGGGAAGAGACTTCATCCTCTATTGCAATAGAGTAGGACATGACAGAGTGCACTGTGGTTTTTTCCTGGTCTTTTTTTATTTGGTTGGTTGGTTTTGGGGGTTTTGTTTGTGGTTTGTCTGATTTGTTTCGGGTTTTTTAAAATTAGGTTTAGTGTATGAAATTTATCATAGACGTTTTCTTCCTTTTATCTTCCTTGGAAAAAACACTGCTTGTAACGGCTTGGGTCTCTAAATTGGCAGGATTACTTAGAAATTTCAGAAGGCATTATAGACAAGCATTTTCAAGGCAACATATTTCCTTACCATCCCAGATGAACATGGTACACAATTAATAATTTTGTCAATTAATCTTAAATTTATCAGTGACAAGCCAATAAAAACATCCCCTAAATTTTTGATGATGTTCTTCCTTTAGTGATGTCTTTAAGAGAAAAGAAAGAACCATGAATGTGCCTCTAGCTGTGCTATCATTCTTGGCTTGGATAGTTGTGCTTATTTGTAATTCTCACTTCTTCACATGCTCCCACTATAGTAAATCACTTTAAACATAACAAGTGTCAATGGATTATTTTTACTGTTAATGGAAAAAGGCCTCATTAGTAGATTTTACTGTGCTTATTCAGTGCCACTTCCCAATGAAAAATAGATAAACTATACTTATATTCTGTAGAGTAGCTGAAATAATTTACTGCTGCAGATGAGAATTTAATTACCCACAAGTTTAAATTTACTTTTGTTTCCCAAAGTAATTAACTTAACCCTCTTGGGGTATATATACCTATATCAAGAGAGGGAGTTTTATCATACTACATAAAGCATTAAAACTAAGTATTATTATGTGTCAAGTGATCAATTAAGGCTTTTATAAATGGATAACTGTATCATCATTACTGTACGTGTGTAAATAGGGCTCAGCAAAATTCTGACTACCCATCATGCAGAATAATCTGAAGCTAGGCTAATCCTAATGCTAGATGCCAAAGTAACAAATTCACAAATATATATGTCCTGGAAAAAAATTTGCTTTCGACCCTACCGTTTTATCAACTCTTACTACAGTAAGCTGAAATTGTACATAATTGTTGAAACAAGAGAAAGGCTGCCTAAAAACATTGATAGAATTGATACCCCTTCACAGCACAGTAGGATTAATTAGATGCACCCCTGGTGATGGGCTGCTTTATCAAGCTGATGTTTTACCCCCTACTGAACCATTCTACTATAAGCACAGCAGAATAATCTTTGTTTAGTTACTCACTGGGAGAAGTAACTTTTCTCAGCAGAGCTCAAAAGAAAAGTTTTGCTTCTGCAGACTTACAAAGAATCCATAACTCCCACTGACTTCCAGCCTGTCTTCTATCAATGCCACCTCAACCCAAATCAAGCACCTTGTTTCAGGAGGTACATGTAAGCAAAACAAAAACGCTTGTATCTCAAGCAGCCAAAAGAGTCTCAGACACCTGTTAAAACAGGTGAGGTGGCACTAGTCCTTTTTTAGTCCTGCAGCGCAGCTTTGGGAGAGGCAACCCAATCTCAGAGATCAAGATACTGAGTGAAACTGGACCCTGTCTGAGGCAGAGTCCATGCCAGGGGAGCTTTTCCATGCATCATACCTACTCCGGTCTGGAGCTGCCTGCCACTGACCAGCCAGCTGCCAGCCAGCATACTTATCTTGGCTCACCGAAGTACAGGGGACCTCTATACCTCTCCAAGCCCAGATAGGTTGTGCAGTCTGGAACTCATGCTTTTAATCCTGCTTTGATTAATTTCCTAAATTTCAGATCCAAGCCATTTTCATCTTTTGTCTCTCTCGTGAGCTCAAATGTACAGTTTAGCAATGAGGCACAGTCCTTTGGAAAGAGAGTTTTGCAATTAACCATTTGAGTGCATGATGAATTATGTCATAGAGTCAATTTGCTTAAAAAAGAATACAGCCTGCCAGAGATAGCTTGTTAAAACAAGATTAGTCTTTTTTTTGTTGTTGTTGGATAAAAGAATACTTTCATATTGGTCAGGAACACCTCTGTGTTCATATTGATACAGATCTCTCTTTTTCCCTTTCTGACTTTAATGAAAGGAGAGCAAGGCATTTCAGATTTTATTACCACGGTCACTGCTGAAATGTGTATTAAATTAGAAATGTGGCAGTGCTGGGGTTTTAACAATAATTCAGACAGCTATGGAACCATTACAAACATGTCAGTCTCTTCTCTCTGCCTAACATCTGCTTCAATAAATCCAAATCAAATGCTGGCTGTCCAAGTCTTGAGTAAAGCTTATGAGGTTAAGACAAACACCTTTCTAAACCACCTCTTATTAATGATGGACATATAGAAATGTGAATATATTCATAAGAAACTAAGCTTCCCAAACCAAGCAGAGCTCACTGTTACCTAATTGTTATCCACAATAGTCGAGTGCTTTGATTTCTGAGCCACTTTTTTTTTTTTTTTTTTTTTAGTCTACAGATAAAGATTACAATTAAACACAGATGAAAGAATTGCATTTTCCTGTTAAGGTAGGAGCACAGTTGGAATGTACTTGCGTGTATACGTACATGTATGTACTTGCTTTTTTGTGAGTAGAACATGACACAACCTGACTAACCCTCCTCCCTACCAAAAGTAAGATAAGCCAAAATTGTAAATGTTGAATTACAATACAATGCTGATAAGGAAACTTTGGGAAGAAGGGAGGAAAATATTCACCTCACAGCATCAGGGAAATGGCATCTGAGTTTATTTGATTTGCTGTCATTGGCTACACATCTTAACTACGCCCCTTGCCTATTCTTTATGATGTGTTTTGTACATGGCATTTTCATTGATTCCTTTTCATGAGAATTAAACCTCTGCAAGAAGCACAAATGACCAAGGCATTATGCACCAGGAATTCACCTTCAGCTATTCAAAGAGGTGGTTAAAACACTGAAATGTCCTTGTGACCGCCAGTAAAGGGGGGAAAAAAAGTCAGAATGCTATTGACAGGCACAGCTAAGCAGAAGAGGCCATAGAGATTGATGATGCCATAGTGATTCCTCCAAGCCACTGGGCAAATAGTCACAGACACAGTAAGCGACACATGGCAGCAAATCTATCTGTGGTGGCAGCAGGAGCACACACTGTCCCTGAAAGGCCAGCCACTGGTTCAGAGATCAGCAAATGCATGTTCAGAGCAGTGCTGAACTATACACACACATCCAAGCACAGACAAGCTAGCATGCTTCATTTCTGCCAGCTATTGGGGAAACAGAGAGGACCTGGGCTAAATTTGGGAAGGTAGCATGGGCAGCCATCAGAAATCACCACCCTGCAGCTCCACAAGGAAAAATGCAAAGCATGGCTTTGCCCCAGCATTTCTCTCCAGTTAAACACTAGAGGTAATTACGGTTGCCGCGTGCTAGTAAATAAGGACTACTCTCAGAAATACAAAGCCTTTTTTAGACCAAGCATCAGAAGGGAGTAAGCTCCCCTGGTCTGCACTGCCATTTGAATTCAGACATTTCTTCTCCTTGCATAGTTTGCTACACATTTCTAATTTAAATGTCACATGTGAATGTGCAAAGTATTATGATTGCTGTGTAAAAGTGTAATCATCAGATACTGATTTATCCCCCCCCTTTTTAATATGTGCTTTGTACTTGACATCCTTGTAAAGGTTGGTAGCAAATTGCTGCAGTTAGAAAAATACGTTATCATAAATTTTGAAACAGGGCAAGGAAGTGTTAGCAGTAGTTCTGTGGCGCTATAAATTCTCACTTTTACCTGCTTTGAATATTACAAAAAAGCAGAAGGAGTCATTTCCATCTAGGGAAAGATTTACGAGAGTTGGGAGGTCTGTAAGCACTTCATTGTGTTTTTCTCAGTTCTGCTCTGATGCCCGAGTAATGCTCAGGTGCATGTGTTTTCACTGCTCATTTGTTTTCACTAACACAAGTAACAATTATGGGCCTCTCTTTAATGAGCAACATGGCAAGATGTTAGAGATGCCCCATGAAGAAGACAGTGCAGGAGCCCCTCAGAGAGGTCCTGTTACCCTGGTGGGTGCTGAGCTGTAACAAGCAGCCCCAGTACAGCATCGTGGTGCACTGGCTACATTGCTTCTCCTTCCTGCCCGGTGCCAGGCAAAGATGCATCCAAAGCTACCCACTGGCCTAAGCTACCCCAGTTTGAGTTTTAGTTCTCTTGATGGTAGAGTTTAGTCTCCTACAAACTAGTCCAAGAGTTTGGTAGGCTGAGGTGGGTGGAAATACTCAACCCTTATTAGTTTTTTTAAAGTGAAAAATTGGCAGAAGGATATATTTTATTTCTAATAACATTATCAAACCTAAATGCATATGGGAACACAACAGCTTTCCAGATGAAAGTTTTCTTGAGAAAATTGCTCAGGTCTAGAAGGCCTGAACATGGGGAAGAAGACCCTTGTGACACAGCCTCATGGTAATTGCCTGGGATGAGGTAAGCTCCAGTGCCTAACCACTATCTACTTCCCATGATCCCCTGTGAGTAATCTAGCCTCCAAACCTTTACGTCTTTTGGTGTAGAAACTTTTTTAATACCCTGATTTCCTTCTGCTTTGTATTGTTCCCACCCAACTCATCTGTTGATGAGATGCCCAGTGATCATTAAGAAATCATATGACTGAATTTGCCACTAAAGTACATATATTTTAAAAATCCTTACAGAAATGTATTGAAAGAACATTACTGCCCTTTACAGTCTAGACACATTTAAAGGACTGAGGGAGAGCAGGAGAAGATGGAGTAAGACATCAAGGAGAAAATAAACTCCTCCTCTCTCCCCTGCTCAACTCCTGTACCTAAAGCAAGAAAAAAAGTGGGAAGTAGGAATACCTTAGCGGGGAAAAAGTGCTGAGACAGTTCAAACATTTTGCACTTTCTCAGATCAGATAGCCCTGCTTGGCTAACACTTTCACAAGGTGTCAATCAGTTTCAAGGGAAAGCAATTCTTACTCTCTGAAATGAGAAGTGTTACAGAACAAATTTCATTCACGTTCTTCCATATGGCTCTCTAGCTTGCTAATGAGACCTTACACAACCTTGCAGGGTGGGAGCAATACATATAGCCCATTACTAGCTCATTTGACCGTAGGCTGTTCGATATTAGGAGATAATAGGGGCAGCCTTTCTAACTCTGTCTTGAGAAACACCTGCTAAAGGCACTATTGAAGTCTTCATGCTAAAAATCATACAAGACTGCTTTTCAACAATTAGAATCTTGTTACAGAGGTAAAGGAAGATGCTAGTGCTATGAACACAAAGCCAGAGTGCCCCCTCTAATTTTCTAAAGCCTCTGTCTCCTCAAACAGGGATCCCTGAAAAGTCATGTAAGACAAAGTAGGTGTAACTAAAACCACGGCAAAATAATCGGATATGCAATGGATAAATAATGCGCATATTCAATCCTTCACATATTTGACACTGGTGTTCAAGGCCGGGTTGGGTGGGGCCCTGGACAACCTTGTGTAGATCCAGGCCTGGAGATTGGTGGCTCTGCCTGTGGCAGGGGGGTTGGAGCTCTATGATCCTTGGGGTCCCTTCCAACCCAGACCATTCTATGATTCTATGATTCTTCTGTAGTTCTTGCTTCTGAAATCTGCCTTTACAAAAGCAAGAGCTCCTTAAAAGAATCAAAAAACTTTTTTCCTGGAATGCAACCATAAAGGTGGCAATGCTTATGCATTGAAGCTAATAGAATATGCTTTAATTATCCAATTTCTCCCATCAAACTAAGTTCTCAAAATTTTAACAAACTTGCAAGAAGACAGCCAGCTGAATTTCTGCTTTTTTCTTTCTGATGGAATATGGTAGAACCATCTGTAAATGCACTTGGGTTTCAGTACAAAAAGAATCAGAATTAATTAGAGGCTATTTTAAACATGCTAATGTCATCGTGCAATATTCTATAAAAAGTTATTTCACAGAGGTTCTTAGCCTAGCGGTGTGATACAGGAAACTGCCATTGTATCAGCATCCTTCATTTGAACAAGGACTCTTCCCCTGTTTCTGAGGTTAATTCTATTTCTTTCCTCCACAACAGCATGGATAAAAAGTTGAATCAGTCTATTCTGACCATTATGTATGACATCAGTGCATTCTGGTGATGCATGTATTTACACCTGTTTGTAAATACATATATAAGTGAAGGGTATGTGTATATATATACACACAAACAAATCTACGATCACACCTATGTACTCATATATTCGTGCAGATGGAGTACAAGCTGAAGAAGCTGATAAGTCAAGGTATTGCACAATTGCATACATTTTACTTTCTGTTGCTAGGACACCATGGCCATGTCTCGAAACTGTTCTTGTTCATGCTAATAAACCCGCCACTTACAGGTCTACATGATGCCCGGCCAAGCCGCAAAAGCTGATACCTTCATGCTGGCAGCCTGGGCTCCAGGCCTGTCCGCTCAGCCCCTACCCAACTGGCCTGCTGGACTATAGCACTTGTTATGCAGTGGATGTTGCTTTTGCTTGTCTCTGAAAGAAAGTAAAAAATTCAGTAAGTTTCTGTAAACAGCTTATGACCAACAGAAAAGCCAGCACTGACACATCTTCACAGTGACCATCGGTGTTCAGGGAATATAACATGATCTAACTTGAGTGGGTTGTGATGTAATTCAGTTTATGCTTTGACCTAATCAATGAAGTTTACGGTACATGGCAGTTGTTAAATCTTACAGCTTGGGGTGACTGTAAAATCAGCTGTGTACTAGCATGCTGATGCTTCTTACTGGGAGCAAGGCCAGAACTTTGGCCTTACTTGAAACTGCAGTGTCCATTCAGACCCTCTGTGTCAACACTAAACTATTTTGAGCAACATGACTAGTTGGCTGAAGCTTCTTGTTATTGCCTGGTCCCCCTCTGGATCTGTGAAACATGGCTTTACATTATGAGATAGAGGTTTAGCATGTAAAGTCAGGCTACACAGATACAAACAACACCAAACTGTTGTGTTTGGAACTTTTTATATTTCATTTTTTTTTAAATTCTTTTTTTGTACCGCTCAGAACTTTACACTTTCCAACAAACGGGTTTAGGAAAATGATGGCTGCCAGATTGAACTATATGTTATCATGCCATGATGACAAGCATTGCAGTCAGTCGTTTCGCCACCCCCACAGTCAGCCCTAGGGACTGCATTTGGCAAGATCCAAAAATGAACATCTTGAGATCTAATAGTTGCAAGATTACTTTTTATAAATGCATATATAAATTACTTCCTTCAGTCTAAAAGCATGCAAAGGTAAGCCACTCATTCCAACACCAAGCAGCTGAGATGAGACAGTACAATACATAGTTCATTTCAT
Organism: Gallinula chloropus; assembly: GCF_964237585.1. NCBI lineage: Eukaryota > Metazoa > Chordata > Aves > Gruiformes > Rallidae > Gallinula > Gallinula chloropus. The sequence goes on from NC_140085.1 coordinate 96,042,942, forward strand.
GTATTTGTTTCTTGTTTAGTGTGGTTTGTCCCCATTGCACTGATACACAAGATAGCTATTTTGTAAGAACTCTCTAAAAACTCCACACCTTGTATGTGCAATTTAAAGAAGAGCTGCGACAGCTTGGGACGCAGCACCAGTTGTGAATGTTTCTGTTTACATAAACACCAGGATCCTCATTTAGAGTTTTCTGCCTCGATAACTGTTCCTGCTCCAAATGAAAGACTGACATCAATTATCCAAGTGTCCATCCTCCTTCCGCTCAACAAAAGCTCACGCTGCAGATGGTGCAAATGTCCTGGCATATGCAAAATCCAGTAAATTTGTCTCTGTAAGACTGCCAAAGGCAGCAGAGAGTTCATGCGTAAGGTAGCCTGGCAGAGCTCTCTGAAGGAGTTTGCCCATTTACAGCATGTCTGACCTCAGACAGGGCTATCAACTCCCCAACTCTACAGAAGCTGTGCATTCAAGTCTTTGTACCTCATTGTCTGAAAAAACTTTGAGAGTCAAGAACGAAAAGATTGCCTGAAAAAAGTTTCCAGATGAAGATCAAGAACATACCCTGACAGAAGAGGTAGCCTGATGCAGCCATAATTTTCTCAAAGTGCTTTGGTATTATTTTCCTGAACAAAAACAGTGTTCAGGAATTGCTGACTTTAACATCACAATTACCATTTCATTTGCATTTGTCAGTAACTTACCTCTTTAAAGATTTAGGTTTTCAAGTAAAAGTAACTAACAATTTTCTGTGAGACACTGTGGTTACAAATCACAGTGCTTACCCACACTGAAGCCTGATGAAAGTTCCCTACTGCTGGTCACATTTTGGTAAACATAGGAGTTAAATTAAAAGGGAAGGATCTTCCTGTGAACCATCACCTTACCCATATCCCTTTGCAAGGCTTAGTACTGAAAATTCTATATTTCTTCAGGTATTCACATATTTTGCTGAATACAGACAGAGCTGAGGCAAGCTGCACAGCTTGTAAAACCTATTAAAACCCAGGATGTTTCAAGTAGAAGGAAGGATTCTCACAATTGTGGCATTCTCACTTCTGATACATCTTCCCCAACACTAAATTCATAGAGAGAAATTGGAGACCAGTACAGTGGGCAAGAATTTTGTTCTTGGCTTCAAAGTCTCAGCCACTCTTGGATGAAGAAAGTAGGCATAGTGGGAATATCACCCCTTCTCTACTGTCGCTTTGTAGAGACATACCAATGCTATGAACTAAGAAATTCTTTAAAGTAAAACAGATTTTAAGACATATGCTGATTACAAAGTTTGTATGTTGGCTCACCTATGGAGTCTTCATAGCTGCTGTCATCAACAGTCATAGTTAAGGCTCAGGAAAAACTTAAAAAAATAAGAAAAATGACATGTTAGTGTTCCCAACACTTCTTTTTCCTCATTATGTAATGCTGGAAAGCTCAATTCAGGTCCATACTGACTGACTGAAACCAAAATAAACCTTCACAATATGTTTATTGAAAGCTTCCAACTATCAAAATGTAAATTTACCTTAAAAACAATATTTAATAGAAACATATACTGTGTTAGGCTGCAAGGGACCTTTAAAGGTCATCTAGTCCAACCCTCCTTCAGTAAGCAGGGACATCTTCACTAGATCAGGTCTATCAGAGCCCAGGCTCAAGCCTGACCTTGAATGTCTCCAGGGATGGGGCCTCTACTTCTTCTCTGGGCAGCCTGTTCCAGTGTCCCACCACCCTCATATTGAAGAGCTTTTTCCTAATATTTAACCTAAATCTCCCCTTTTCTAGTTTAAAACCATTACCCCTTGGTCCTACTGCTACATGCCCTTGTGCACAGTTCTTTCCCCGCTGTCTTTATAGGCACCTTTCAGGTATTGGAAGGCAGCTATAAAGTCCCCCAGGAGCCTTCTCCGAGCTGAACAACTCTAACCCTCTCAGCCTATAGGAAAGGTGCTCCAGCTCACTGATCATTTTTGTGGCCCTCCTCTGGGTACGCTCCAACAGGTCCATGTCCTTCTTGTGTTGAGGGCTCCAAAGCTGGACACAGTGCTCCAGATGAGGACTCACCAGTGTAGAGGGGCAGAATCACCTCTCTCAATTTGTTGGCTACACTTCCACAATACTTTTGATGCAGCCCAGGATGCAGCTGGCCTTCTGGGCTGCAGATGCGCATTGGTGGCTCCAGCTTGGGATCCTTTTCCTCAGGGCTGTTTTCAAGCACATCATCTCCTAACCTGTATGGATAATGGAGATTGTCCTGACCCAGGTGCAGGACCCTCCACTTGGCTTTGTTGAATCTCATGAGGTTCACCTGGGCCCACTTCTCCAGCCTGTCCAGGTCCTTCTGGATGGCATCTCATCTCTCTGGCACATTAACCTTACCACCCAGCTTGGTATCATCAGCAGATTTGCTGAAGGTGTACTCAATCCCCATGTTAATATCATTAATATAGATATTAAACAGCACCAGTCCCATCACAGACCCCTGAGGAACACTACTTGTCACAGTCTTCCATCCAGACTTCAAGCCATTGACCACCACCCTCTGGATGTGGCAATCCAGTCAATTCCTTATCCACTGAACCCATCAAATACATATCTCTCCAATTTAGAGGGAAGAATGTTGTGTGGGACCGTGTCAAAGACCTTGCAGAAATCCGTATTTCACCTACCACAAAAGATGTTGAGGAATGGCCCACATAACTGTAAATAACCACTTTGAGCAGCATATTGAGAAAAAGCAGGTGCTTGCTCTCTGGAAAGTGGTGGATTTGCCATAAGTGAACTCATACTGTTCATAATGGTTTTAGTATTTTAGAATAGCAGGAACAACTCCTCCTTTTTAATTAAACTTAAAAAGTTTTCAGCAATTCTGGTAGGATAGTATCTTCCCCGTTTTGTTTTCCTTTCTGCTAAATTAAACCTTCATGTTCATCAGAGTCCTGTGGGCTGAATTTCTGGTTAAGTTTAAGAGTTATACTCCTGATTAGCATGTTCTGAACAGAAGCAATAGTTTTTCCAATTAAAAAAGGTATATTTGAAGTGAGATACAATGACAGAATGGCCACCGTATGGGTAACATAATGAATTTAACAGTTAGAGCACTTAGCATAAACAATATTGTTGACTGATAACAAATAGACTCCACTTTAATTGATATAACAGATAAAACCACTCTTCTGTCAAATTAAACTTTGGAAAATGAGTCCATCAGCCCTTTTAAAATACAGCCTGGGAAGATTAAAGTTCATGTTCCAGATGGCCCAAAAATAACCACTAAAAGCTTCCAGCTATGCTTGAATTAACAAGCCACTATATATGATCCACAAATTTGACATATTATGAATTAAGCATACAATGATGGGGAAGGGAGAAGAAAATGAAGACAATTTGGGGAACAGTCCCTTAGCTTTACAGAACTAGTTTAAACATCCAAAATACAAGGTTAAATTCCCCTGGCCAGCTTTTATTATCAAGAAACCAGAAATCAGTCCTACCACTCACTGGCAGAACTGTTTTCTGAAGGAATCCATACTGTGATATCTCCAGAATCCTACCTTGTCTAGCAGTTCAACCTAATACCTTCAAGATGAACAACATAATCCCCTAAAATTTACAAGGACCACTACTAAGAACGATAATTCCAAATCATTAAAGTTGTTACTGGTGGATGTTAAGGGCATTGAGACAAACGAGTTTGTTATAGTATCCCACTATTCTGCTTTGCATTACTTCAGGAGGAGATACTGAAGCCCCAACAAAACTCCTTTTTTTTTTCTTTTCCCTGAGATAACCAAAAACATCAGATGAAGTTACATTATTATTACTGGAGTTTTTAGAGTTCTGGCTAGGGGAAGAAGACCAGAAGAGTTTTTCTGTAAGTGGTTTGAACAAGTTTTCCATTCCAACTACTGAACCAAAGTATCAAATCATACCATCCAGACTTAAAAAGGGAGCTAGAGAGAAGTCAGGTGTTTGTACTTATAAGACAGCAAGGAAAGAGAGATAAGCATAAGATTCAACAATTTAGTGTACCCTACTGTTTAGACTATGAAATACACACAACAGAATAGAAAGTACACAGGTGAAATAGGACACATGGGTTTCTTCAGTTGTGGTATGAAATGATTCTTTATCACTGGTGATTAATGCTTAGATACTGAATACAGACTTTATCCTGAGCTACATTCCTCATACATTTCCTTTGTAAGTCTGCACCTGATGGTAGCCAGCAACTAATGGCTCAAAAGCCAGATCTCAGAGAGCTGCCTTCAACTGGACCAAGGCTGCTTTATTTACACAGGCAACAATGAAGTCTTCCCATGGTCTAACAACAAAAAATGTCTGCTAGTAAGGAAAATATCATCTCTCAAATTTAAACAGCCAACACAACTTCTCCCTAGAAGATAATAAAATAAAGAGAAGCAATCAGAAAATAATCAAAAGGGAGGCATACTACATTTTTCAGGTTTTGAATAGCAATTTGGAGACCATTTAAAAGCAATGTTCTTATATTTTGAGGAAAGCTTGAGTAAAAAACCATCATGAAAGAAATATTTAAAACAGTCGTGTTGAGGAAAGGGTGGAAAAGAAAGAGAAATAATTCCCTGAGAAACTGCAGAGGAAAGAAAAGTGGTCTTAAAAATAGTCCCCTACCAATACACATCAAAAGGAAAAGACAACTAAGGAAGACATTAGTGGTAAACAACTCCTAGCAGGGAGCCAGAGGTTCACAAAGATGCATCTTTCTACAGGCTGAAGATAAGAAACAAGCTGAGAAACTCAAGCATAGTAAACTGCTAGATTAGGAAAGTATGTATTCAATGTGTCTGCTCTGAAGGTAAAAAAAGGACGAAATAGCAAATGAAGACAAAGCACCAAACCACAGGTATTTCTGAATATATAAAGCCTATAACGTAACATTCATTTCCCATCATGAATTCCAGAATAATTTAGTGAGAGTATGAAAGCTTTACTGCAGAAACTGAAAGACTTTTTATGGTAAAACACAAAGAGAAAAATAATTTGATCTGGTCACATCATCATGTTTTTTGTTCAGACTTGCAGGGGAGTCAAAGCAGCACTTTTTAACAACATATAATACTGGATACTTAAGCACTTACGTGTGGGAGATTATAGCATAGACTAAAATGACACAAACATCAAAGGGGACTTGGGGGGGGGGAGGGCGTGGAAAGCTAAGTGACGAGAGAATTCAGAGCTGACAGAGGTGAACAACAGTTTGCCTGTAGGATTAGCTCTTCATAACAACTATTTTGCATATGGATGACCAGCAAAGGAAAAAGCAATTTGGGACTGATGATGAATCGCACTCCTTTTTTTAACATATTCATGAATACCCTTCAAAAAGCCACCATGCTGCCAAACTCCTCTCCTTAGCACTAAGACCTATGACACTTCCAGACTGAGGAACTGTATGAGAATAATGGACAAAGTTAAACACATCTTGGCTTTTTAAGGTAAAAGATTTTTTTGGGATGTACTCAAATGGTATTCAGGCAAAGGTGGGGACTAAAGAGCAACACAGTTCCAGGAACGTGTTGGAATCAACACAGAAATTTTCTCCTATTTCCTTGTACACAGTATTCCAACTCTCTCCTACTACACTACTAAGCAAGGTGGTACATACACGGGTCCTATTTCTCATGCTGTGACCATTAAATTAGGCAACAAACAGATAACCAGTAGTCAAATGGATTGTGCTATGTTTTGGAAAGCTTTCATGCTATCAGCAGAAAAATCATATTTTAAGTAAGACAAAGTACCATAAAAATGTACCATAAACGTACTCATGAAAATGTAAATAGAAGAGAACAGTATGTGAAAAATGGGTTTAACCCCCCCCCCCAATTACTTATCCTAACTAACAGAGAAGTATGTAGGTTTCCTCTGTGAGGCATTACAATTTTCCTGCGACAGCTGTTCTTCCTTTTTTCCTTTCAGAAGTGCAAGAATGACACCATGAAAAGAACAGCAATGGAATTTAAAACCAAGAAAAGAGAACATTGCTTCCAGCTATTCACACTCATAATCTGTGAAATTTATGGCCTGAGAAGACAGCACTGAAATTAGCCATTCCTTCTTTAAATTGAGCTCAGACTTCTAGGATCCATGTAATAGCTTTTTGCTTTTAATATTAAAATACAAGCAATCAAAAATCACACAAGAAGATGTCACATTACCAAAAGTTTGGAGATTTTTTTCTTCTTCGAGTTATAGAGATTAGACTTTGGTAAAAACAACACTAATGGTGAGGAGAAGTTATTTTACTTTTTCCTGGTATACCTTCTCAATATTTTTTTTTTTACTGAGGCATCATATTCCCACACATTACAACAGCAACAAAAACAAATCCACAAACCATGAGAGAGAAAATGCAAAGGTATCGAACCAACGCATTTCACAGCTGAAAAAATAACCATGTACATGCTTCCATGTCGTAGCAACTACCTACTCTCTAGCTGGAGAGTAGAATGACCACTTTTACACTGGGCACTAGCAAACCTCATTTGCTGAATTATCCAAGGCTGGTGAATCCAGATAGCTTTTAAATAAGAAATTAATTTGTCCTGATGACAAAAATATGAAGAAATATTTTACCTCTACTCAGCCTCTTATTGCTAAATTTTAACTGAAAATTCATTCAGTTGTGATGTAAAAATTATAACCAAAAGCCCATTTATATTACATCTGCCAAACACAATTTAGAAAATCTGAAGTTTTCATTCAGTTTGCATATTAATAATGAGTATAAGTAGTACTTCTAATGCCTTTTTTCTTAAATATGCAATGGGAGGCAGGGAAAATTTGTGACTGGGACTGGTTTTAATGAAATAATGATGAAATTATAGCTATGCTTTTGCCTTCGTGTGAAGGCAAGAGAGATCTTATGCTACCAAGGCACAGAAGAGGAGTAATATAAAAAATGCAGAAAAAAAAAAGGGCAAGTTGAAACTTTAGTAACTGTTTTCAAGTATGAATAAGATCAAAGATATAGATGGACAGCAGTGTGGCAAAATAAAAAACCTAAAAAAATAAAACCAGAAAGGAGGAAATGACAGCTCAGCAAAACTGTGAATCATCCAACCTAAAGTTGCCATGGAGTTATACCCTTCCACACCTGACTGGAAGCTGTTTGGCCAAGAGAGACTCATTGTGGGAAAGCACCATAGACAGCGAACATAAAATCTGCACACAACAGCATGTTAATCCTAGCACATTACTGTGTGTATCAATAACAGATAATCAGTGTACTCCACACGGTGTTTGTGTGATTTTGTCTTGGCATAACCAAAGATGTCTTCATAGGACTGACCCATGGAGTTGAGAATTCTATCAAATGGAGCAGGAAGCTATGACTATAATTAAGAAATTACATTAGTTTATTATCTGCAACAGCTATCTTTGTCTCTTTTGTATTCTACTCTTACCTTTAAATGCTTTGTACAAACAGACGCATGGTGGTGCAAGGTTGTGAAAGATGATGATGAGCCTGGTGTTAAGGATACCTGCATACAAGGGGAAACTTTGATCTACCAATTTTAATCCAGAACTTGATTTATTACAATAAAAATATTACCGAGACCCCAAAAGTTAGCTAGAATTTAAAAAAATATATCACTGAGAAACAAAACTATATACCTTAGTGAGTCATAGAGCACCTAGAATGAAGACAGAATCATTGATAGCTCAAACTTTTCCAGCTTTCCTGATGGATGAATATTGAATGTGTAAGCTGAGGGAGAAAAGCTTGCAATTATCAACCCTTAGACTATTTCTACAGAAATCTTCCCCTTAAACATAGTACGAGGAGTATCTTTTCACCTCTTGAGTCCATGCTGACTTGCTCCACAGTTGGCTTCTGTATCAGAAGTTGCTTTTTCTGGGAATAAAAAGGCAAGAAAGCTGAGAGATGTCAACAATGCTGATTACGAAGCTGTCAATTGCAGCAGGGTATTTTCTAACTCACCAGTAGCAGTAAGAATGAAATTCAACTGTAAATGAGCTAACAAACCTCTGCAGGTCTGGATACCTTCCAAGGAATAAGGCAGTAAAAGCAAAACTTGTAAGCCTTAAGAATTCAAGGTCCGGAAGCAGTTGTACCTTTCTCCCATTCTGGATCAACACATCAAGGAAGACTGACATCTGCCTTCTATTCAGGGGTCACTATCTCAGGAAAATAGTCATGATCTCCTCAAAGCCATTTCAGCCTTTGACTGACCTTCTTGAACCCATAGTAGCACCCAGAGAATATTTTTGTGAAGCCTTTCACTGCCATACATATGTCTACAAATATTTGAGAAAAAGTATAGTGTAGCTGGACAACTCATTACAAGAAAACCATCCACTTCTTTTGTATAATGCTTCTTTAATCTGACAGTGATCAGACCTTCTAGGTTTTGCTTTTTGGAGGAACTTGGGTTTGTTTAGGTCAAGAATGGGAGTAAGAGTGTTTCACTGTTTCCTTATTTTCGAGGTCAGGCAAACATATGCTGCAATTGCTGTGGTTAACTGCTGTCTCAAACTGGCTTATTTTAGGTATGCTAAGAGAGCAGGGATAGTTCCATGTAATTAAGCAAAGAAACTCGAAGCCCTTCTTGGAACAAATTTTGCTTCTTTGGGTCTGCTGGCTGGTTAAAGAAAGCCCTCAGGACTGTCATGTCTTCTAGAAGCCTGTCTATCTCCAGCAGGCTGCTATCCTTGGCACGTTTTTCTCAGCTGGACCCCTCTGCATGACCTTTAGTGAGAGGGCAGCAACTATTGTATTTTTTTTTCCAATCAACCAGACCCAGATGCTCTCCAGGGTCATTAAGGAACCTCTTTGCTGTAGTATTCAAACTTACCAATTCATAAAGCAAAAGCAGAACAAAGGTTTCTAGTTTAAAAAGCCATAACCGTTGTCATAGTGCTTCTCATTAAAATATATTTCTGCGTAGAAATCCTGATAAACCTGAACCTTCTGCGTAAATAAACTGCCTGGTTCCTGCTCATCAGGAGTCCCCTGTTAGGTCTGTGTTAAACAGGATTCTGATGGGCTTAAAAACAACCAGGTCTATGGCTTCCTGATGAGGGGAAGTGAAGGGGGAGGCGCTGAGCCCCTCTCTTTGGTGACCAGTGATAGAACTTGAGGGAACAGCATGAAGCTGTGACAGAGGAGGTTTAGGTTGGATATTAGGAAGAGGTTCTTTACTGAGAGGGTGGTTGGGCACTGTAACAGGCTTCCCATGGAAGGGGTCACAGCACCCAGCTTGACTGAGGGTCAAGAAGCATCTTGACGACGCACTCAGACACATGTTCTGACTTGGCTGGTCCTGTGTGGAGCCAGGAGCTGGACTTGGTGATCCTTATGGGTCCCTTCCAACTCAGGGTATTCTATGATTCTATGGCTTCATAAATTTGATTGCACTCAGAATCACTTTGTTTTCAGAAACCAAATAAACACCTCACTTTTTCCTTCATTTATGCAGGTTCCTTCTTGAACAACTAATGGCTTTAAATTCTTATACATTTATTTTAACTTTACAGCAACATCAAAAGTTGTTTCTTTATTTGTCAGATAAATCCTTTCTTAGAAAGCTTTTGCACTTTCCCTGTTGTTTATTAGAAGTGTGCCTCCCTCACCAATTTCCAGAACTATCACTGATACAGTAACTGTTAAAAGATACCATCGGCCCCCGGAACAGAAACATCTTCTTGTTTCGGACCTTTCACATGCGCTTGGTTTTCATACAAAGAATTAAGGTTACCAATAATAAAATAGAAACTATTATTATTCATAGTAATCTCATAAAACTGTGCTGAAGCGACATTTATAACCTTTGAATAATTTCAGTTTTTCATAAAATTGTTACTTCGTAAAAAAAAGTTTAAAAAATTATCACAGCAGATTTGATCTTAAATACAGCAACAGAAAAGGTCTGCTTAAGTAGCTAGGGAAAATGTAACATTAGACAATGTAAAACACATGGAAAAGAAGTTTCAAACTATGTTTTAAATTTTCCTTTCTCTCCTGTTTACACAAAGTCTGCTTATCTTTGTCTTCTCTAAATTGGGCAGTTACTTGCCACATCGTTTTTACCTAATTTCTTAGTCTTGTGTAACATAAACCACAAAATAATTTTAACATTCGTGTCCAGTATCTTCATGCAGAGACCTGGTTACATTCTTCTACTGTTTTGGTAGACCAAGTAACAATGCAGTTCTCAAGATGGTCAAGTGCACTATAGCAATCTTTAAGAAAAGATTGATCCCAACAGTAATGGTAACTAAACAACCAAGTTTAAGAAAAGGTCTAAGCAACTCTCTGTTGCCAACTACACAGAGCCAAGACAGCTATTCAGCTACTCCTGCATTACCAAATATTACACTAGTGCATCTCCAACTGTTTCCTAGCGTGTTCTAACACTGGCCTTCATACATTGATGTACACATACCACTACGTTCCAACACAGACTCTTGCACTCTGACACCTTGCACACTGAGAAAAAAATTTGCTGCTCATGAAAAATCTGTAGCTTTAGTAAGACAACTAGCAGGTATCATCTCCCTATACAATATTTTGTACTCCTTGACTTAATAGCTTCCTAAGAAAACCTCTAACTGGCTTGAGAGATTTCTTTGCTAACCTCTGTTTCATGAAGTTTTACCAAACATGTTCTTCCATGTTGCAAAGAATGAATTACGAGAAAGCAGAAGTATCATAGCTCACTGCAATTTTTAACTGTGAAGCTGATAAGTATTTCTATGGAACAGACTTCAGGCCTGATTCAGCAACTGGAAGGTGCTGAATTTCATCTAAGAAAAACAGATTCCCATCATTGCTGATTTCACAGAAGAAAGAAGAAAACAAACAATCTATTTATACAAGACAATAAAGACTTCCTGAAATTAGGTTAATAGCAAAATGTAGTGCCTTGGGAAACAGTTTTCTGGTGGAAGAGAGGGAAGTACATTGGAAATACACTACTTGAATGAAAAAGGGGACAACGGGACTAGAGGGATATATTGTAGCCTGAATACTGAGTAGTAAACATGACCCTAATAGGAGCTTTCCTCTATCAATTCCCATGATTCAGTTGTTTCAACCTTCCTCACAATAGAATTGTCCAAGATCTGCAGCCAACATGACATGTAGCTTTGCAGGTGTTTGCATACCAAGTGGTATATTCTGTAAGATTTTCTTCCCCTCCTTTAAACAGATGCTTTCAAGTATATACTGCCTTCAGAAAAAAAAATGAAAAGCAATGCTCCTCTCAGACAGAGAAGCAGCAGCTACCCTTGAGATGAGTTTTACTGGGAAATATGGTTATTTTTAATGGCCCTAGAAATGCTTTGCAAGCTCCTGACGGCTTTTTGCAGGCAGATTATATGCTTTTAATTTATAGTGGTTTTACTGTGGTTCTTCAGCAGAGAACGCCCTTCCCCACCATCCAGCAAGTTTGTGTATCCATGCTTAAACTACTTCATTTCCAAATTACTGTACCACTGGTTGTTATAGAGTTGCTGAACTGATAGCACAAGAAATTGACCAGTACACTAAAAAAATTGTTCCCCAGTTTTTACTTTTTTAACCGATCTGAAATGCTTCACATGTCAACAAATCATATAGTTTCACACCAGGCAACAGAAAGCATTCCAAGCACAAAAGAATTTAAAGGGGAAAAAGGAGGTTTGGGACTATCACCTATGCCTAAGGTTTCCAGTCACTGGCCCTTACATTCAAGGCTCTACAACTGAATGCATGCACTTCAAATTTTGGTGATTATCAGAATTTACACACCTGCACCTTTATCATGTTCTCTGCAGACATCTTGAATGTGATGGATTTAACTGTGCAGAGCTCTCAGCTGTGATAACTATTCCTCTGTTGCCTAATAACGGTTGTATATTTAGCTGCATCCCCTAACTGCCTACTGGTGGTAGATTTCTAATAAATGATTCGGCCTGGATTTAGGGAAAACATCAGAGATTCTGTGTCCTAGTAACACTCCCTTAAGCCATCCACCTCTGTTGCCTGTTAAATTGTTTACTAACCAAGATAAATGAGTTTGCCCAGACAGGACAATGACAACAGTTGGCAGATACATTGCTCACACAGCTGACCCTACTCAATCTTAAAACAAAATAAATCTATGCTGGTTTAGTTTATGTTTGCCTTATTAAATTACTGATATATAACTTGTCTGCCTCAGATTGCAGGGCATTGCCAAGGCACTGAGCTGCAGACACTACGTAACCTTAAAAAAACCCCAAGAACAACAAACAAAAAAGGTTCACATTAAAAGTAATGTGAAAAAGAGACAGGTTCAAATGGAATGAGATGAGGCGAATGAAAAAAGGCTTGTCTAATTGTCTTCTAGGAACCAAATATGCTATCAACTTCTGTGATTTACATAGCAACTAATGACTGGGAAAGACAGGTATAACAGATTAAAACTATTTGTTCACAAACTGGATTCACAATGCTTCAGAAATTGCTGCATCCTCAGAGCCTTTGTTGAACCTCCCTTAAATAGAAGCATCCATAAAGTGTTATAGTTACTGCTGATTTGAAGAAGACCTGTAAGAACTCTTAGTGTGAGGCTAAACATTTTCATCTTGAACTAGCATTTTAGGAAATGATGGATCTTGAGTTCCTTTACTCCTTACAAAACATGCAACATGCTGGTATTAGGGATAAGAAAACAAGACCTTCCTTAATTATATGCAACCTTTATATGCAACCTGTTCACAAGGGCATGTAGCAATAGGATGAGGGGTAATAGCTTTAAACTACAAAAGGGTAGATTTAGGTTGGATATTAGGAAAAAGTTCTTCAATATGAGGGTGGTAGACCACTGGAACAGGTTGCCCAGAGAGGTAGTGGAGGCCCCATCCCTGGAAATATTCAGGGTCAGGCTTGATGGGGTTCTGAGCAAGCTGATCTAGTGAAGATATCCCTGCTTACTGCAGGGGGGTTGGACTAGATGTCCTAGTTGGTCTCTTCCAACCCAACACATTCTATGATTCTATGATTCTTCTAATCCAATTCAAGGGGAATTGGAAATTCCCAGTAATTATGAGCTCACAAAGAAATCCTAAAACTATGTAGCATGTCACTTCAAGGTAGAGTGGACATTTAGTCCATCGTTTATCACCATATACCTTGTGACTTTCTTTATTGGAACACTAAATAGAAAAGGTAAGAATCGACCCACCCGACCGGGGAAGTTCTGTATGACACAGATTTATTAAGGAAAAACTTTGCAAACTAACAAACTGAAAAGAAGCCTCCAAGAAAGGCCTTGAAAAATATTGATATCAACATCCAGCACACCCAAAGGCAAAAAATTGGGCTTTTGCTGCATTCTTCAGGCTTTTTTTCTACATTCGTAAAAGAAATTGATGAATGCCACTGTTCATTGCATTATACGAGAATTTTATGCAATGAAATGAAAGACTAAGAAACAAACCCATTGCTCAATCTGTTCAGTAATTATTATACCACCTTTTTCAGACCAGCTAAGAAACATCATCCCATTTGCATGCCTGTAATAACTCAGACTCAGTTTTTGCTTAGTATCTCCTTAACAGGAGATGGTATCCTGACAGAAAGAGAATATGTGGAAAAAATAAAATCATTACATGTAATAATTTTAAAAATTATGTTCTACATAAATTTAGCTAGGTCAGCAAGCAATCTAGGCTCAGTGGAAATGAGGAACACCACTCCATATAACCAAAGGGATATTTCACTCCTTAGTCTTTACATATTTGTTCTTTGTCTGCTTTTGTTCTTTTCATAAAGTTACCCTTAGTTACACAGCAGATTCTGCTCCAGACTTCTCATACTCCCCCAATTTTTCCCCTCCACTAGGAGTTTATTGTGTACATGGATACCCTGAGGCATGAAATTATGCCCATTGTTCTTCACATTCCATTAGCAACAATAAAGATAATTTATAACAAAATGTTTAGATAAAATGTAAATCACCATACTAATCTGAAAATACTTTAACACAACCATCAGTGTTAATCCTATCCAGTGACACACTTCACCCCTTCCCCTACCAGTTTGAGTGTTGCTTCTTAAAAAAAGCACTCGAAGAACAATGTAAGTACAGTATAATAACATAATTTCAAGATTTGGATGAGGCTGGATGGAGTTGTGAAAGTGCCAAACCACTCTCCAGTTTCTCTATTTTCTAATAGCAGAAAGCTGAGTAATTCCCTTAATTCCAGTTTCCCTTAGTCTGTTTTTGTACTGACTTCACATGTACATTGCAAAATATAGAGAAATTTCAGATGCTTGTGATGAAGGCAACTATAAATGTTCAAGTTCTCAGTTTTTACAGGACAACAGGAGACAGTTGGATAAATTCAGACTGGAGAGAGACAATGAATTCTGCTGCATGAATGATCAGAGAGTTAGGGCTCAAGCATACCCTGGAGCTCCAAACTAAAAATCACAGTTTAAATCAGCCTTATGACCTCAATCACAGTCACACAAAACAAAATTCAAAAAGATGCCTAGCTTGCAAACAGAACCTAGCTAAAATTAGAGGGTCTGGAGTTCAGTATTTGACACTGTCCTGCCTGACATCCTTGTCCCTAAATTGGAGACATATGGATTGCACAGATGGACCACTCTGTGGATAAGGAACTGGCGGATGGTCGCGCTTAAAGAGTTGCGGTCAACAGCTCATTTTTAAAATGCGGTTGCATGTTTTTAAGCAACAACTAGAATGAATCCCAGACAGTATTTTGCTCACTTCTCTCCACTGTTCTAGGAGGTGAGCACTACAAGCAGACACTTCCTTTATCTCCTTTCTGAGGCAACAGTTGATTCCAACAGACAGTATAGTAAATCTAATTAAATACCAGTCCAAGAAATATTCCCAGTGAATCTTCTTGCCTTGCAAGATCCTTTCTTCTCTGTGTTTTCAGAGTTAGAGGCTTTCCACTTCTTTTCTTTGATATCCGGACAGAAGACTTAGTCAAGCAGAAGATAAAATGTGTAAAACCACAAAACATATGTGGAAAGGAAATGCTTTTGATCTAGCTTTTAGCAGTTGTAGCCTGCTTCATGTTTACATCACGTATCTCACTATTTCTCGAAGATCTTACTAGCCTATGTCCTCACAAATGAAAGACCACCTACTATAGCATTGGATTACAGACCCCATTGTTATTTACAAATGGGAGCATAGATCCATGGGCAGCTCTAGCATTTTATTGTGACATAAGTTTCTTTGCATACTGTCATTTCTGAGAGAAGGTTGAATTGTCCATCTTGTCTATATTGTGCACAGTGAGAACTGGTAACATTACTTCAAGCATTGCTGTCTTAGCAACAAAAAGTAATGCATGCAGTTCTATTTCTGGTAGCACAGAAGACAGTCTGAGCAGAAACAACTACTATATATCAGCCATTTGGATACAGCAACCTGCCCTCAACTTCTTTCATATACCTGCAGAAAAATGTGTCAAGCAGAGTTTTAAAAAACAAATAAGAAAAACCCTAATGTGATGCTACAAGGACTTCCAGACAGCTCTAGTTACACCTCTCACCTTTCTTTTTCTTTTTCCTATTTTCACCCTCCCTGTGTTTATTGCTTTGCCGATAGTACCAACCTTAGAAGCTACCTTGTCTATCAAGAAAAATATGAAGGTAGACATGACAGTATGAAAACATGCTGTATCACAAATCCTTACTCTTTGAGTGGTCTGACTGGCTTAGTAGGAATAGAAAACAACTGTGTGAAATACAGACAAGACAGACTACAACTGGAAAGCAAGAAAGAGAACTTGCTTTTTGATTAATTAGTAGCTCCCTTTAAGTGGCTAATATAAAATTTAAATCTACTTCAGACAAGGTAACTGTATTTTCTTAATTGACATCTAACTTACGCTTTATGGCTTCTGCATCCTTATTTAAGTTAAAACTTAGTGTTGATTTGTGGTAGCATTATGTGCTGTTTATCCAGTCCCACGGGAGCCCTACACTGTTCCATGAATGCAACCTACTACATTTCCTAGATCCACTTAAATATTTTACAGTATTAGTCTATTCCCACATAACTTAGCCTCAAATCGTAAAGCAAGGAATATTGGCATGAAAGTTCTCCTGCCTTAAAGGAAGTGGCTATAAAAGTTACTCCATGAGCTGAATTTTGTAGAAAAATGAAATAGGATAAAGATTAGCCTATTAAAAATGAATAATATAAGAGAAGAAAAAGGAAATAGTTTCTGACACTACCAAACTGCATTTTATCTTTCTAAAAAACACAACCTTACAAAACAGCTTGCTTTATTTATAGGATACATTTGGTATATTTGCTTTTTATATGTATTATACCAGTGGTGTCTTCTGCATATTAAAAAATTCCAAAGGGAGTAAGACTCTGGATTTGCCAGGTGTAGCACAAAGAGTATAAACAATACTCAATGTATTCACCCCATTTGTTCCCAAGCAAATGAGACCGTTATCTGTGATGCACATTTTTAAATTTAATTTTTAAATTAATACTAAGGTTATGGTGGGTAACATCCAAAACAATTACTGTTCATCAAAACAAGAGTGGGAGTGACAGAGTTCTATGTGATTTGCCTTTAGTCTGAAAATCCCTTCAGGTTGAAAATACAGCTTCAGAAAAAGTCAGTTAGTGCTCAGAAAAAAATATTTCCATTCAGCACTGAGACTACATTAGAAAGTACACAACTCCTGGTGATGAAAGAGTTTTGTATTTTAAATACTATAGAACACTTTGGATTGGAAAGGACCTCAAAGATCAGCTCATCTCAACCCCCCGCCATGGGTGGGGACACCCTCCACTAGACCAGGTTGCCCAAAGCTTCATCTAACCTGGCTTTAAACACTTCCAAGAACAGGGTTTCCATAATCTCTCTGAGCAGTCTGTGCCAGTGCCTCACCAATTTCTTCCTAATCTAACTCTGCCCTCTTTCAGCTTGAAGCCCTTACCCCTTGTCCTGTCACTGCACTCCGGGGTGAACAGTCCCCCTCCCACTTTCCTGTAGGACTCCTTTAAGTATTGGTAGGTTGTAATTAGGTCTCTGTGGAACCTTCTCTTCCCCAGGCTGAACAAGCCCAACTCTCGCAGCCTGTCTTCATAGGAGGTGCTCCAGCCCCTTGATCATCTTTGTGGCCCTCGTCTGGACTCACTCCAACAGCATTATGTCTTTCCTATACTGGGGACCCCAAAACTGGATGCAGCACTGCAGGTGGTCACACTGTTCTTGATGCAGCCCGGGACATGGCTGGCCTGAGCTGCTAGTGTACACCGCTGGTTCACGTTGAGCTTCTCATCAATCGGCACACCCAAGTCCTTCTCTTCAGGACTGCCCTCAATCCGTTCTCTACCCAGCCTGCAGTTGTGCTTGGGATTGTGCTGACCCACATGCAGAACTTTGCACTTGGCCTTGTTCAACTTCATGCGGTTTACATGGGCCCATCTCTCCAGACTGTCAAGGTCCCTCCAGATGGCATCCCTTCCATCCAGCATGTCAACCTCACCACACGGCTTGGTATCATCAGCAAACTTGCTGAGGATGTACTTTATCCCACTGCCCACGTCACTGACAAAGATGTTGATCCAGGAGGATCTGCTCCATGATCTTGCCAGGCACAGAGGTGAGACTGACCAGCCTGAGTTCCCTGGGTTTTCCTTTTTCCCCCAGTTCCTTCAGGACACATGGATGCACCTCATCAGGTCCCATAGACTCGTACACTTTCAGGTTCCTTAGGTGTTCTCAAACCTGATCTTCTCCTACAGTGAGCAGTCCCTCATACTTCCAGACCCTGCCTTTGCCCTCCATGACTTGGGTGGTGTGCCTAGAGCTCTTGCCAATGAAGGCTGAGGCAAAAAAGTCTTGACTACCTCAGCATTCTCCATATCCTGGGAAACCAGGTCACCTGTTCCATTCCAGAGAGGGCCCACATTTTCCCTCATCAACCTTTTCTCATTGATACACCTGTAAAATATTTTCATCTTTTCACTGAATAACAAGCGTGAAAAAATAATTTTTGAAAGATCCTGACATCATATTTGGCAGGTAAGACAATTCGTGATCTTATAACTCCTTGCCCTTCACTCTTTATTCTCTCTGAACAGGCCAATACCTCTTACCTGGGAAGATCATTCATTATCATGGTGACAGTTATTGATTTTAATTAAAGTAGCAGAAAGAAGCTGAAAAATATTAAGTCCTATTCTTCCACGTTATGGATATCAAAATAAATGGTATTGAGAATTTAAACTGACAGAGTTATGTATTTATTTATGCCCATGTTGGAAGCTACAGCCAATCTGCACAAGAGATGCCAACAGAGCACTCCAACAGCTATAATTAATACAGAAAGATGATTTGATAGTAGGGACAACATGTATCAGTCTTGGCACCAGCCACTCACCAGGAGAAGGGAGTCCCTGTTGCAGTGAGAAACTAGATGGGCAGCAGTAGTCACTTAATTTGTTTATATAACCAAGTAAGCTGGGTTTGCCCTTTTGTTTCCCCCACCCCCATTGCTTGCTTCACGAATGCAAAGAGAGCAAGTTGTTTGTGTTAACATCCAGCTACTCACAATTACCACTTGAAAGGCTTGCCAACTGCATAAATCTCACTCACCATGAAAAAGAAAAAGACTGTTTCCTAGAATAAGAGACCCAGACACCCATACACATGGCAAACAGTACAGGCTGCTCCTGGGCTATGTATTCTGTCAAAGTTTGTCAACATCATTTACAAACAATACTGAATCCTGACATCTCCAAGCTACAGAAAAGCATTTCAGTCACAGCCTTCAGAGAAGTAATCTGAATCAGAAAGTTTGTTTCACCTAAACTTGCATAATGTGCTTTTGTTGAGGGTTTGGGGTCTTTTCTGTCCTATCAGAAACAGCACCTTGTAATACAGCTTTGCTTTCCTGCAAGAATTTATGAAATGTTGTTCACAAGACATAGGGCACACTACGTGTTACATAATTTATATAGAGGACTGCTACTCTAATGATTAAAAAAAAAATAATCCATTAATCTCTCAACCTCTATCTGATCAGTTATCAAACTGGCTTTAAATAAGAACCCACTATATTTTAGCATGAACAGACTTCTGAAGTCTACCTTCCTTCTTTTGGAGATTTCAGTTTTCCACTGCTATATAGATGGACTGGCAGAATTTTTTCTTGTCATTTTCTTGGCATTACATTTTCTCTGTGGAATCCCTGCAGAAAAATAAAGTGGCTTTCTTCTCCCAGAGAATGCCATGTGTAAGTGCTCAGATATTTATCGGCAATTTTACTTATCGGGGAAATTTTTCCTACTTTCTCTCAGACAACAAAAAGATGATATAAAATCCATAACAGCCTTCTTCCATCTGTAAATCCATCTGGTTTTTAGTATGTGCCCTGGATGTACTGATGGATTTGGGCAAAACCACACTGCAAATAAACAAGTTTAATATACAGTATTACAGTTTTGGAAGTAAAAAATGCATCGTGCCTTGAAAGGCGAAATTCCACTGAATATCCACAGATATCCCCACCCTGCATTGTTGCCATCTGAATGTTTCTTCCTTTCTCTCCAATACCATTTGAACAGATACTTCTATAAAAGAAAGATGTAGTAAAAGAGCTGTTTGGAAGACTGACATTTATCCATTGCTTCTCTCAAACATCTGTGGCTTTGGCTGTTTCCTTCCTCTGCTTGATTATCTCCCTGCATCTTACAGGCACAATGATTTTAGAGGACCTCATGTGGCTGTGGCTCCTTTTGGAACAATCTTTACTGTCCCTGATGGCTGAGTGACAGGTATTGAGCACAGGTATGTCTCTCTGATCAGGGTCAAAGAGGAGACCAGCTGCTTCTGATGCAGGTCTGAAGTCAAAATGAAAGCAATTCCAAGCTAGTCAGGAGAATCATCTGAACCAGTGACTCCTGTCTCCAGACAACAGCATTAAGAGATTCACCACATACAACGATTTCCTGTGCCACCTAGAGAGAGGCTTGGCAGAAAAGTTGTATGAAATTAACAACTGTCACTTACTCAATTTGCACAGAGAAAAATAAATTGTTTCCACTCATTTTGAGCTTTGACAAGAGAAACAGGATGCTAATGTTTCCAGCATGCATTGTCTGGGGTCGACTGCAACGTAAACATCTATCAATCTTGAAACAAATTACTGTTGTTCTAATGTCCATTTTGTATGTGTGAATATTCACTAATCAGACCACTACACATTTCAGATGAGTTCAAGGAGGCTTTCATTTTTATGAAATGCAGGCTAAAACTTACTACAGTATAAATACATGGTATTGCACGTGGTTGAATTTTGCCAGCTTGTCACAATTTACTCACAGCACTGCTGGAAATTTTATAGAGATGTCACTTCTTGACATGGTCTGAGTTAATGACTGAAGTGGCACACACAATGGATTTGCAGAGGGTGTGCAAGACTTTACCCACCAGCAGATGTCTTGTCTTTGTCTTGTTTCAGGGAATGACCCTTAAATCATGGTACTGTTTCTGAAACCTTGTGCAGCTAAGAGATGAGCATGCCAAAAAGCAGAGTGAACCAGGAGAGCTGACTATCATGTTACTCTAGGGTGTCATAAAAAAAAAATCAATTTTTTTTCCTGAAGACATGAATCTTTCCAGGTTTCCAAGTGCTCCATGTCTCACTCTTAGCTGACAGAACAGTCACCTTGGGGTTATATTGAACAGAAGTAGTTATCGATTAGAAAAGTGTTTGCAGATTAGGAGCCTTGCAAAAGAGTTACTCAGCAATCTCCCTTAATTGGATATGTTCAGCACTTGAAACTTAATTTCTATCTCCATTTAAGTGAGTCAATATTGTGGAAGCAGCTAGAAAACAGCCCTGGCGCAATAAAACTGCAGTTCCATTCCTATCTGCTCAGATCAGACTAGCCACAAGCAGAGCATGTGTTTCAGGTCAGATAAACCCTGGCCTCATGCTCTTTGAAAAGGCTGCAATGGTTTCCATTTAGCACTGTGCCAGGGAGTCATGGACTACACTAAATTTACAGAACCACACATGACTTGCTTGTCCAAGTCCCACTGCACAGCTAGATTTACCTAAAGAAAGTATCAGCACCAAGCAAAGATAAAGCTCTGTTTGTGATGGGTTCATGCGTCCTTTCTTTCCCTTGACGCACATGATCATTTCATCCATACTCTCCATCTGTGCTGAGAAAAGCAAACTTTGTGAATGCATCTCCTCTACCTTCCTAAATCCTTTTCTCTCTGAACAAAGACATGGTCACGCTATTTTTTACTGTTACATATGATAATGACTTTCTGATTTGGTGTCACTAGTGTCGCAGCAATTGTTTTTACATCATGGAGTTATCTCTTGGAGATTATTAGTCACTGCCAAGTGTGACCTGTTAAGCTTTTATTGTTAATGGATAATAAACCATTTTTCTTTACTTAATTTATACCAAAAATTAAACTCTAAAGGTTATGCTAGATGTTCCTGATCCTAAAGTCCAAGTCTAAAGATGCAGGTATTAAAAAGGTGAGAAGCATGAAAGCAGCACAGCTATTCTTGGGCAAGCATTAATAATTAGATATTACTTTGGAGAAAGGGCAATGCTTCATCTGAAGATGAAGTATTATCTTCGATATCTTTTTGTGCAGTTGGCGGAACATTCCCACTGATTGTGCTTCTAATCTCAAAATAAGTTGGCAGGTTTGCCCTTTTCTAGCTGAAATATAGTCTCTTCTGGGAAACGTTTGCCAACACATCCTGAGAATTGTTATGTCCTATTAAAGGTTGTTCACTGATATTTGTAGTATCTTAAATACACACTGCATTATTACAGGTGAATTCTACATTTGCTTAGAGTAAAGATTATACTGAAAACAAAAGCCAAACAGATACACACAGAGCTACCTTGTTTAAGAAGCAGAGTCATTACTGTGCTAAACTATTGCAGTATACTATGGAGTTGCTTCAGGAACAGCGAAATCGGCTGCAGATGAAAAACTAGCAGTTGTGGAAGCCTGGGAGAAATGTTGTCACTTATCATCTCCTACTGTCTGAGAACAAGAGGTTTCTGCAGACATTTAAGATAGAAAAGGCAAAAAACTAGAATGACTGACAACCATACCAGAGTGATATTAAAAATTACTCTCAAAGATTATTTTGTCTGTCTCCCCAGTGGCAGTATGAAATTTACTTCATGAGGCAGAAGGGTTTCGGGGTTTTTTGTTTGGGTGGGGTGTGTGTGTGTGTGTTTTGTTGGTTTGATTTGATTGTGGGTGGTTTTAGGGATTTGGATTTCAGTTTTATTTTTGAAGTTGATCACATGAGAAAATAAAGGATTTCATTGCTTTCGTGAAGGAGGACAATACATGTTAGTTTCATTTAAATGGTCAGGAAAATTTACCCTGGTTTCATTAGAATCAAAAATTCTGCCTGCTGACAATAATGAAAAAACTATACCAGAAACTAATGCATTCATTAAATTATCCCTTTAGGGCTGGAAAAACACTTCATTTTAGTCAGAAAACTTCCCTGGAACATCTGATGTCAAGACAATTTAGCTTTTATGTTTGTAACATTTTTAATGTACCCATTTGTTTTTAGCACAGTAGCAAAGGACTACAGTAGTTAAGAAAAATATAATCAAAGACAATGAACAGCTTCAAATCTGACTTAGAGCCAGAAATTCAGTAAAATAATCCACTGGGTGAATCATTACAGTGTTACAATATTAGATAACAGATAACACACTGATAAAATCCAACTGTTACAATTCAGAAGAAAAATCCTATAAAATGAATTAACATAAAGAAAAATTGTGATATTGCCCATTTGCTTTCCCAAAATACATGTCATATCATCTTATTCTTCTAAACCCGTGCACAGGTACTGGGAAGGTAACAACAAGATTTTTTCAAATTATTAAAAAAGTCCATAAGAGCAACTCTGCTGATACCTGTCACACTTTCCTGGGCTAAAAACCAAGTGTTACTGGAAGATAAAAGCATATAAAGTGTGATAGCATATAATTATTGAAAGCCTTTTACGTTAATTTTGTGCATTTAATCAGTAAGGCTGGTCAAAGTGGTTTCATCAAACATGTCTTACCAAACTAGAATCTCAGTAGACATATTCCAAAGACACTGTTTATGAAAGGAGAGAGTAATTTTGCCTTGTATATAATTGCATATAGAGATTTGGAAGCAACGCCAACGTAGCTCAAGTCAGTCATACTTGGAAAGCCTCATATTGGTATTTCTTACCAAGAGCCAGTGTGTCCTGCTGAAGTGCATAGCCTGTGCTCCTGCAGCTCTCCAGCAGCAAAGTCCATGTGCTCAGGACTCCAGTAAGCAAAACAGAAGGGCGTTTGCAGAGTGTGATATTCTTAAAGCAAGTACTATGCATTCACCTGAAAAATAGAAAATCCATATAACCTAGTTGTTTTGCGGGGGGAAAAAAAACCCAGACACAATGTTTAGTTTGTTCACAATTTTCCATTACTTTTCCCATCACCAGAAGTTATTTTCCAATATTCATTGCAAAAAACAGAGCCTTTATTACTATTAGTAATCAGCAATAACCTATGAAAATCAGCCAAAATCTTTGTTCCTAAAACTTTAAACACATGCATAGAGCATAGCCAGATTTTAAACAAGGATTAGAATTTGTGACCTTCAAGTATAAACTTATAATAGTGACATTTATAAATCAATCTTTAAGGTTAACTTAATGACATGGGGTTGAGTACACCGTTAATCTCAGCAGAAGGTTTTCCCTTTACGTGCCACAAGTCCTTATGTAACCTCCCTATTTCTTTGCATTTCCCTTGCATTGGAAATCTGTACATAGTAAATGAACAACCACAAACAGAAAACAACCTTGGATTTATTTTAATGTAAGTAGTTTATCTTCATGTGACACTTCAAGGTCATATGTTTTACTAGGCGGGAGCTGAGTCTGTGTGTCCTGAGTATTACCTCCACTACAAATGCATATAAGAAATCACTTGTATCATGTCTGAGAATACAAAGCACAGTTTCACATCCAAGACATATTTTACTGAACAAATTAAATCAGACACTCCCTAATTTATGAACTAAATTACATTGAAAACACACACGAATGAATCCTAGGAGTTCGATTATTATAAAAAATAAGAATGGCTTGATTTTTAAGCAAAGCTTTTCATGACAAAATGAAGGAGAAGTCTTCAGCCTTTATCTCCTTTAATTTTGATTACTGGAAGGAGGAAAAAAAAGTGTGGAAGAAAGTATGAATGACCAGATAAATTCATATTTGTTTTTCTTACAAGAAGTAAGGAAAATAAATTTCAGAACTTAACCCACAAAAATTTTGAAAAGCAGATCTCTAATTTTATGTACGTCAGACAGCTGAAAAATCAGGTAATGTTGCTTCAAACCAAAAATCACATGCACAGTTCACATTGAGCTTTAGTTCAGAGAAATAACAAGGAATAAAAAGTGTTCTAAGAGAGTAATTACAGAATAAAATATAGGCATTTATATTCCAAAATGTGAGCCAGTCTGCAATCCAGTTAAATGTTTCTCACTTTTCCAAAATACATTTTGCAATAACAATATGCACACAGTAATTGAGCTTATGAAAGACAAGACCACAGAATAAATATGATTATGTATCTCTAAAAGCTTACAAATGGATAAGATATTTTAAAGGATTTTCTAGGCAGCTAGAATTAAGGAATCTGTTTTTGACAATGTAATAAGGGAAATGGAGAGAAAGACAGTGTGAGCACGAGGCAGCGTGCAAGAGGGTGTGACGGTGAGTGAGAAAGTGTGAAAGGGAGAGAGTAGCCAGAAAGCAAGCAAGATAGAGAGAAAGAGCCTGAGAGCATGCAGGAACACACGCGAGTGCATGGAAGAGTGATAGCAAAAGCAGCAGTGAGGGCAAGTGTGTACAAGAAAGCAAGCACGTGAGATCATGTGGGAGGAGAGATTGCCTAAAACGTTCAGTAATGTCAGCTATTAATAGCAGATGGAGGAAACTAACTTCTCTCCAGTGAACTGTTCTGATTCACCTATTACAGAAGTTAAACACAAGCAAAAAAGTTGGGCTGGGAGCACCAGAGTTCAACTACTAAGACTATGTCTAAAAGCAGTATCAATTTGTTGGATGAGAAAGGAATTTAAAAAAAAAGAGAAAGAGATCAGCAGAACCCAGGAGAGACAAGAAGGGAAAGTCCTAGAATTGATACAGGCTCTGGGTTTCAGTTGTTAGTGATAGACAGTTGCACAGTTTGTATTGTTTTTCTGCCTCCTTCACTAAGCAAACCTTGCAAGCATGTGTTGATTAAACAAAGCCATGGATTGATATAGCAACTCTAACTATTGCCCTGAAGTGTTCCTAATAATAAACCATTTTGTATTTGAGGCCAAACTCACAATATACTCTACGAAAGTAGCAGGAATACGCATGAGAGCACTGGCCCGTGAGCATGGATCAACTGATGTGAAAGGGGCCGTGATGTCCTTGTCCGTCTCCCACTGCCACCCAATAGCCTCAGGTGGGAAGAACCTCTGGGACTGCTTCTGAGAGCAAACAAGTAGCTCAGATTGGTACTTTCTACATGGGAAGGAAAGCACCCACATTACATCCAAAGTGAAAAGAAAATTAAGATGAGAAAGGATTGGCTCTAGAAACACAGCTGGAAATTTGCTGAAACTCGTTCCAGCCCTTGCAGGTAGAGGTGTGGGTTTTGGCTTCACTATGGCTGAGTTTCTGTGCCCTGTTACATACTTTTCTGTCCATGACTTACAGGTTTACAAGTTGGATGCCTTTCAAAGCACACCTCTGACCTGCAATTACACCTGCCTTTGGCTATTTATCCTGTATGATACCAGGAATCCGGCTATTCATCACCAGGAGATTGGAGTACTAAACAGATGCATCTCCTTTTTGCATCAGGCAAACTGAGTTCGGATCACAATACCCTTGCATTCGAGTGATCAGTTAGGAAAAAAGCTGGACTTCCTGAGGAATTTACTTTCCAGGATCATACTTGGGGGATGGGAACTACTACTGTGTACCAAGTTTAATTGAAAATACTTTTCACTTCCTTTCTAAAACTAAGAACTGAAAAGACATGCAAACAGTCATCTAAATCACTGACCAAAGATAATATTTCCTCACTTGTAGCTATGTTGCATACTATAACAATAGAAAAAACAACCCACACTGAATAGGAGTCTGCTTACCAAACATCCTTCAGCCTTCTGGAAGCAGTAAAATACTTCTGCTGAAGACATAGGATAATTCTAAGAGAACTAAAAAAGGCTTTTTGTAGCTCTTGGTTTAATGAGATAGTAGCTTGTCACTACTTGCTCATTATAAAACAAGTTCAGATCAGTAGTGACTAAAAGTCATTAACTTCTGGCATAGTTCAGTGACATACAGGAGGAACTGATGGCCTCAGCTCACTTCTTAGAGCATCTAACATTTCCCAGTTGTCAGTCCCAGCAGAAAGACTACAGTTTGAGTGTAGGCTGTAGAGCTGCTTTCTACACCCCAACTATTATAAACTCATGGGATTTGGAAACTAACAGAGAAGCAACACCTGGGAGCTGTCTTCCCTGAGTAGCACACATCAGTTTCCAGTCAGCTAATTTGGCATTTGCTGTGGATGCTGACTTCAAGGGAAAAGGATTTTAAAAAAACCCAAACAACCTCCAACTTCTTTGCCCTCCCCAAAAAACAGCAAGTAATAAACCAAAATCAACCAATGAATACACTAAACAAACAAAATAATAACCCCCAACCATTACACTTCTTTAACAGCCACAGGAGTGTATATAAAGGACTTAATGCTCAGCCAAATTGTCTCTCTAAGTCATGGCTCTTCAGTGTATTTATCTATCTCCTATTTTGAGCAGCTATATAAATTGTTGTGGCATTTTCTTTCAGTCATAGATGTACCTGCAAGAAAGTTGCTTTTTACAGCACTTGGGATTTACCACATAGGGCTAACACAACACCCCTGAAATACTTTTGCAAAAACATGTAGGCAACTGGATGAGTTTATACTAAGAGGGTTTTTTTCAGTCATAGAACATGCCCACTTAAAAATAGTTTGAACAGAAAACTTGCGGTTTGGTCAGTGGCTTGATCCAACCAGTGGTGAGACAGAATTCTCTCTTCAGAGTGAGCAGTAACACTGTCAGACCTGTGGCAGCCTGTGAGCTGATAGAGGAAATATATATATATACACATATATAGTATCTTTTGTTGCACTAAGCAAATACACTGGGACAGAGAGAGGAAAACCCATATCAAAAATGCTAATGAGCTTTTAAATGTGTAACCTTTTCTTTCAATGAGCAGGGAGGCAAGCTAGCCCTTGACAACCTTCCTCACAAAAGCAGCTACAATGTTTTCTGTTAACTCATAGAGTTTGGATCCACATTCAACTTCCAAAGTAGTCCCTGGCAAGTTCCCATTTACACAAAAAACCTTCCAAAGTAGTCCCTGGCAAGTTCCCATTTACACCCTTTTGCTCAGAACAGACAAATCAAACACTTTATGGTGACATACTGTTGTAAGACAATATTTTGTCCATGAGCTTCAACAAGTTCTGCGACATGTGTCAACCCAGTATTAAGTTGCCCTGCTCTACCCTATACCCTGATGCTATTTACATGCCTGCATTTATCCCAAGTAGAAATAAAAACCAAAACCAAAGAACTTGAGTCAGCCCCTTTGCCTTAGGGTGCGCAGTTGCTTTTTCTCACCATTTATTCTCTAAATAGCTATGCCACTTTGAGAATCAAAACCGCTAGTGACAGAGAAGTTGCCACAGCACTTTGCTTGTGTTGTTGTTCTTGAACTGAAGTCAAGACGCTTATGAACAAAAATACATGGTTTCTTTGTTGGGTTTTTTTTGCTATGAAATACTTATTATGAAAAGCATGTTTCATTTCCATTACTGTTCCTTACCACCAATCTTTCAAGCACTGAGTAATTCGCTGCTGCCTACACCATGACAGTGAGCTTGACGAGCACAGCTTTGTTTCTGTGTATTTTAATACACTGCAACTGAAGATCCTGTACTCAGTCCAAGTGGTGCAGTGTGAAATCAGGACAACTACTTTTCGATAAATTCAGCACCCATTTCTGGCAGTTTAGGACCATGTTACTGTTCGTATCAAAGAAGATGTTTAGACATAATGCACTTCTACCAGTGAAAACATATGTTCCTATAACTTAATGTTATAAGAAAAGGTCAGCCATATTTCAAATAGAGTTAAGTGGAAGAAACTAGATGAAAAAATACTGGACAAGCATTAGCCAAAGGCTTTCAGCTTTTATTTCATTCTGTTAACTGTAATAAATATTGAGCAAAGTGAGTCAGTGGATCCAGAACATGTAGACAGGGTGAAGTGGTAGCTTAATGGCACACTGGCTGCCAGAGAAGAGTCTGAGATAGGATGCACAGTCTCAAAGGGAAACAGACAAATTTTCTAGAACAGAAACAGACTCCAGTGCTGCCTCAGACACTGAAAAGCAAAGAGCAATGTCACATTTAATTAAAAGCTAATTGGAGAACCATGCTGATAACATAAATATTTTCTTGATTTGCTAGGAGAGATGGTCATAGACCTCTCAGCCTGAGACCATGACATTAGTTGCAACTGTTCACAGGCACAGACAATTACAGAAACAGAGTTTGCTGTTAAAAAAAAAACACAATAAAAAAAGCACTTAAAACTATTCTATAAAATACTCTTAAAAATGGCAAGCATGGCAGCTCACTTAAACCACAAAGTATTCATAAATGCCTCCCTTGTACAATGACAGGAATATAATTATATGCTTTGCTATTTTTTTTTTTTAGAGAGCTTATTTGTCTTTTTAACTTATGACAGAGGTCTTCTCAGTTTCGGGTAAAGTGTAAGACTTCAAAATAAAAATCTAACACTGCCATGTAACTCTAAAACCTCACCCCTGGGAGGGTAATAAGAATTTCTGTGTAGTGAAAATCATGCTTGATGCTTTGCTAGCTTCCTAGAGAAAAGAATGAAGGAGAACACAAGAATTTTGCAACCCAAGACCACCTTTCTGCAGCTCTCTCTTCCTCACTATAAATCTTTTAATAGACAGGTTGCCATCACCTCTTTGTTCCTTGGTTGTCCTGCAACTGCATCCCCTTTAACCTCCCCTTTCCTGTATCTTTATTCTTCATTCAATATCAGCTGGGGGTTGCCTGCCTGCTCCACTAGATTGGGTAAGAAATTAAAAGTGGTTTTTGCTAGTTTCATACCTGAAAGTGTTCCACCTCCAAGCACACCCAGTGTTCCAGTTAAGGACAAAAAACACAAGTTCACATGGAGAAAGCAAGAAGCTGTGAGGAAAAAAAAACCTCAATTATAAAAATGAGCTTTGCATTTCTTCATGAGCACAAAGAGCATAAGAACTTGGGGAAAGTTACAAAAAGTTATAAGTGTGTACCACGCTTTAGTTTTGAGGGTAAAGAGGAGCATTTCAACCTCCAGCAGCAGCAATAAGAATGTAAATACAGAAAAATCCTGGTATTCTAGAGGATTCTTATCCCTTCCCCAAATCATAAAATCATAGAATCATAGGGGTTGGAAGGGACCTAGAGAGATCATCGGGTCCAATCCCCTGCCAAAGCAGCTCCCTAGCTCATATTGCACAGATAGGCATCCAGATGGGTCTTGAATATCTCCAGAGATGAAGACTCCACCACCTCCCTGGGCAGCCTGTCCCAGGGCTCTGTCACCCTCACTGTGAAAAAGTTCTTCTGCATGTTGGTGCAGAACTTCCTGTGCTCCAACATGCAGCCATTGCCCCTTGTCCTGTCTCCACAGACCACTGAAAAGGGGTTGGCCATTTGCCCCTGCATCTCATACTTAAGATATTTATAAACATTAATAAGGTGCCCCCTCAGTCTTCTTTTCTCTAGGCTGAACAGTCCTTTCCTCATAGGGGAGATGCTCCAGGCCCTTAATCATCTTTGTAGCCCTTCTCTAGACTCTCTCCAGGAGATCCCTGATATTTTTATACTGGAACTGGACACAGTACTCCAGGTGGGGCCTGACCAGGGCAGAGTAGAGGGGGAGGATCACCTCCTTTGACCTGCTGGCCACACTCCTCCGGATGCACCCCAGGATCCCATTGGCTCTCTTAGCCACCAGGGCACACTGCTGGCTTATGGCCAACCTGTCATCAACCAGGACCCCCAGGTCCTTCTCCACAGAGCTCTTCACCAGCAGGTCATCCCCCATCCTGTACTGATACAAGCAGTTATTCCTTCCCAGGTGCAAGACTCTACACTTGCTTTTGTTGAATCTCATCTGGTTTCTCCCTGCCCAGCTCTCCAGCCTGTCCAGGTCTCACTGGATGGCAGCGCAGTGTTCCTGTGTGTCAGCCACTCCTCCCAGCTTTGTATCATCAGCGTACTTGCTGAGGGTGGATGCTGTTCCCTCATCAAGGGCATCAGTGAAGATATTAAACAGGAGTGGACCCAACACTGAGCCCTGGGGAACACCGCTAGTCACACATCTCCATTCAGATTCTGTTCCACTGATCACAACCCTCTGACCTTGGTCCGACAGCCAGTTCTCAACCCACCTCAGTGTCCACTCATCTAACCCGTGCTCTCTCAGCTTTGTTATCAGGATGTCATGGGAGACAGTATCCAGAGCCTTGCTGAAGTCAAGGTAGATGACATCCACTGCTCTCCCTCCATCTACCCAGCCGGTGATGAGATCACATAAGGCTATGAGATTGGTCGAGCACAATCTCCCCTTGATGAATCCATGCTGACTACTCCTCATGTCCTTCTTCTCTTCCAACTGCTTGGAGATGGCATCCAGAACAAGCTGTTCCATCACCTTTCCAGGGACAGAAGTGAGGCTGACTGGCCTATAGTTGCTGGGCTCCTCTTTCTTGCCCTTTTTAAAGACTGGAGTGGTCACCATGTCATTGTGGACAGTTGGGTCGGCAACCTTAAAAAGATTAACAACGTTAAGAATTTACTCTGAATTTTGAAATACCATGGACAAGCACACACTTTAGAGCTGCAGTTGTGGTTGGTGGGATCTCTTTCCAGTGGAGAAAGTCCAAAATATCTGCAAAACCTGTTAGAGTATCACACACCAGGACTCATGCTGTCCTCACCAATTGCTATAACAGATAACTAAATGGGCCAGAGGAGCAGCTGCTTCTTCCTAAGGCAATGAAAATGTTAATTCCTACATTTTCAAAATGCAATAAAAGATGACCATTCTGCCAAATTATTTGGAATTGTAGAATTACAATTGTTTCAGCAACTGTGTCATTTAATCCCACACAGCTCCATCCGATGCTTTATTCTAACATTTTTTTTGAAGAGGGTTGCCAACAGTGATTGATCCAAGATGTTAAAGCACTCCAATTTTATGTGATTGTGATCTGTAATCAGGAAGAAATGAGCAGTTAAAGCTGAAAATTACTTTGCAGTTACTAAAAACCTTCATAACAGCAGCAAGTGGTCTCCAAAAATTGCCCTCTAGGGAAAAAAATTATAAAAATATTCCTGTTTAGCTGCTTGTTTTCTTTTACTCATAGTTTCATGTTTGGTGTCTCCAAGCTGTGTCTACACCCATCAGTTCTAGAACCTTATTTTTACATGTGATCTGACACTCTGATATGATACACTTGGGTAAGACTAAGTGCAAATACACACAGTGCTCAGGTTCATGATAAGAACATCAGTGAGTCACTGGCAGTGCTTATGGCAAAAGTCAGCTCTGGCAACTGTTAAAACCCAACAGGATTTTAAGTCCAACAGATTCCAAAGTCCTTTGAATGACAGTTCCTGATCTAATCTGAGCTTGATTATACCATCGTCCTGTGCTTCACATTTATTGCTCAAAAAAATGATAAAACTTATCTTTTTCCTTAATATATTGGTGGATGCAAGTACTGCAACAGTTTCCTTTAGACTACAAAGCCAAGATACATTCTAACACCTTTTGGGCATAAATCTCTAAAGGAGAAACCCATTAAGATTAAACAAAAGCCTGGAAGGGCAGCATGAAGTAGACTTTATTACATTTTTAGAGAGAAAAGAGAGGATTTAGTGCTAAGACAGTAGGGATGTTCTTCCCAATTTAGCAAGATGAACATTATTAGCTCATACGATTTCAATTTTAAAGTATCCTGTGAGACAATCTACCTTTACTGCTGAACAATTATCAAAAGGGATTCATTTGCAACTCAAAAATGGTCTCATTTTCTCCACATTGTTCAGAATGCTTTATAGAACATTCTTAAATGAAGTAAGAGTGTTTTAGTACTTAGTATTAGTAACCTCCATTAAAATAATCTACCTTTTGTTATGAAAAATAATCCTAGAACAATAATATTAGTTTGAACTCCTTGGGAAATACTCCCTTTCCACAGTGAGTCTTAAAAAAGAGAAATAATTCATTGCAAGATCTTTCTGCAGATGTTTATTTTTATCCATGAATCGATGGGTTATTAGGCTTAATTGTGATCCCTCTATTAAAGCAAGTGGTAGCATTGATTTACAGTGTGTCAAGGGACAACACTTTTCCCTCTCACCTGCCCTCAGATTTTCTACCACTGAAGTCCTAGTTATGACTATGTAGGAGAATGCGATATGCAGCCAAATTAAATTCTAGTCAATACACATCCTGTAAGCTTCCAATAAGCACCACACATAGGGCAGGGCAACATTTGTTATTGATTAGATTTGCTCAGACACAGTCTCAGTCAGCACACATTTATTCACAAGATCAGGAAATATTTTTCTTTCAATAAAAAAAAATCTCAGGATTTAAATGAAATCTGTGAAGAAGAAATGTTGCTCATCATTATGTTCTCTATAGTTCAGATTTAATTTCCAACAGAAGATCCATCAGCCAGAGATTCCCATTTGCTCAAGCTACCGATAATGCATTCCCAAAAATGCAAGCCGTACGGCCTCTCATCCGGGGAGCAGCCGGCTACTTTTTCCTGCAATGTACCATCCATTTCTCATTCAGTTAAGTTTCAAGAGATGTTCACCACACACATTTACAAAGGGAAGGAATATGAAAAAAAAGAAATCAGCCAACATCTCTAACTGTCCTTCTCTGGGCCTACCTTTTACCTTAGACAATGAAGGCTACTCGCTGATACAGAACTCGAGACCATACACAAACACTTGGGATTTTTCTCCCATTGCTGCTAAGTCCACAGCGACAGCTTCAGTTGGAAGGCCCCATCCTCTTGTCAACAGAGCTGAAAATGTTTGCTAAACAGGTATGGGATGCTACAGATAAACACATGATCCTACAGAAACCTGGAAGGGTTGTGAATGCCTTGATACAGGTACTTGATATTTTGTGAGAGTTTGTTCTCTCATTCAAGATAGATACAAGCACTTAGGAAATGACAGGAGTCAATGCCAATAATTTTATTTCCCTCCTGATTTTAGTTTGAAGTCCTGCCCAAAAATGTAAAGATGAAACCCAAATCAATGCTCCCTGGCAAACACACACAAAAAAATCTTGGTGCCAAGTATTTCCAGCTGTACAATAGTTTTGCCAGAATTTATCCACCTTGCGTCCTTGCCACACCAGAAACAGCTTTACTCAGAGCACTTAATCCATGGAAAGCCTCTAAAGCAAGTTGCCTTGGTGCTCTTTTGTTTCCTTTCTCCTTCCACCATTTATCCTGTTTCTACCGAGCCCCAGAGTCACTGCTGCCTTTGTGGTACGTCAGAGGTTTGGTACTAAGCTGCTGTTGTCACATTACTGTCTTGGTTTTCAGCCACAGTAAACATACAAGTGGCAGCACATTAAAACTAAAAATTTATAGCTCTAAGAAATTATAGTTTAAGTTGCTATTCATCAACATAATTGGATGTTAATAATAGGGTTTACAGTGCTGGCATTCATATCAGGTACACATGCTATACATTTATTAAGTATAATTCATTCTCCTGAAGTTCTAATGAGGGCTGCTTAATTCCAGCTTTAATCAAATGTCAGAGGAGCCAGAAACCCAAGCAGAGACTGTTTTTCACAGGTGGCATTTTGTGAATAAGTCAAACAGAGCTTTTATAGCGTTAAGTGTGATTATACTTGGCTTTATCTCTGCCTACATACATTCTCTTCCCTATTTGCATTTATTTCTCTTGCAGCTCATAGACGAAGATGAATGGAACTGAATGTTATGTTCTGATTGTCTGCTTGTTCCACTAACTGCTCTTCATTGTATGACTACCTTTAACAGATATATAATACATATTTTTTAGACAGGTGGGGGAAAAAAAAAGTAATTTGGAGATTTTCAAACATGTTTTTTAGATGTTTTTGAGCTACATATTATGTGAGCTTTTTCAGCTGCATATGAACAAGCTGCTACATGCTTTTGAGCTATTATGCTAAATGCTATGATCACATTAAGTACTCACTCTTTTGTCAGAAAGTTCTGCCATCGGCACAAGATTAAAAAAGTAGGAGAAACTAATAACAGCTCATAATATTTGCCAATCTCTAACTGTCATCCACCATCACTGTCAGTCACAATCTAAATGCAAACCAATACACTGTCATGGTCTGAAAAAGAAAGTAAATTAATTGATCATAGAATTATTGCATCCTGTGCCCCAGAGAAGACCAGTCCAATCTCTCTGCTCACTGGCATAAGTTATAAAGAAAAGGGAAACGGATGTGGAAAGACACAGCCATGACCACCCAAAACATAGCAAACGTTTCATGGCCTGCTTTGGAGAAAAAGGTTTACATCTTTTGTAAAGACACTTCAATAATATTCTGATTATCTTGAAGATAAATCTAGCTTCCAACATTGACTTCTCCCACAGTTTGGAAACTCATCTTCTGATTGAACAAACTTAGAACGCTCCCTTATCACCATCAATGATCAGTCAGCAAAATGGTAGCTTAGAAACAAAAATATAAACTGTGGTGGGTTGACCCTGGCTGGAGGCCAGATGCCCACCGAAGTCTCTTCATGGCTGCATGTCCTGCCAGGAGCTTGCTCCAACGCGGCTCACAGCATTTTCTGTATGTCTCCACCCGCTCCAGCATGAGGTCTCTCCACAGGCTGCACTTGCGGTCTCTGTTCCCCATCATCTTCCATGAGCCTCAGGTGGACAACCTGCTCCATCATGGTCTTCTCCACAGGATGCAGGGGAATCTTTCTCTCTGGCACTTGCCACAGTGCCTCCTCCTTCTTCACTGATCTTGGTGTCTGCACAGTT
The DNA here is from genome assembly GCF_964237585.1 of Gallinula chloropus. Lineage (NCBI taxonomy): Eukaryota > Metazoa > Chordata > Aves > Gruiformes > Rallidae > Gallinula > Gallinula chloropus. The sequence goes on from NC_140085.1 coordinate 96,078,227, forward strand.
CCTTACATCTTCTCACTCCCTTCTCTGGTGGCAAAATGTGGCTGCTTGCAACTTTTTTCCTCCTAAATGTGACTCCCAGAGGCACTATGACTGTCACTGATGGGCTTCTCTTTGGTCAGTGGCAGGTCCAGCCTTGAGTCGGATGGTGTTTGCTCTTTCAGAGCAGAAACCACCCCTGCAGCCCTCGCTTCTCCACCTGAACCCAGCCACACAAAACTCTAACACCACAAAAATAAGGTGTAAGCATATATATTCCTGTAAAAAAAAATGTAACCTTCTGAAACATTCTCAAAAAATCTCTTTTACACAATTAAACCCTCAGACTTCATTTTGTTCTGAGAAGAATATACCGCCTCTGCAACCAAGAGGATGTTTACACAGAAGAGCACTCATTTAAGGAATTAAGTCCAATTTTGAATGCAGCACCTAAACACTGTGTGAGATATTCAGTAAAAGCCTCTGGTTCCACCCCTGTTTGATCCATGTTGCTCAGACCTAATGCCTATATGGAAAAGACACTAACTTAATTGCAACATATGTTCTCTTGATGCTTCCCTCTCCATACAACATAAGGAGATGGAGTCTGCTGTGAAAGGAGAACTCAAGCAAGCCTGAGCTAGTATAAAATTTTTCATATCTCCACTACTGACACAGTAAAATCTCCTAACAACAGAACCATCAACACCTTATTTCTGCATTTCTGGGAACAGAACACTTCATCCACTGTCCCCACTGCCCTTTCAGTATCTATACAGATTAATCTGAACAAACATTTCAAACCAGAATAACATCATACAGAGAAAACTGTCCACTTGCCAGTAAGGGAACACAAAACAATCACTCCTTTTTCTGATCTTTCATTCCTGAGTGATAAATCATAAGTCTACTGGGCATTTAAAATCATAGCTCTGTCCTTCCCATACAGATAACCATTTATCTCCTTTCTCAACAACTTTGTACTCTACGGGTATAAGACACTGTTCTCTTTCAATCAATCTCACTGCCTACCTAGTTGAAGTCATAAAGATTCTTCCCAATGTGCATTTAGTTTTGAAGCTTGCTACTACCTTTTCTGATTTGATGAGTGGCTTGTACACCTGATAACTTGTATGTTGTTTCCAAAATACGCTTGTCTTATATTGAAGAGATTAGTTCTATTTTCACAGCTTATTTATGTCTTGTCCTTAGGTCATCGTGACTACAACAGACATTCCACTAGAAACTAGACAGAGCACATGCTGCACAGATGATAATTTTTTTGCTGTGGTAATAAACATGTAGATAGAATTAATTGTTTTATATCAGTTGCAAAAAATGCTGAAACTTACTGTCAAGATTTTTGAAATAAGCAGAAAAATGACTTATCAAAGATTCAGTACATTGGTACGCAAACACTACTCACATTAAGTATCCCTGATATTTTTTGTTTTGTTACTCATTTATTTTTAAAATGTTAGAATTATATCCTACTTTCTTCAAATCAGACCATTACATAAATACACACTGTTGCATAAATAATTCCTGCATGTCAGCATTTGTAAGTCATGTCCTTGTGTTCACAGGCATGCAGGACTACAAGTTCTGCATTTGAGCATATAATTTGTTTTGGGGAGAATTGATACAAAAGATGATGAAAATGTATGCCCCTTTTGCAATCACATTAGTTACATATAGACACTGTACAAACAGCTATAGAGCAAGTATGAGAGGTGGCATCTTGGTAACTATATGCAGCATTTTTATAACTGCCACAGTTATTAAAAGACTAAACCGTCATTTAAAAATTAATGTACTCCCTGTACAGAAAGCAAGAGGAAATCTGGTAATTTTGGAGAATGTGTCCTTTTTCATCAACATGTATTTGACAGCTCTTGTACGGTAGTTAACCATTCACAACATCCAAGTGAAGCGGTTCTTCAAATGGCAATGGAACAACTAATAGCAATGTGGCATCAATTGGAAAGCCTACCCATTGTATGTACCCTTCATTCCTTTAAACTCTGTAAACTGTGTTTACAGTCCACAACATCCCTGCGATTGCTATTGTACAGACATTAGATTTTTTTTTTTCTTCCTTTCTGGTAATCCTAGTTTACAAATCTGGAAAATCCTGCTGACTCTTAGCATTCCATATTAGGTTTTAGATTTAGTTCCAAAACCAGCACTTAAATTTTTTCCAGCTATTTCTGTGCGTCAGTCTCCTGTAATCAATCATATATTTTATGAGGCAGAGGAAAAAAAAATAATCAGAAAGTCTTTAAGTCTCTAAACAACATGTGGAGTTAGTTCCAGGACCTGAGGCTGACAGAGAAACAGAGATTGAGTGTAGCAGGTGCTGGGGAAACTTGTTTGTTGATTTTCAATAAATAATTAAACTTGCTAAAGGACTTGAAACCAACTAACAAAAATATGCATAACACATAGGAGAACTTACAAGTAGCTGTCAGAAGCAAGCTGTATGACAGGCAGACTGATGACACTGAGACAGCGTCACTGCAGCTTGGGTAGAAGAGACTTAACATTGAGAACACACTGGGAAACCAGTTATATGCTTTACAAAACGGGAAAAGACATGCTGGACTGAAGATATCCCAGGCCTGTTATCCTATGATTATTCTCCCTGCCATCAAGGAAACAAAAAAATATCAACAAAAACAAAGTCCAAACAAACACAGGCAGAATGTGAAAAGTTATTTCAGACTCTCTTGTTTACAAAAAAGCTCAAATAGTAATATGTGGACTCACTCCTTGAGACCAAATCTTATGCCCAGTATGCTTGTAGGATGCTCCTGGGCTCCTAGTACATGCGGTAACACACCACAGTTGGAATAACTGTGAACGTGGCTGTGCATGGCCGCCTGTTGAACTGCTCAGGGAGGGTGAATCCAGAGCAGCTGTGGAGCCATAAAAAGAAGTCAAATGAATTGCCTGCCAGTTTAAGTCAATTATACCTAACCAAATTCAGCCTCCTGGATCTCAAGCAGTGCTTTATCTCTACAGAAAAATCCCAAAGGCTGGAAAATCAGCTATTAAAAGTGTCAAAGACTAGGTTGTTATCAGCCAAGGAGAGACACAGAACCAGGTAAACACAAACATGATGCCCCCCCAATTCCCTATGTCCAGATGAAGAAACACATTTTAAGGAAGTGCAGTTGTTTCTCATACCATTTTGTCTGGCTGTACATAACAAATCAGCTACTAAGTACTGCTACCACTTAAATATCTTATTGCTTGAACAGAGTTAACTACTTTAAGTTTTGACAAACTCAGGTGTTTGTTTCTCAGGGTAAAGACAGAAGGAAAATAGCCATTTTGCTGGAAACATCTTGAGCTCAACAAAACTACATTAAACTCAATAAGCTAAGCAGAAGATGTAAATTTTTAACCCAACCAAAACTGTAAGGCAAGGAAATACAATGCCATCGCTGTAACTGTTAGGTCAGTTTAGCTATACCCACTTAATCACCATTTTTGCGGAACAATCTAATCCAGAACTGAGTGAGTCTAAAATTGGCTCACATGCTCCACAGAAGCCACTGAAATCTTAGAACTATTTGCAAGTCTAAGGGCTTTGTCACATTCCTAAGTATTACCCACAGTTAGTTACATGACTTAATATACAGTCCATTTAGAGTTGGAGTCCTCCCCTCTCAAATTTGCAAAAAGCTCTGGGACATATATATCCCCTGGCAGAAATCCCTTTTCCCAGTGCACAGGAGACCTAACTAGCACAAAAAGTGGCTATTTCCCCTCTGCTCTCTGACCTGTAGGTCAGATGAAATGGAAACATCACTCATACTCTAGGAAACATGAAGCTCCGTTTGTGCAAACTTAGTCTTTCAGAGGTGCACCTGTGACTACTGTCACACAAATAATCCTACAAGAGATTTTCAGTCAGAGCCACTATCAAAAAGTAGATTAAACTGTTACTGACATACGGTACATTTTATTTGTAGAATCTGGGTGTCGGTGTTTTAGGAAATTTACAGCCCATAAGGTCCATCAGCTGCAGTCAACTACAAGTTTTCTAGATGCTACTAAATATCCATTCTCTACAGACTTAAAATGCAAGAATGCCATCAACCTTTGTTCCTATTTTGAATCCCTGTTCCACTTTAAGAATTCCAACCTTTCCCCACCCTTCCCCCCACCCCTTGATCCTTAGTACTTGTTTTAAGAGAAGATAAATGTCAGCTCCCAGCACCACTTCTTATATTTTTATTTTTTTTTTAAGACAGGCTACTCTGGTGAACAAAGGATCAAATTACATCTTAATTTTACATAGCTTCTCTTAACAGTTGTCTTCTCAGAAGCTGGATCATCAGGACATGATATGCCATAAGATCAGAAAACAATTAGGTTTTCTTAATCAGAGGACTGCTAATTTGGTTAAACAAGTACTGTCTGAATTTCATAGCACCCAGGTTACCGATCAAGACCTTGGATACTATCCAAACAGCCCTTTTAAAGAAAAAAAAAAAACTGTTGGAAGTGAAGTGGGTAAGTCTGCTTTCACATAGAAGTAAAATATACACTGCATAGTGCATATTTTTAAAGGAATTTATTGTAAGAGCTGAAATATATATATAATGGCTGTTTAACAACAAATGCTTCCTACAAAAAAAAAAAAACTCTGATCAAATCTGTAATTTCCATAGTCAGAAGATGAGTTAGCAAAACAGTACAAGGGAAGCACATCACCATGTGCATGTTGTGGTTCCACAAACATGACAGCTGAGGACATTCATACAACATTTTGGGTACCTTATTCCACGAATCAGCTTGATAATCAGACACAATATACACAACTAAAAATCATTTGAGTGTTGTTAAATGACCCAGGTGAGTATACCTGTGTGTCTACATGCTCAATGCTCTTTGCAGCCTCCATGAAGGAGTGACAGATGCAGCACGCTGTCACACTGCTGGCTTAAAATAACCAAACAAAAAATTTAGCTCATTATTAAAATGATCACAGCGCAGTGGAGTCTTGGTTCAGACTGAATTACTTAGAGTCTTCTTAATTTGCCCTGGAACTACTCCCATTTTAAGATTACATCATCTCATTAAGACACTCATTCTCTCACTTAATACCTCTGTATCTAACCCTGGAGATCAAGTCTGTCAATGCCCATGGAAATTCACAATAAAAATACAGCGACATTTCAAAAATCTAAAAGCACTGTTGCATGTTCAGTATCTGATAAGCTGATAGAGATCTTCATTCTGAAGTGAAGACATTTGGACATCTTTCAGCAGTGCTAAAGAGTGCTGCTAACAAAAATAATCTCCCTTATGATATTGAAGGAAGAAACTTATCCTCCACTGAAAACTTCCCTGTCAATTTCTTAAGAGATCAGTCGTTACTCTGGGTAAAGGATCTTGGATTAAAAAAAAAAAAATCAGCAAAATAACCAAGGAATCTAAAGCTTTTTTTTCTTTGTCAAACCACAGACGTACAAGCATTTATATAATTTATCCAGCTGCAACACATTTACATCAGATTAAAACGGAAGTATTATTAAGGGAAATCTCAAGTTATTTTATAGAACCCATATCTAACTTCCAAACCAGAGGCCTGGAATGTGTTTAAGACCAATGGAAATACCTGTTGAAGTGAAATATTTTTTATTCGATGTTTCATTTTAGAACATTTCAATGGCCCATATGAAACACATTAGTAAATTTACTCATCCTCTGCAGAACAGGAGACAGTCCATCATAGACAGCATTGCTACCATTGTGGCAAGTCTTAGCAAAAAACAGAGGCTGGAATAACACCCTTATTCTCAGAGACAGTTTCTCCAGAATAATAATAAAAAAATAGTGCAGAAAAAAAAAGAAAAAAAAATGTAGAAGTTTAGGCTTACTGCATGCACAATAACTATCACAACAGAACATGTTGTTTTCTGTAGCAATCACCCAGGGACCCTTCATCATCCTTCTCCCAGAAAGACAGCACCAGTGCATAATTGTTGGGGAAGGAGGCGAGCTGCACAGCGGATTTACTTTTGCCTGGTCCTTATCAGACTTAAAATATGGAAGTCTGTTCCAAAATACCTCAACTACTAGGATGAAGTCTCTTATCCACCCACATTAATAAAAAGCCAGTGACAAATCCCCTAGGAATCAGTGTCCACTGACTGCAGCAAAATCAGAAGTATGAGGTACCACAGGAAGTGCTCCACACAAGCTGAGGGCAACAGTGACACAGAAGCCTGGGCCAGCCCAGTATTAAGCACCTCAGGTTCTCAGACACAGATATTTCAGGTTTGCTGTACAGACAAGAGAGGTAGTCCCAGGAGGTTGTTCAGAAATTCAGAAAGGTTGATTTACCCTCCCAAGATGCCTCTTTCTCTCTCTGCATTACCAGAGGATAAAGACTAGGGAGACAACAATGCTAAAATTGTGGCAGTGTGAAGTGAAGCTAGCAGGATCTGGATTTAGCTACGAACAAAGAATTTATGCAGTTCATATCTGTAAGAAAATTAAATTATAGCAGCAGCCATTGAATTTATTGCAACTTAAATGATTCATGGAGTCATGTCAAAGTATCAATGAGGGAAGCAATAACATTACTGACCATAGCATACAGCAATAAAGAGCAATGAATGTACAATCATTATTGACCAAAAGCAGCAGACACACATACATTTAAGAGTGAAAACAAAAAAGTATTCTTTGTCCATAAGGGAAAGAAACATTTCCATGTTGTCCCATTTCTCAAAGACAAATTAAATGTTTTAAAGTGTACCAAAAGTACTAGGCTATAAAGAAAAGGGAAGCAGAGAAAGGATAGAATAATTACCTTAAGGAATATGCTTAACCTTGTTCTTTTTTGATATTAAAAGGTGCTGGTGATAGGCCTTTTCTTGTATGGAACTATGAATAGGAGAAACCATAGAATCAAATACTTACAATAAAGTAAGGGAAGCTAAGGCGTTAGAAGAAACAAGTCTTGGCTTTGCTTTAATTCCTTAAAATATTGTCAAAGAGGTAATATTGCACCCTAACATCTCCTGATGTAATCTTGTTCAGAAGTGCTTTCCAGAACAAGTTATTTAAAATCCCATTCATAAACATTAAAGCTACAATTTGAATAAGATTACAAACTTTAATCATGAATTGATGCAACAATAACGTGATATTTATACACCAATTTCAACTTTTCAACTGCACAAACATTAATTGGGTAGTTCTTCATTGGGGAAGCATATCAGTCTAGTATAAATGGGTGAAAAAATAAAAACTGATGGAAAAAAGATATAATGTAGCAGCACTTGTCACTCCTGAGCTCTCTCCCGCCTAGAACGTCATGCTGTTTCAAAAAAAAAACTGGTGATGAGATGTACTAGAAACGAAATGCTTTTTCTTCAAGTCAAAGCATTCACAGATCAGAAGCACAGTGTGCTAGCTCATGATTTTTGACAACTTGTCGGTGGTGGTACCAGAAGTCACTGTATCCAGCTGCTTGCCCCATCCCCACCCCAACGTAACACTACTGGCTAATGCAGCAGTACCTGCAGTGTTTCCCCTGCTGTGCCAACGTATTTCATAGCTGGGTGCTGTTAACTTCAAATACCATCTATTTCAGCCAGGATATGAGCTCAGCAGCTGAGAGGACACAGATCATCTATTCTGCTGCCAGTGATGGGCAGATGGCAGGCACAGGAGCCTCTTAACTCCTCTTTGTAACCACATCGCAGATCAGATTCATTTTAGATCACAGAGGAATCTTGCAGACTGGAAACAGGAATGCCTTGACATTGGGCATCTGGGTTACAGGAAGAGAAATGAAAAAAGGCAAAAATTATTGCTGTAACCAAATGTCTAACTTAAAATATGGAGTGGTGTGAGGGAAGAACAAAAATTACTGTGGTTGAGTCCTATAGGTTCCTGGAGAAATCCACCATTTGGCAACATGCAACCTGTAGCATACCTGTAAAATAAACATATTCCTTAAAATATTCCAAGCATATTATCAGTTTCAACTCATTCCTCTGGCTTCTGCAGCTCACTAAAGGTTTCTAGAAGAAACCTTCCTGTTTTAATGGAAAAAGTGCAGATGTTTTGCAGTATGATCTGACACACTAGTATTTCCTGAAAACAATGGATGGATTGAAGGACAGGAGATGCATTTTCTCCCTACTTGGCCCTACTTGTGTTTAGCTGGAGACTCAGCACTTGCGCAACACTGAGCAGCATAAGGTCACAGTAGGAACAGCTCTCAGTGTCCCTGTGTGACCAAACAATATAGCTTTTATTGATTAAGGATACGCATTGGTCTACCAGAATCAGCCTAGGCTGTATTCAATGCACTATATGCTTGAGGTAAACAAGAAAGCTAATTCTGAGGGGCAAGTCAGTGTCTGCAAATCCTTTTCCTACACAAAACCAAGATGATTTAATTGAACTCTGCCTGCTGCCACACTATTTCCAGACATATTGAACAGCAGTCTGGGTTTTCCAGACAATTATTTGCCCTCTGTTCCATTATGTACATCTCTCTGCATTTTCTTGCAGCCATATGGGCTAGTGTAAAAATACCAAAGTCACCAACAACAGCTTCAGTTATAAATAGCCCTAAGAGAAAGTAATGTAAGTTGTGGGATGAGCAGGTGTTAAAATTACATGCATCTGGGAAAAAAAAATGCATTCTGAAACACCCTCTGATAAAGCTCGTATACATATTAACAAATACCACAGGTCCTTTAGCAAATTTAATTTAATTTAGCATTAACAAAACTATGGAAGCTGGAGAAAAGGACAAAGACTTCCATAAACCTATGAACAGCTTCCCCTTTCCTCTTGAGATGCAAATACTACCATTTTCCCCTAAAACTGTGATCTTTGATAAAACTATCCTTTTATGCTAATATAAAAAGTTATTAGTATTCAGCAGTGGAAACTCTAGAGAGCTATTTCTAACAGTTTAAAAATAGAATTAAAAAAATGTTCCTTTAAACATCACCAAGGGAAATTGCACAGTCAGGAGAGAAATTGCTTACAGTTATGCACAAACTCATGGTGCTTAAGAGGAAATAAAGGTCTTCAGTCACAGAGCATCCATTTGTGTCCTTGGGAACCCAGGGAAAAAATGGAAATAGAACTTCAAGCTAAGCGCATACAACATATTTTTGAGAGTGGGTTCAAGGGACTTTGTGCAAAACAGCTGTTCAGGTACAGTAAAAAGAGTACAGAACTATGTGAACGGATGAACTAACTGACAGTCAAAGGCCATCTACTTTGGAGGCTCAGGTAGACCAGGAAACTCACTAGTTATTGTCATTTGAAGAAGAAAATTATTTCCTAAAAGCAACAGCATCTTCTAGACCATAGGAAGCTTCCAGGTAACTGAGGTGACCATCGATATCTCTTGAGTATCATTCCCCTTTCTGGACACTCTTCACTCATCATGAAGCAGTGTAGCACAAAGATACAGAGATTCATGCCTCAAAATTCATATCCAGTGATGAACATGACCTGACTGACCACATTTCTCCCATCCATAAAGTTTTACAAGGTTCCTTAAGATCCCATGGAGGTGAGAAGCAGAGCATATGGATCAAATCATGTTGTGGTGGGTACTGACATCTGTGGGAGCCCTACTCCTAACTCCCCAGTCACAAAAAGTCACAAAATCCCAAGTACTTATGGATCAGAATGAGCTACGTGTAGTGGCATTTTAAGAAAGGAGACAGTTTAGAAAATAAGATTTCCCCTATGTTTCTTAAAGGTACAGGACGACTGCCAGTTTATATGTCCAAAGAGACAAGAGATGAAAAATATCGTCACAGCTACACTCGAACAACAAGACTCAAAGGAGGTAAACACTGAATCTAGATAATATTGGATTTCTTCCCTCCCCAGACCCCTCTTTTTATCCCCTAAGGCTTTAGATCGTAGTTTAATGGCATGTTACAATAATAAATTTTTTTCACATAGCCACTTAGAAAGATTTATTGTAGTTCCACACAATACCACGTGTTTATTTCTCTTCTGAAATTATGTTTTCTCTCTGCTAAGCTGAGAGTAATAGCTGTTGAATACTGATTAGGGCTTTCCTTATTTGATTACTGTTAATTAGAGTCAAGCATGTAGCGCATCAGACAGGAGGACTGCAGATCATCGTGACACTTCAAACAGCCTGTTCAACTTCAGCAGAGCCTGTTCGAAGTTTGGGGTCGGGATAAATCTTCAGCAGGGTTGTTTATGCATAGTTGTGTAACATTGCACAGCATGGGGTACTGGACTGTTTGGTTAATTAGTTTAAGAGCCTGTCAGTGGCAGCTCACCTCCAGGTTTACAATTGGAAATTGCAATTAGCATGAAACGGTTTTCTTTTTTGGTCCAATTTCTCCCACACAAATTGTTCTCACAGATGTCTCTCCTAAGAAACCCAGGACCGTAGCCAGTCAGCATTCACTCACTCTCCTCAACTGGTGTCTCCATGGGACGTCTAAAGTAACATCAAAGGGATAGGCTAATCCCAACTGATCTTGGAAAAAGTCCAGGGTTTCCTGAGGCTTTGAGGCTGTGATTAAAGAATACACCTGTCTGCCCCACTAATGAGGTCAGCCTGTCTTTATCAACAACAAGCTGCTTTTTATCCTGTGTGACGCACCTACTGGAAGAACTGTCAGGTAAAGCTGCAAATATGAAGCAGTCAGCCATTCAACATCAAGTAACAGTCTTTACAAAGCCACAGCTATTACAGAACTCGCCACCAACCAAATCCTGATTCAACTCTCTTCTTCATGTGGCAAATAAACTGTAAATGACATATGGTGCTGAATTATGTCACACACAATTCTGGAATTTGTTGGTTTTGTCTAAGTTGACTGAAGGCAATGCAACCTAAACAGAAGGCATCTTTGAAACAGGGACAACATTTATTTGACCTCCAACATTACAAGTAAACACTCTTCTCTACCCAGGTACTCAGGGATACAAACATTTAACATTTAATCCATAATGGTGCAGAAAGTCAATCATAAAGTTTATATTTCAGTTTACAATTAAGTGAATGGCTTTAAGCTGAAAGAGGGCAGGTTTAGACTAGATGTTAGGGAAAAATTCTTTACTATGAGGGTGGTGAGGCCCTGGAACAGATTGCCCAGAGAGGCAGTGGAAACCGCATCCCTGGCAGTGTTCAAGTCCGGGTTGGATGGGGATTTGGACAACCTGGTCTAGTGAAGAGTGTCCCTGCCCAAGGTAGAGAGGTTGGAACTAGATGGACTTTGAGGTCTCATTCAACCCTAACTTTTCTGGGATTCTATGTTACCTTTTTCTATGTCCTCAATTTATCTTAGTAAGAGACCTGTGACTTGCCGTGTTCCCCAGGGCTCAGTGTTGGGTCCAGCCTTAATGTCTTCATTGACAACCTTGTTGAGGGAATAGCATCCACCCTCAGCAAGTACGCTGATGATACAAAGCTGGGAGGAGTGGCTGACACACAGGAACACTGCGCTGCCATCCAGAGAGCCCTGGACAGGCTGGAAAGCTGGGCAGGGAAAAACCAGATGAGATTCAACAAAAGCAAGTGTAGAGTCTTGCACCTGGGGAGGAACAACCGTCTGTATCAGTACAGGCTGGGGGATGACCTGCTGGAGAGGAGCTCTGCAGAGAAGGACCTGGGAGTCCTGGTGGATGACAGGAGAGATTCCAGTGGAGGGCTACAAAGATGATTAAAGGACTGGAGGAAAGGCCTTGAGAAAAGAAGACTGAAAGGGGATCTGGTTAATGTTTATAGTTATCTGAAGTGTGGGACACAGTGGGAAATGGCTGGCCTCTTCTTAGTGGTCTGTGGGGACAGGACAAGGTGCAATGGCCTCAAGTTGGAGCACAGGAAGTTCTGCACCAACATGCAGAAGAACTTTTTCACAGTGAGGGTGACAGAGCACTGGGATAGGCTGCCCAGGGGGCTTGTGGAGTCTCCTTCTCTGGAGATATTGAAGACCTGTCTGGACACCTACCTGTGCAATCTGTCCTAGGGAACCTGCTTTGACAGGGGGCTGGACTCAATCTCTTGAGGTCCCTTCCAACCCCTACAATTCTATGACTATGTGAAGATATCTTAGACAGTAATTTATCTTAGAGCCTTACCAGCTGAGTTTATCAGGTTACACGTGTTAACTAACCTGCTACTCCCTCATATGAGCCAACCATAAGATACTAAACCAGGGTGAAAACCAGAAAGAAAACCAGAGTATTTCAATAAAGAAAATAGTTTCTCACATACTATATTCTAGTGATGGCATTAGTGGCGGCTGCTTCTACCTCACATCAGCCTATGTGCTCAGGCCCATCTGCTTGCGCTAATTTCAGGGTCAGGCAATTAAGACATGAGAATCTTCCACATATCTGGGTCATAGTTATTCAGGGGAATGACTGGTATTCATTAGTCACTCTCAAAATTAACTGCATTATATGCCAGACAGAGACAAGCACATCAGATGACATTGAAAATAAAACCTCCTTTTCTAAGGTATTCACTATTTAGAATAAAATATTTAATAAGAAATGGGATTAAAGGTAAATATATACTTTTTGGAGAAAACAATGCCAGTTCTTTAAGGTGATATTTCTTTTACATATATTTTAACAAGCTTCAGCTGTTGGGAACTGCAGGGAATTCTCTCTTCTGGTGATTTTATGGAACCCCCAAAAGGCAACAGGTTTATATTGGTGGTGGAAATTTACCTGGTACCACTGTCTCTAGCTCCCTGTCAATGTTCTGGCACTAATGATATTCCCAGTGTGCTCCAGGCAAAGATTGTCACCACCAGTCACCTTCCTTCCCAGAAATGAGCCAAAGGACCTGTGCTGAACATCAGCACAAGAGGCTGAATTCCTTAGAGCATCCAGGAGGCTTCCAATGCCCAAATGGTAGCATGTTCATACCAGGGCTCCACCTGCCTCTGTCCAGAAAGGTTGTTCACACATAAGACTGGGAGACATCTTGACTTACACAGATTACAACTAAAGGCAACTTGAAAGTAGACAGTTGAAATCAGAGAGCATGAACTTGGGGTTTGTTGTTTTCTTCTTAGGATAATTGTAATTATATTTTTATGGAAAATACACATGGTTTGCCTTGTTCTAATACTGCAATAAAAAAGTTACTGTAAAATAGAGTGGACTTTCAATAAGAAAAGAAATCTCAAAGGGTAATACATTGGCTCTGTATATCATTTAAAGATATTAGATGTTCCAGTAACATTAATATTTAATTTATAATTAGAGAGAGAAAAACCCTGTTCCATCAGACACCAACCTACTATGGAACTTATTCTTTACTTCTCATTAATTCGTTTTTCAAATTCTTGAATCTCCAATTAAGTTTTCACTGCATTAACAACAGGCATCTAAAACATTGTTGAAATAATTTTAAGGAATTTATTCAGTCATTCTTTGTGACTGTCCTACAGTCACCACAAAATGTCATGAACTGTCTACATATGGTATTTCCTATGTAACTTTGGATGATATTTTATACTCCAGTCTCACGTAGCACCATGACCAGCAGGCTGTTGTACAACATACAGTTGGGGCAATTGTGGCATAAGTTTCTTCCAACTTGTGATTAATGGGCTGTGTGATAAACCTTGTTGCTGTTCCAGCTCATTGAGTATTGCAGGCTTTCCTTAGAAATGTAAGAAACAGGCAGGAGACCAGAGCAGAAAATAGCTTTAAGCAAGTCACTTCTGACAAGTTGCTCATTAAGTCCACCCTGCTCCCACCATGATGGCATCACTGCCAACACTCAGACACCTTTTGCTTCCTACTTACCGAACCTCTTACTGACTGCCATAACTTGTGCAGGCAACCTATTTCAGTGCACAACATCTACATGCCAAAAGTGGGGTTTTTTTTAAATCTTGGGGCACTTGTGCTGAATAGAGAACATGCAACACTCAGTGTACACTGGTGGAGATATTAGACTCTTCCGTATAAGCATAATACTGATCATTGCCTTTCAGTCTGTGACCTGCCCAGATCACACTATGCAGCTGAACATTACTTTTTCTACAAAGAAACTCCTCCCTCTTGAATAACATCTTATTTATTATAGCCAGTTTCTCCATTTTGTAGAGATCATTTTCAATTCTAACCTTGTCTTCTGACATTCTTGCACTCTATCCTAGCTTCAAATCTAATAACCACACGTGCTATTCCATCATCCAGGTCATTAATAAATACGTTGAGCTATATTAGAGCCTAGACAGGTCCCTGCAGAATCACAGTCAATTCATTCTTTCATTTTGACAATTGATCACTGATAGTGGTCTAAGTACAATTTCCAAAACAGCCTTGCACCCTCCTTATTAATTTCTTCCACATTTCGTTTCCCAAGCCTGCTTATGAGACTGTCATATAGGAGAATGTAAAAAGCCTTAACAAAGTCAGGGTATGTGACACCTACCATCTCTTCTCTAACCACAAAGCCTGCTACCCTGGAGAGGATTTGAGAAGGAAATTAGATTGGTTTGACATCATTTGTTCTCAACAACTCCATGCTGACTGCTAGTCATTTCCCTGTGTTCTTTTCAGGGCTGTTGATTTTGACTTCAATGCTCTTGGCAAAAGTAACATAACATTGGTAGTAACAAGATCCATCCCACACTTAATAACAAACTTTGTCCTAAATTCCTTTATTAAAATTTTACAGAATGTGAGAACTGACATCACTCATAGCTATTAGAGACCGTAAACACAGAAATACTCAGTTATCTGTAACTTTTAAATTAGACAAGTATAGGGGCAAACAAATAATAAGTCTCAAGTGTCTTAAAAGAGACCAAATTAAATTAGATGAATTCTTTCAGTTGTCATAATTACAAAATTAGTGTATTTAAAAAATCTTGCCAGAAAGACATGGTATTAAAGCATATTGCTGGTAGTACCAAGCCTCTCACTGAAATGTGATCATTCTAAGTGGACTAAAACCAGCAATGCCCTATCTTTACTCAGTTCTCATTATTCAAATGCTTACTTGCTGCAGCCTGAAACCAGGTTTCAGATTATCAGCAATGCGAACTAAAAACATCATTCTATCTCTTTTGCTTTACCAGAAGCACTCTACAGAACATAGCCCATAGATCCCAGATGGAGACCAATGCAGCCGCTGTAACTTCCTGCACAGCTCTTTGAAAAAGTTTCCCATCTGCTCTATGCAATGCATGCTTATGGATCCAGCCTGCAAAGGAACCTTGCTCAGATCACAACTCTCTTCTCCAGTCCTTCAGCAGTGAACGGTAATTAGGCTGTGGCTGCATGAGCCATTCTGGCAAATTGTTTCCTGAAGACCTGTTTAGCAAGAACCTCAGTCATCAGACCAAGACACAGGCAAATCATCTGCTACCATGAGGACACATCAAATCACAACAGAGGAATGGACGCATGTAGCAAATGAAGGTATAGGACTGCACAAACACTGTTGACTGATGGCTTTGCTCTTCACATTCCTGATGTTCATTTCAATCATGGAAAAAATGTAATTTCAATAATATAAGGAGGTTATCACCGAAGTACTTCCAAAGTACTCTACTGCATCTGTAGCACGAAAAGCTGAGTACATAAGTGACACCTGAGTACTCTGAGTACACAGTCTCAATGTAACCATCACACTAGCAAGACAACTTTCATCATGCAACGAAAGGCTGCACCCAAGCCAATTCAAGGTCCTTCACAGCTGAAGTCCTTTCCACTGATATTTTTACTTCTGCTTTCTCAACTAGAAAGATGCTAGAGGAGAATAAACTGTCTCTGTGAATACTAAGAACCATGAAGTCCTAAAATAAAACCACTGCTATGCAGAGAGGTAAGCACCACACTTGACAACAGTTTTGATTGATTAGTATATAAATAGACTGAGAATAGCTGGAAGATTCAATCCCCCCCAAAAAAAGACGATGTAGACATTGTAAAAGAAGGCTGCAGGGCTTTGTTTGCATTTACATTCATAGGCACTCTCATCCTGCTTTTAAGTATCTTATCAGTACAATTTGTTCCTTTACCTCTGCAGTTTCTATTGTTTCCTCCAGCTGCTATTCTAAAAAAAAAAATACAAAATCTCATGTTTGAAATCTAATCAAGCCTGAAAGTATCCAGCACACAGCTTGTTTTTTTATTACTAGTTAGTCTAAGAAATCAAAGACAGACAGACAGACTACAGTTTTCCCTTAAGACAGTTCTGATCTTGGAGAGTCATGATGGGTGTTTGCAGGAGGAAAGGGGAGAAATCACACAAGGAGACAACAACAATGTGGGAAGATGATGTTAAAGATTAAGTTGAAGTTAAGGACTGAGCTTTGAATTGTTCTCAGTGTAGAAGACTCGACTCTCAATAAGCCTATGTCTAACAGACATGAAATTGAGCTTGAAAATAGACTTGCAGCCTTTCAAAAGGAAAGTTGCAATCAACAATGGTAGTGTGAGCAGATTTGGTTCAACTGCAAGGCCAGCCATACAACAGGAGCCACTCTAAAAGCAGGGGAAGAAAGCAATTGCAGTCCTGGAAGATGTAGCATTGGGCAGAGTACTTCTGTGCTAGTGGAGCTAGGTGGGACTACAATTTAGGGAAATGCAGGTAGACAGAGATCTTTAGGATGACACCCCCTACCCCTTTCCCACATGTAACAGAACCCAGCATGATGGATGCCCTGAGTCATCAGACATTGAATTGAGTCATTATATAATACTACTGGCCTGCAAGTTTGTATGCCCAGCTGGGCTTCACTGTGAATGTCTATTCCAAAACATGCCACATCTACTAAAATTAGTTCAGAAATTATGAGTGGAAGGCAGTCTCTCACAATGACAAACAGTGGTTGCTTGTTTATAAAACACACAAACTTGCATAAAACTCGTCAAAATCCCACAGCAGAAATTATCAAAGATTTAAAAACTCAGTCATTTCACTTGGATCCATTCTGCACAGCAGGTCTCCTTGTAGATCAACATCAGATGTGCACAATAAATATAGGCTTAAGCATAACAAATAGAACATGGATTCCTTGAAATATAATAAAAAAAATAATCATCAAAAAGCCCTTAGTTCCTGGCTCCATCCCTACACAAACAAATGCCAATATTTATCTGGCATATTTATCTATAACTTTCAGGTTTACATCCCTTGAAATGGAAACTCAGGCGTTCTTACCAGTGCTCAACAGTCTGGAGATTCATACCTCATTTCAGTAGCAGATTTAAATCTATACTTACAACACCCTAACAGTACTGAACATATTCTGAAGGTCAGCATTAATCTGTGAGAACTGCACAGATAAGACAGTATAATGCTAAGCATCGGTTCCCATTGATCAAAGTGATTTTGTTAAATAACTCCATCATGGAAATTGGCAGAATCTCCCCCAGAGATGACAAGAAAGCAGAGCAGGATACAGTATTCTCAGTCTGCAACAGGAGAGGCCTTTGGCTGTGTCTGCAGAAAACAGATAATTTCACAGCACAGAGTTTTAAGCTCTTAAAAAAAAGTTTTTGGTTTTTTTGTTGTTGTTGTTTTTTAATTGTTCTTTTTTGACTAAGGATTATTGAGCAGCTGATGGCACAGGGTAAACTTTTGCTCCAAAACAGAGCAGCCCCTTTTGGCAGAGATACCCTCCAAGTTTGATCAACACTGGACCCTCCTGGCTCTAACACATCCTCCCTAAATTATAAGCAGTCAATGGTTTCAGTACAGATTTGCAGATCCTAGGCTGGGCTTCATGTCCCCAGCAGCTGGAGGGAGCTACAAGGGTGCAGTACAGGGGGAGCACGAGTACCGCCTTTGCCACGCTTCAGCCAGGCAGGATCTCCCCCACCCCACTAGGCACAGCCCAAGGTGATGCTCAAGGAGCGCAGACAAAACAGCAGGGTTGCTGGCCCCTGGCTCTTCTTGGTGCATGTCTAGGGCCCTGGCTGAGTGAAAATGATGCTCTTGGGCCTCCCAGGGGAGACTGGTGAAGGAAATGAAGGTTTGTGGGTGCCTTCAGAACGCAGTGACTCCCAGCAACCAGCTTTCCAGCAACTGCACTGTCACTAACAGAAATTAAGAACCATTTCAGTCAGAAACTGCCAGGTTTTGAATAGCTTAGGTTAACCAAAATTCCATGCATTCCTCTCCCTGCGAAAGTTACATTTGGGAAGCAGTTTAAAACTAAATATGAATTAAATTAAAACAGAATTCAGGCCTGTCCTCCTCCAAACTGAAATGAAACTTTAACATTGCCTGCGAGCCAAAATTCTGAATTAATGAATTAAATTGAGTAAGAACAGGATCTTTGGGGTCTATGCCCAAAGTGATCCCAATCGCAACTCATCATACAATTTAGGAAAGTTCCCCCAATATATGTATAAGAGGTCAGGTAAGGAAGAGGTCAGGAAAAAAACCCAAAGTCCCTATCTCTTTATCATGTGCTTTGTTTGGCACATCCTTTCTTCCAAGGTCTATATTGAATCTCTACATTTTCATGTCTCTGATAGCATAAGAAAGCACTAAGAAACTTTACTCTCAAAAGACCTGAAGTGTGTAACTCAATCTTCTTCACAAGTAAAAAAAGTGACCACCATGCAGAGGTCTATCTGCCTTCAATGCCTGCCACCCCCAGCTTTTGAAATGGATTCTTTAGCCAAAACATTAAAGTAGCTTTGCAAATTACAAACAAATAAGCATTCACCTGGCTGAAAAATTAATTTAAATAGCTACATTTATTTACCCTACTTTACCAAAAATTCAAACTGTATCAATCTAGAAAGACAGCATATCAAACACAGTTCAAAATAAAGAACCATATGTTAAAGATACGTCTCTTGCTGGCTGAAGATAATAAAACAAATACATACACTTTCATCTTAAGTGCACTTAGTAATATAACTACTTTTACCATCCTGTAGCAGGTTATGTACAAGTTTGTTTCTAAATTGACACCTCCACACAAACATAAGCAATTATATTGTCATTATTCTACTAGACCTTAATTAGCTGCTCACATTAGAAACACCCTGAGATTTCTCTCAGTGTAAAGGTCTGTAATTAGTGTAATTAAGATAATATTTTGATTACATGGCTTCAATCTTTTAGGCCACATAATGGGAAACTGAGCATATTTTAAAGTGACTGTCCGTTGGAAAAAAAACAAAGCAGACTAATTTGTTCTGCATCATCACACTGGCCCCTCACTCGCACCACATCACTATTGCCTGGCAAGCTACATCTAGCTACTAAAGGAGGACAAATTGGACCTTGCAGAAAGACCACCTTTTGTGTGGAATAGTTGGCTTACCGCCAAAGTCTATTAGATCGGAAGCAGGAAGGTTTAGCTGTTTTACAACATCATCCTGACAGTTAAAAGCACTTCTATTGTTTAGTTGCTGAAGGTACTCTGCAGTGGGTGAAATGAGCTACAGCTCCCCACATTTTCATTCTCAACTATGTTCTCACTTCAAAATTTGGTCTTTAACATAAAATACTGTATCTTGTTCACTTTTATTTTTTGTCTTTAGCCGCAGATTTACTAAGAAATGCAGCCTACTTACAGAAACCCAAATCCAGTGTAACATCAGAAGAGAAACATGGAACAAAAGAAGAGAGCCATGGCATCCTATATTTCAGTCAATGTTCTTTGCCCTGATTTACAGCTTGAACAACCCTATATATAATAGAGAGCTTGGCTAAAACCCAAAGGCAATGGTAATTCATCCTCAATTTTGTAAAACTGTTATCTATATGCATACAGATTTCAGGTGAGGTCTTCCTTACGCTGTGTGATAATTCATCGCTGCATCTGAAGACATAGGTCTTTGAACATTTACCTAAGAAAATTACTAGCACCAATAACGAAATTAGAAAAAAAAAATCCTTAAATCCTCTGAACTTTTAAAACTCAAATATTGTTCAGAAATGAAGAAACACCGGTGAAGAAAAAACCGAGTCATTAATTGAAATTCTTGGAGGTTTTAACTTTGGGAAATTCAAATTCAGCCTAACCTCTGTAGGACAAGCAGATATCAGTGCTGGGTATTTTGCCTGATTCTATCCTTAAAACCACTGAACCACTTCTAATGACAAGTTTCAGACATCTAGAGGATGAACAGTGCCCTTGATGTCCTTCCACTGAATGGACTGGCTTGGGGGGGTAATCCCTTATCTTCAGGTTTAAAAGTCACCATTAAACCAGAACAGCCAGAAAATTAATTCCCATTACAAAGTGGCAGATGCAACGTGTCTCCATGTAGATTTCTGTAACTGTGTTTTCAGCTCCAGCCCATCAAGCTGGAGAGGTGCAGACCAGAGTGTCTTTAGTTGGAAAAAACGTCCTTCTCATTTTTTCATACTAATGTCTAGACTAACCCGCATTCCCAGGCCTGAAATCTGCCCAGCGAGTTTTAACTTCAGATCCCATTCTTCTAATTTTCTTAAGCCTAACTCTCAGCACAGTTCTCCTGGCTCTCATCTCCAGATTCACAAAGCTACAGCTGCAAAATGCCATTATGAGAAGATCAGCATAGAACTGTCAAGTGCTTTTAAAGTTATGGGTATATTAAGCTATTTCTTCTTCAGAATTTATTTCTTTTAATATGGGAGAATTTGAAAGAGTTTTTATAACTCCAGAGCTCAGCAGCAAAAATGCATTTCTCAAACTTCTATGCTCTATATCACTTGCAAAAGCCATTAATTCCATCAGGCACTCCTGTACTTGCTGGTTATCCCACAATTCTTATTACATTCTCTTGTCAAATGAATACACCTCAAAATATTTTTATGCTCCTGAGGTGATTAAATGCTATCACCACATACATCAAAAAACCCTAAGATTTGAATTATAATTCTGGCTATCCCAATATGGGCATAGGTGGTTAGGAGAAGGTCAGTTTAGTCCTTTGCAGACACAAAGGCGATCTTAATATTATACTTCAACTCATCTGCCGCTCTAAAAAAGGGATGATTTATATTCCATTACCTGTAAACAAAATTAGTACCTGAATGAGTTAAAGGCTTCACAAAAGATAACCATCTCCCAGATATCTCTCATAAGCTTAATAGAAAATGGTGGTAGAGAATTCCTGAAGGGAGAACTGATTCCTTCCCCAGCTCCCCTAATTAAAGGCAGGTTACCTGTAGGCAATCCAGTCAGATTCTCCCAAAGGTCTGACATTTTTCTCAGCCAAGGATAGCATGTTCACTGTATTACTGAACAGAAAGATTCGAATGGCCATTGTAGGTACATCCCTTGAGTAATTTAGCAGTGGCAGTCTGTCAGGTACCTCTGACATATCACAGACAGGCATTTTGCCCAACTGTCCTTCTGGAAACTGGTGTAGCAATGTTAATAGGTGTCATATACTAGTGGCAGGATCCAAGGCCTAAGAAAATCCTTTGAAAATGGATGCCAGACCTGGTGTCCAGAAACTCATTACCATGTTTTCCCTGAAAAGCTCTTAGGAGAAGCATATCTAACAAAGCACACTCCTTCCTCATGAAAAAATAGTACATACATATTATCCTGTAACTGGCCTCCTTCAAGCCCCAGATCTGGACACAGTATGAACTCAAGTTGGCTAGTGTCCATCATAGCTGCCTCTCAGGTAAGGTTTGATTACATGGTTTTTGCTCCCAACAAGGACTGCCTTTCCTACAACTAAGATGGACCACATGCCTTTTACTCCATGCGTCACATACCCCATCTTTTCTTGACTGCCTGGCACATTACCTGCAGTACATTTTTTTTTTTTTAGACCATGTAGTGTTGTCCACTCCCTGACAGTCTGAAAAACTTTTGGCTACATGGCCAACTCACAGTGTTAAAAAGGATCCTCACTTATCCACTAAATAACCATGTGCATATATTCTTATGCATCTGTATAGCAAGTTGCTATATTGAACCCACTTGCTGGTTTTCAGCTTATCCTATTATTAGCATTTCTTTCCAATACTGCTTGCTAGGAGTAGATGCTTAATGCTCACTCTGAGTACAAAATATTGCATTCCTGCTTCTCTAAGAGTTTACTTCATACCATGCCAAAACAGATGCTGAAGCATTCCTAAATATCTGCTAAACAGGTGGATATTTACCAGATGCATGAGAAGACCATTAGGAGAGAATTAAAGCTTGGAGAAACCATTGCACCTAAAATGGACTTTTGAAAAGATGACACTACTTTAAGCACCACTTTGATACAAAACATCATGCACAAACAATATTACTGCTTTTATTGCCTTCAGTGTGACAGCAACCTAAAGAGAGGCAGAAAACAGTGCAAGTACAACCTTCCCTACATATCTTATTTCATGCTTCTCTGTTTAGTTGTAAGTCAAAGTTTGTCGTTTGCTGCTATTTTACTAACAGCATGCTAGGTGCTTCCACCCTTATAAGGGTGCAGGTGTTCTGAGACACTGTAAAGTACATGAGGCATTCACCCAGCAAAACTAAACTCCTCAATAAAAATGATAAGGAATAAAGCTGAAGTTGTCCTCCTTTTCTAAGGGACTAATTGTACACACATAAACAATTAAATTGTCCATTTAGAACCACTTGTAGCAGCATATTTTCACTAAGCAGAGGTCAAAAATACCCCATTTTGTTCAGTTATGAATAGTCTAGATACTGGACTCTGATTTATTACTGAAATAACTCATGTGAATTGCAAATCATATTTCCATGGGGGTATTTGCTTTTTAACAACTCTCTCAAAGCTCAGTACTTGAGACAAAGAAATAACATTTTCTTATATCCTTTTAGAAGTAGAGAAACAGTGCTTCCTCTTCTTTTATATCTCCTTTTATATAGGAATAATGCCTAAAAAAAAATTAAGGCTTAAAATCAAATGACACGATTATATTCTCTATGTTATGACCTATATAGTCAATATCCTAGAAGACTTAATCTTCTGGGGTTAATGATACTTTAGAGAGCCAACTAAAGTCAAATGTCTCTTCTGCTGTGATCCACAAGGTGCCAATTGCTATAGGAATAAATGAAAACACAAAGACTTCCCAAAAATCTACACAGCCTCCAAATGTCTTATCTGATTTTTATTAAGAGCTGATAAAGCATTGCTTCTTCATACTAAAACTAAAATAGCCAAGCCACTTTTTTTTCCTTCTCTGAAGTGTTTTAAAATATGCATTACAAACACTTGTTTCTCATCCACTCCTGTCCCTATCACTCCCGGCAGAAATGAAAACAAAGGGAGCTGTCAGGGCAAGCCTATTGACTCAAATACCCAGACAGAGACTGGGCCTTTATATTCTGTTCCAGTAAAGGAACTCAATCGATTGATACTGTGCTATAGAAGACCACCTTCAGTTTTACTACATAAATCAAGATGCACAGCAGAATGATTCCTATACTTCATTGGTGGACTGCAAGTAGCAGAAATATTGCCACCACCTATCTCAGGCATTGTGAATATACTGTGGATAGATGAACGTGAAGTCTTTCATTACTGAATTAAAGTATGGAGCTGACTAAATTCATTTAAAATGACTGACTTTCTGTTTTACTTTCAAAACCATTTGAAAACTGAAATGAATCCTTTCCCAGTGAGCATTTATCATCGTATTATATTCACCTGGGGGATGTTAATGATTTTGGACTACTGCCTCCAGCCCTTACCTCACCTCCAAGTGGGTATTATGTGATGGCAGTGCACATTTCATAAAGATGTATTGCTGATTATATTTCCATTAAAGAATATAGCCAAGTCTGACTTCTAATTTTCCCAAACTAATCTTCCACTGAGA
Source organism: Gallinula chloropus (assembly GCF_964237585.1). NCBI lineage: Eukaryota > Metazoa > Chordata > Aves > Gruiformes > Rallidae > Gallinula > Gallinula chloropus. The sequence goes on from NC_140085.1 coordinate 96,101,973, forward strand.
GCTTTCCCGCACTGATGAGTTCATTGCAGAGAAAGGATTCCTTTCCCCTCCTCTTTCAATTTGCATAAATACATGTCCAGAGTGTGAGAGTAAGTTAATTAGGTTTGTCCACAATAATTAGAATACTGACACAACCTCTTTAGTTTAGCAAAATGCTCTTCATTCAATTAACTCTTTTTGCTTCATAGAAGCTCAAACCCCCTTTTAGGAAAACACCTCAAAAGAAAGAAAATTTTAGACTAGGGGCTTGTATCTCCCAAAAGGCATCTAAATATGTGTGTGAAATTACTACATAGACATTGCTGAAAAATTATAGGCTTACACCTAGTTAAAAAAACAATTCTGTGCTGTACATATTCTTTTCCTTTATACCAGTACTTAATTAACACGTAAGAAATACAGTAGGAAATGATACCATTTTGAAAGCATCCTGCTTGCCAATCAGACACTGAATTCAAGCATGCAGGTGTTAGCATGTGTACAAGGAGAAAATTTCCTTATCCAAATGAGGGTCTTGAAAAAAAGAAAGTCACCTGCCTTTTAAGTTCTGCTTCTCAAATGTTCTAGTACAAAATTGCTGCCTGTTGAGCATCCTATCACCTCCATTTTGGCTGTAAAGATAAACTTGCTTGCTCTGGGCTTTGTTCACTCCCTTCCCAGATCTGGAATGATATTATTTGATCATTGACTTTCATGATGGGGAATTTATACTTGCACTCTGTTTATTCCAAGAGATGGGGGTTATTCCCTATTGCTGGACTTGAAGAGCAGTAGCTAGAATAAACTGGGATATACAGAAGCCAGGGCATGCTCGAAACAGCAGAGAATTCTGAACCACACTTAGAGCAAACAAATGAAGAGGTTCTTATTGCATGAGTCACACTAACTGCATATGGTGACACCTCCTGAGCTATGTTCTAGTATTTGTTTTTAATTATTAATGTGTTTTGCTCTGTTGAGAATTATTTATTTATTTTCACGGATCCATAAAGCTCATCTCACATTAGCAGCAGAGATTTCTTGTCAAGGCTGTTCTGCATTCCCTACTGTTTGGAACATTAGCATGCAGGTGAAATATTTACGTTTGACCCACTTTTATAGTTCCCTAAAAATGTAAATATCTTACTGTAATTGCCTTCACCAAGTATCATTACATTCAGTTATGGATAAAACAACATTGTACATCATGAAATACAAAGCCAAGAAGTACACAGTCCAAGAACAGCAGCATGGGGAACATGCTAATTTCCACACATGGAAAGATACATTAAACATCAGTTTGCTTCTTTTGGTTTTTTTTAGGGGTTTTTTAATGTTTTCTCTATAGATATTTGTATGAATTCATGTTTGTCCAAAGCTGGGTGAACACGCCATATCAAGACCTAAGGTACAACGTCCACATTTAAATAATACTTCAAGAAGCCAGCTGAACCCTAGTACAAACATATGGTTGAATTAGCTAATTTGAAATGTTCTTCCTAAGCAGAGTTTCCAGGCTGGTTCTCTACTGAGATCATTTGCATGGGACTCTGGAGACTTTGGCCTCCTTGTAGCTGTGTACATAGCTTGCTAAGTGTTAGTGGTCTCTACCATGCGCTGGTGCCTCAGTTTCCTCATTTGTAAGGTGCTGATACTGCTCTTCTACTTAGAGTACTTTGAGCGTATTCCAAGAAGAATCTAGATGAGAGGGATACACATGAACTTGAGAAACAGGAGAACATATCTTTTTGGCTATAGAGCCCTGAAAAGCAGAGCAGTGCCCTTTACAAATTATGGCTGACACTTCAGCTGCAACTGAAGCCAAAGTAAGATATACAACAGATGTGCTCTTCATTTTCCAAGTTATGCATCATTACTAGGTGATTAAGTATGATTCTACTTTTCAATCCTGCTAGTGTTGCAAAGCCCATGCAAAGGTATCACAGATCTCCAGTCAGCAAAACTGTCTGTCAGGAAAAAAAAAAGGCAGCCATTGGAAAGTGTAAAGTCTGAATATCCACCACGTCATCCAATAAATATCATCAAGGTTTAAGAGCTGAGAGAAGTATTAGTGCTAAACAATGCTACACTCCCTTTGTTTGTGGCGTTTTGAAGGGAAGAGACGGGGGAAATGATCTGGAACAGAAGAACATCAGCCCCATTAAAAAACACTCAGCTTTGTAAATAATTAAGAACTATCACATTAGGGCCCTGCCTTCCATTTCATACTTCCTGGAATCATAGCATATACAATGAAGTCCACAGTCACATGGAGCAGAGAAAATTCTCTATATGGACGTAGCCATTAAAAAACTTTCTCTTCTAAGGGAAAATACCAGATACTGCAGTGTTGAGTTTAGTCTCAAGAAGAGGATTCTTTGCCAAAGAACATCTCAGCTACAGGAAAGACTAGACAGTGCAGTCAACCAAAAAAAACAGCATTCACTCAGAAAGCATCTAGTGTAAGGGAATCAAGTTTTGAAACTATCTTTCAAGTACATAATTTTTTTTTCTTTACCTTCTTGCCCAGGAGAGTAACACTGCATAACTGAAAACTGAAAAACCCCCATCTGCTTTTGTTCTGACACTAAGCAGTGATTGTAACCCAATATTTAGAAAGAGAGGACTATAAGATAGACTTTCTATAGACTGGATAATACATTATGAGGTTTAAGCATTGTTTCCAGTTTTGACAAAACAGAAGTTAAGATAATAAACAAAAAGGATAATAATTTAATGTGATTTTTTTAATAAAGCAAGCCATGTAATGGGATTTATCCAAATATTTTTAAAGGGACACTTCTCAAGTTTTTCCTAGGGTACATGTTTTTGCATTCAAATCTAGATTTGACAAAGCACTAACAACATGCTTAAATGCATATGATCTCGATTTTCACACACACACAAACACAAGGTTGATAAAAAGGCAACTCATCCCTGTCACAGTTTAGACAGCAAAGCTGAAAACAGTTTGCTCAAGAACAGAACAACGTCTAGCATAACCAGGTCACTCTTTACCTAAGCATCTGCTTAACCTTAACATTCACATTTCACTCATCCATATAAATCTTCGGAGTCACTTTAACTTTAGTAAGTTAGTAGCATGGAATGACTACAGCATTTTCGTAGGACTGGAACACCAACAAAATATGACTCGGCTAGTGACACAGTGCATAAAAAGGATGAATCACTTTTCCCAGACCCATTTATATAGACTAGAATACACAGTAGAACTCAGATGTACTTCTTTTATGTATCATTATGAAACCCTGTTTTAAACTTCGGATATGCCACTCCACTAGCACACAGTTGATACTTGAACAGTGTTATTCCTTTACAGTTCCAGATCCTTAAATATGTTTCACCCATTTAATATATCTTTAACTTAAAGAAAAAAGGAAAAACTAAAAAACCCACAACTATTTCAGAAGTTTTTCATAACAGCTTAAATGAAGAACTAATCAATACATGAGAAATTGTGAGCATTTCGTCTTCAGGGAGAGAGAGTATGAGAAACAAAATACAGTACTCACAATACTCAGGAGCTCTCTCTTTCAGCAAGGGAAAATCTGGCTAGGTGAATTTCCTGGAACTGTAAAAGAAATAACAGCTTTTAAAATTATCTTCTAATTTATTACTATGAAAAGATAATAAATCCTAAACCAAAAGTTAGCAAGGCCAGCCTTTCCTTTTCCTACAGTTATTAATGGCCGCATCTCTGAAGTTGAAGAGTTAGAACTAATGCCGGATCACCCCACAAGTACAGAACTCATGTCTAGCTCTGTCCTCACCATCTTTTTGGCTGCCCTCAAAGATAACATGAATGAAACTGAGCTACTGCGAACTGTTTTTTTTCTCCAACCACAGGTAACGTAATTCCTGTCCTACATCTAGAGGAAGTATCTGCTATTCTTGATCAATAACATTCTGCTGCTGCCTCCTATTTAATAAAATGTGTGCCACGTACCGGGTGAAAAACAGTCAGGAGCTTGATGACTATTTTCCAGCCTTTGTCAATCCCAGTCAGTACTGTGAGGTTTTGGGATATGATCCAGACCATATGACCAGCATAGGGAAGACATTACCATGTTGTGCACCCTAGACAGCAAAATAAGACCTGCAGAAGGTGCTTCATGTGGAAATTATGACAGGGATGCTACAAATATTCATGACAGAAAAGTGCTTCATAGTAGAAGCTCCACATCACATCTTTAGCAACCTGTTGTTTCCAGCAATATTTTTCTTTACACTTTCTCCGCAGAGTGCAACCTCTAGCCCATCTCCCTGGGAATCACTGCCAGTATCAGGCAGCCTGCCTCTGAGACTGCCTGGGTGCACCCTCAGGACACAGACAACTTCCATCACTGGCACTGGAGCAGAGCCACGACACATCAATCTTTTCTTAATGTTTTGGGTCCTGGTTTGGGGCATCTGGAAGGATAGTCAGGGTACCATGTGGCACACCAGGTGAGTTATTGCTGCTGAGTGCACAGATCAGACATCAGCCTCAACTTTGAACCAAAGGGATTTTATTTTTTCTCAAGGTGTGGATACGGAGTTGAGCTAACAGTGAAGTAACATTTCACTTTGTGTCTGAAAAACACCTCTGTAGATTTCAACCATGGCCTCTGATTTCATCTTTCCTACTCTTACTGAAAGCTGTCTTTACACGGGTCAAGCATCATACTTTCATAGGCTCCATAGAGAGCTAGGAAAAGAACAAGGGAGTGCAGCCCTCAGGGCTGCTGGTATCCCGCAGCCCCACATGCTGGGCCCTCCTGCTGCATCAAGGTCCTGGGGGTTTCCGAGAGCCTGAGACAGACCGCACAGAGATCATTCAGCAGAGCTCCCAGTGGCACACAGCTCCTCATCAGTTAAAAGCCCAGGGTGGCTTTTATTTTCCTTTTTGTAACTTCAGTAGTAGTTAATTGGGGCTAAAATGTTACTGACACTCAATGTCTAGCGCACATCAGGGCTTTTCTGAGCCTTCAGAAAAATCAACAAGATCAGGAGCATATCCAGCCCCCTCCCAGGTCCTGTTTTTGATTGTCAAGCAGATGCAGCTCAGGAGAATGATCCATTTGGCTAGCTGAAAGTTGCATTAAAAATACTAGTACCCCAGGAAACAAGAAAACCTTCCCTGATCTACAGGAAAATTGCTTCCAAAAGTGCTCAGTGCTTGACAAGTCAAATGCTTAAATCAATATATGCAAAATCATAGAAGCCAAGAGTTTTTTGCTGTAGCTAGTCTAGGAAACTCACTACGTATTGCAGCTTGGTTTCTGTCGGAGAGTGACGTGACACAGTTCTACACTGTCAGAAAACTTTGGTTGCTGCGTCAGAGCAAGATGGTTAATTAAGGAACAAGGAGCACTCTACTTTCTGAACAACTGTATTTTTAGGACTCTTAGTGAATAAGTGCTGATCTGCCGCAGACAACTATTTCTGACCAGTTTTATTTACTTCCACCGCAGAATGAATAAGAAACACCGAGGTAGATTCTTCTTCTTCTAGTGTGCTGTTTACAATATAAATACCTACTGTCTTTTAGTCCACATTTCATAAAATATTTAGGGAGAAAATTTGGTCCCAACAAACAAAATTTAATCTAGAAAACACTGTGCTGGTTTACAGCTTTATTTACTTAACGAGGTTAACGCAGTTTTGGTCACAAAACAGTGATGCTGTTTTGAAATAAGACTCCAAATCCTTTTTAGAAAGTGAGGTTTTCTTCACTATGTGAACCTCTGATTGCTTACACAAGTCAGCAGGAACAGTCCAAAGACAACATGAACATAGCGCAGGTTGTCGTTAGCACAACAGATATCTCGCCAACTAATCAAATAAAGCCATACTCTTCCCACGACTTGTAATAAACAAGTCAAGTGAAGTCCAAGCAGGTGAATTACTTAAGTATCACAATAGAAAATATGATGCATCAATCAAATCAAATGCTCAACAGCAAATTTTGTGCATGAAATATTAAGCACTTATGGTAGTAACTTTGGTGCTGTTACAGTACCATTAAGATTTAGATGACCATTGCTTTAATTCAGGTTGAGAAATATGAAAAACAACAGAGAAGACTAGAGGAACCAAAAAGGTCATATACACAGTATCTAAACACTAGACCAAAGTATCAACTAAGCTATTAGCAAATGTTAATACATTAATTGTCCACAGCAAAGGGCACCAGGTTTAGAAAAAGGCACATTTCTTTAAAAGCAAATATATGTGGCCAGCCCACCAACTGCTCCAAAGAAGCTTTTCTTTGAATACCATTGTCCTAGTTTTGAGGTGGAAGAGAATTAATTCTCACAAGAAGCTGGGAGGGGACACAGCCAGCACAACTGACTCAAACCAGCCAAAGGGATATTCCATACTGTATGACATCATGCTCAGTATACAAGGAGGAGGGAGAAAGCTGGCAGGGGAGGAGGAGTCACTGCTTGGGGAAGGGCTGTGCTTTGGTTTGCAGATGGTGAGACACAATGCAATTTTCTCACCCACTTTATGTATCCTGTTATAAGTACTGTGGTTGCTATTTCCTTCTCACTTTGCTGTCCCAGCAAACTGTCCTTCTCCTAACCCATGAGGTTTTTTTTCTTCCATGTGGTGGGGAGGAGTGAATGAGCAGCTGTGTGGCCCTTAGTTGCCGTCTGGGACTAAACCACGACAACCTCATTCTTTAAGTAAAAGACTCATATCTAGTCAAACCAAATAAAACTAAGTAATCTAAACAGAAGACGAATAGGAAACATTGCTTCATTTTCCTTGGTTAGTACATTTGGCAAGCAATACTAAGATTAGTTTTCATTAGCATAAAGCAGAACATGATAAACTTTCAAAAGAGCATCTTTTGCCATTCATACAAATCTCAATCCGGCTTAACATGCAAATGTCTATTTGGTTAGGATCAGCTTGTATAGACACAACAGCTATTATTGCAAAACTTTTGCCAATACAGATAAAGTGAACTTTTGTAGGTTTCTTTGGGCATGCAGATCAGGTTAATCTCATGCTATTTACATAAAATATGCTATTTCCTCCTGAGGTAGGCTCAGATTTAGAACTTGATCTTTAAATTAAAGTTTGTTCATGACTTTTCATTCAATAACAGTACCGCATACACCAGATTTAGGCAATATCACACAAATAAGTCAGTCTTAAATCAGAGTTTCTAACAAATAAAGAAGTTGGAAGCCTACTTATTTAGCGGGCTGTGAGAATGCCCCATGGCTCCGAGGAAAATCTTGGTTGACATACATTCATGGAAGAGTGAGCCCAGGTAGTCTCTGTTGGTGTCTATGTAAAAAAAAGACAACAAAAATAGAAAGTATATTTCCAGACTGAAAAATCCAAGGGGAATTAGAAGTTGTGCTTCCTTTGTCTACATTCGGCCCCTTTTCCAAAGCTGTATGATTAGGTGAGGGCATTCGTTATAACTGGGAAACTTTGAGGTGATATGATCTTTCTACTATCACCCTCAAACACAGTAGAAACATAAAAGAAGTTTTACCTTAGGTTCTCTGACAATTGCATTCATTTTTCTGAAGAGCTAGACAGAGACTCTCTGAAGGGCAGTTGCCACATAACACAAATGACAGAAATTATCCCACAGAACCAAACCAATGTTTCTACCTTTTACATGGCAGCAAGAGCAGCTCTGTCTGTGTGCAGTCTTCATATTTTGAGCTCTATGCCAGTGGTACAGAAACACAAAACTGCAACACAGTAATTGGCAAAGAAACTTTCAACTCTTAATAGATGGATAGGGCTAGTTTCCAATCCCTCTTATTTATGTGTTCATTGTCTTCTCTTAACCTCCTAATCAGCAAAACTAAAGGAAACATATGTTAGTTACTTTATGCAAGGTGATAGAAATATCAAAATAAAACAGAGAAGAAAAAAGAAATAGGACATCAGCATATCATCTCATACTTATGATGATTACTAATGCAGAATAAGAAAGTTAATTATATAGGAAGTCGAGGTCTGTCAAAAATCCCCAAATTCTAACATAACTAAGTAATGATGTTAATGAAATGAAAAAAAGCACATTACACTCCCAGGCTAGAAAAGCATGTAAATGGCATCATCTCCCACTACGTGTTCTCTGCTACCAAGCTTAATGCTTGTTTCAGCCATGAAGGAATTCACTTGGTGTGTGTTCACAATCATGACTGAAATATGAAATACCTGAGGCCCCTTCAAACAAAATGGTAATTTCTAAGGGTAAGACACCTTGCTGTGTGCCACACGTTAGCCGTGTCAACAAAAAGCAAGCTCAGCTGGTATGGTATTTTTCAACTCAGACAGAAGAGGTTTGCAGAAATAACAGAAGAGGGAAAAAACAACTCATCAAAGCACAGTCTGCATCCTACTCCTTGAAGGGGTTCATTGCAACTTGTGTTTGGATTTCTTCGCAATTTTTTCCTCTTAATAGCTTTTCCTCATTAATGACTGAAACAATCAAGTGATATTTACCTATGACAGATAAAATTAAACTAAATACCGAATCACTTGTCATTTTCGTTGTTGGAAAATAAGAAGAAAAAAATTAAAAAGGAGGAACTAGAGAGAAATACCTACCAGCAGGAAAGTGACCTCAAGTGTGACTAGCATTGTATAGCAAGCAATAAAGCGAATGGGACTTTATAACATCAGTCAGATGTCAAAGTTCAGAGCTTTTTATATTGTTGCTACACATTACTCTCTCTTTTATATGACAGCAGATCTCCTTAACTGAGACATATCTTGGGTTTTTTATTTGTTTTTGCTTCTGTGTGTAATGAGTCACATGAAACCAGCCATTTTGTTTCAAATTACAGTCCCAAGCAAGTTCTTTTGTCTGTAAAGTGTAATGGAAAGCAATTAATCCCTGGCAATATAAAGCTTTAATCATATGAAAAATGTCTAATCATTGTGTTTATAATCTCTTGGAGCATAATCTAATGCAGAAACTCAGTGCTCAAGTCTTAACTTTCCTTTTTAATGAATGTCAAACCCTGACTCCCTTTAAAGTTTAAGGCACGCGTTAGTCCTGACACACATGCCTCTGCGAAATACCTAGTTACGGCTCCCCGAGACAAACACTGTAAAGTGAATGGGATTATCATTTCAAGTGCAGGTTGCTGGCTAGGTCACTGAACTGCCATGCTGGGAGTCTTTTAAGAACTTGTGTGTTGTCCCTAATGAGAATTTCAGCATTATGAGTTCAGGGAAAGGCTCTGTGTTTTTCCTCTATTCTGATTTATCAGCTTTGTGACACAGTAGCAAGATTTTTAACAACAATAACGCTTTAAAACCCACTAGAGTTGAACACACAAAAGAGAACTTGCAGTGCTGATAGTTTGAAAATTTGCTTTTGAGTTTAACCACAAATCTCTGAGAACTTCAGATAAGATACGGAGTCCCATGCTCATCTGCTGAAATTGTATTTCTTCACAGAAGAAGTTTTGCTTCTGAAGCGACAAGCTCCCCTTACACTGCAACAACCACTCCTATATTTCTTTGGTATTCTAAATATCAAGAACAATTGTGCAGAGGAGAATGTACAGCCTTGTGTACATCTATTAAGTTCTGCAAAAATTTCTGAATATCATTTTTTTTGTCACGTGGACAACTGTTCATCAGCAACTGGACTGAAATCACAGAATCACAAGGTTGGAAGAGACCTTTGAAGATCAAGTCCAACCATTTCCATCCTATGCTAAACCAGATCCCTAAGCACCTCATCAACCCTTTTTTTGAACACATCCAGGGATAGTGACTCAACCACTTCCCTGGGCTGCCTGTTCCAGGCCCTGACAACTCTTTCAGTAAAAAAAATTTTTTCTCATATGCAATCTAAACTTGCCCTGGCACAGCTTCATGCCATTTCCCCTTGTTCTATCTCCTGTAACCTGGCTGAAGAGACCATCTCCCACCTCTCTACAACCTCCCTTCAGGTAGTTGTAGGTGGTGATAAGGTCTCCCCTCAGCCTCCTCTTCTCCAGGCTAAACATCCCCAGCTCCCTCAGCTGTTCCTCATAGGATTTGCCCTCCAGCCCATTCACCAGCCTGGTTGATCTTCTCTGCACTTGCTCAAGGACCTCAACATCCTTCTTATGGTGGGCAGCCCAGAACTCCACATAGTACTCAAGGTGTGGCCTCACCAATGCCGAGTACAGGGGCACAATGATCTCCCTAGACCTACTGGCCACACTGGTTTTGATACAAGCCAAGATGCCATTGGCCTTCTTGGCTGCCCGGGCACACTGCTGGCTCAAATTCAGCCTGCAGTCAACCAACAGCCCCAGGTCCTTCTCTGCCTGACAGCTCTCCAGCCAGTCTCCCCCAAGCCTGTAGCGCTACATGGGGTTGTTATGTCCCATGTGCAGCACTCTACACTTGGCCACGTTAAACTTCATCCCGTTGGTCTCAGCCCATCGGTCCAGTCTGTTCAGATCCCTCTGAAGAGCCTCCCTACCCTCAGGCAGATCAACACTTCCTCCTAGTTTAGTGTCATCTGCAGACTTACTGAGGGAGCATTCAGTGCCTTCATCGAGGTCATTGATAAAGATGTTGAACAAGACTGGACCCAGGACCGAGTCCTGGGGGATGCCACTTGTGACCGGCCTCCAGCTGGATTTGGTTCCATTCACCACCACCCTTTGTGCCCGTCCATCCATCCAGTTTTTAACCCAACTGAGAGTGCACCTGCCAAGGCCAGTGGCAGCCAGTTTCACAGTCAGAATGCTGTGAGAAACCATGTCAAAGGCCTTACCTTAGTCCAGGTAGACTAACTGGTCTTATGTGCTGCACATTACACGACCAAGTATACAATAGCTGAACAGTTTTCAACTCTTATTAGGGTAATCTATTTGAAACAGATGGTACAATTAAAGAAAGTCTTTCTCATTCATGCTCTTTTGATTTTCTATCACAAAGGAATCAGTTTCAGTACTTGGCTTACAAGTGCAGCTGTTGATCATCAATTCTGTCCAGTCATGTTGCTGAAGGTAGAGTTCGTTTGCACAACTGCATTCATTTTCACTAACTGCATTGGGTTTGCATGGCAAGGATTGGAAGTAGGAGGGCTACAGGTGTGGTTTCTGTAAGAACCTGCTAGAAACTCTCTCTATGTCCAGTAGAGCCAATGCCAGCTGACTCCAAGGTAGACCTGCTGCTAGCCAAGGCTGAGCCCATGACCAATGGTGGCAGCACCTCTGGTATAACAGCATTAAGAGGAAAAAAAAAACCTGCTGCAAAAACTTCAGAGGGAGGATTGAGAATATGTGAAAGGAACAATTCTGCAGACATCAAAGTCAGTAAAGAAGGAGGAGGAGGTGGTGCTTCAGGCACTGGAGCAGAGATTCCTCTGCAGCCCATGGTGAAGACCGTGGTGAGGCAGGCTGTCTCCCTGCAACTCGTGGAAGATGATGGAGGAGAAGATATCCACCTACATCCCACAGAGTACCCCATACCTGGAACAGATGAAGGCACCTGAAAGAGACTGTAACCTGACTCCATCGGAAGTCCACAGTAGATCAAGGCTTCCTGGCAGGACCTACAGCTTGTGGAGAGAGGAGCCAATTCCAGAGCAGGTTTTCTGGGGGGACTTGTGACTCTGTGGAGGACCCATGCTGAAGCAATCTGTTCCTGAAGTTTGGCACCCATAAAGGGACCCACACTGAATCAGTTTATGAAGAACTGCAGCCCATGGGAAGGACTCATATTGGAGAAGTTAATGGAGGGACCTAATACTGGAGGAGGGGGAGAGTTCAAAGAGTCCTCCCCGTGAGGAGAAAGGAGCAGCAGAGACAATGCATGGTGAACTGCCCTCAACCTCCATTCCCCATTCCCCTGTGCAGCTGGGAGGCAAGGAAATAGAAAAAAATCATGAAATTGAGCCCAGAAGAAGGGAGGGATGGGAGAAGTTTTTTTAAGATTTATTTTTATTTCTCATTAACATACTCTAGTTTAATTTATTACCAATCAAATCAATTTCCCCAAGTCAATTCTGTTTTGCCCATGACTGTAACTGCTGTGTGGACTTCCCTGTCATATCTCAACCACAAGCCTTTTGTCATAATTTTTCTCCCCTTGTCTACCAGAGAAATGTGAGTGATAGAGGTGCTTTGGTGGGGACTGGGTGTCCAGCCAGGGTCAAGTAACTACACCAGTTCCTTTCCTTTTTTTTTTATATTCAGTGAGTCTAAAACATCTCTGGATTCAGTTCAAATAATGAGATAAGATGAATTGGAGAGAAAATATTCTCTTGTCGTTTCAATCACGAATAAATGGGCTGTGTGATTGAGATCTCCCTGGAAGAAGGCCTTCAAAATGGTCAGCAATGTAGACCTGTGGGAATTCTGTACATATCATTAATTTTGGAGTGTCAACTTCGAACAGTCCAATTCCAGGTACCAACTCCAGATGTTATATACAAAACCACACTGCAAGTGTTGCCACAGACTATGGGTCATATTTAGTCTGCTGGCTCTTAGGCAGCAGTAACTGAAAAGGAAGGCAAAAGGCAATTTTGTTCCTCCTACAGCTGACAGTTTTATGTGCTCTCCAGTTTTTGATGAACAGCAGAATTTCCTTTTCCCCCTCCTTCCATCTCTATTCACATGTCAACTTTTTGTGCTCAATGCTGAAAAATGTCACTTGTCATATCCAGACTCTAGTAATAGTTTCATATTGACTTCCAGGCAGTTACAGCAATGCCGTTTAAATGTATATTGACTTACCTGTAACAAAGACACAGCTTTCAGTTTCTCCAGTTTTTGCACACTCTGATGACATTATCCACTGTTTACAGTCTTAAGTCATCACTCAAAAGATACATTACACATAAACAAGAAGGCTGAAGATGGATGTTTGGTGCAAAAATCCCTTTGCCGAATAATGTTTTTCATCTTAAAATCTCAAGCTGATGTATCATATATTAGATGGATTAGGCAATAAGAAAAAAAAATACTCCCCCCCCCCCCTTTTTTTTTGAAAAGATTTTCAACACATTCTGATACTGAAAAGAAGGCTACTTTACTCATTGCCTCAGGGTAAGTACTCATCATATAGTCATGGTCTTTTTGCTGACTGACAAATGGATACACAAAAGGGCTGCTACTCCTTTCAACTCCCATTGCTCCCAAGGTACTGAGTTTCCTGGAGGAAGTCCCCTGTCTCACTGAAATACCTGTGCTAACTTCCTTTCAGCTGTGCTCATGCTTACAGTTCTTTAATTATTATTTTTTTTATTTGCAATAAGTCACCTGTTTTTAACACTGTTGTTGAGGTTTTCTATTCTCTTAACAAAAGCAGGGCACATCTTTTTATTTCCAGTAGTTTGGGATACTACAAAGCACTCAGCTGGTTAAGTTCACACTTCAGCTGTCCACTATATTACAATTCCTCCTCATCGTGGTGTCCAAAAGGTAAAGACTGTATTATTGTTAAGTCTTTTATGCTGGAGACATAACTGAAATTATCTCTGGAAGCAAGAAAATTCAGGATCAGTAGCCGATAGCAAAGTTGAGTTAATAGAGTTAAGACATGCCTCCATACTAAGGTAGGACTACACTGCTTGCCACTTGTTCCTTCCACTCTGCCCCTCCATACCATTTCATATTAGCATAAAATCCCCAGCACTAGCTACAGAAGCTTTATAATAAGTATTCCCAAAAAACTTCATGACAAGTATCTGTAAAAAGCCATTTGATCCATATTTTGTTTGCTCGCAAGATCTAAATGCATAAAGCTCCATCCTTTTGGAATCCACTACACACCAGTACGCAAAAGAAAATGTGAAATGATTCCCCATGAAATGTATCCACACTGCAATATTACGGGATTCGACCAGATTCTAAGTTTCAATCGGTCACAATGATTTTTAATTAGTTGATTGTTAGCCTCAAATAGTTTGTGTTTTCATGACTCAAATTGTCAATAAATGTCATTTCAGGATTGCCAGCATTTCTCCAACGTGCAGAGCATTTACGCTGTCTGAAAGTGATGAATACAACCACCGACACTCAGAAATTACCTTCTAAAACAGACAGCATGTGCACCAAAGAAGTTTCACTCTTCCACATTCCATAAGTAAAAAGTTAGGTTCGACCGTATCCTCACATCGCCACGTGAACAAGGATTTCAAAAGCATCATGTAGACTACTTTTGCGCTGAACTGAGGCAAAAGAAAATTTGGTTTGGAAAATTGCCTCCCACTTGACTGAGAATTATGTTTGCTGTCCCAAGAAGATGGTTCTTTACCCTAGGTCACTGTGACTGTATGCAGACTTTGGATATATGTTTGGATATATGGCTTTGGATATATGTTATAACTTTGCCCTGCTTAGTCTTTAATTTTATAATTAAACAAATAAGAGGTTTTGTCATGCAAATTTGTTTCTGACATACCCTGGATATCTTTCTACAACCTGATCAAAAAGTTATTTCTCCATTTTTAAAATGCAGCAGCCAATTTTGATTATAAAGACAACCTTTACAAAACTACAAGGTCATCTTGTGTAAGACAGATTGAAACTGTAAATTACTCCTAAGTCAAATCCTTCAGTTCTTACTGCTATAAGATCCTTTGATTAACTTCAATGGCAATTTTTCACAGTTTGAGATTTCATTACAACAATTGCTTATGCTAAAAAATAAAAGTCCATATGCCTTTCCAGCTAATTCAGCAGTGTTCTTGGCACAAGAAAAATGTGTTAAAAGGGCTGCCCGTGCTGCCATTACATCTGTGAATGCTCCTGAGCTTTTCAGGCAGCAACAGTTCCCATACTGACAATTATTAACGACATCTTGAAGAATTCTACAACTATTCCATTAGGGAAAATCAAGTATCATCAAAGGATTGCCAATTATTCCTCTTTTTCTGTGATACAAAGGTGCCTGTCAGTGGGTGTCAAGGGGGATACATTTAGGTCTTTTACCATCAGATGATAGGAGTTAATATAGTGACATCTTTATCGTGAGAGGAGAAAGAGAAGAAGAAAGAGGTTGGACAGATATTTTATTTTATTCTGTGTTAAAGATCACAAAGAAGAAAGAATACTGCCTGCGCCCCTCCTTAAAGGAGAGAGAAAACCTAAAATCCATAAAAACCTATAACGGAAATCTTGTTTTCTCTGTCAGTTCTCGAATATACCTTTGTCATCCTGAAGATTATCTTTTCCTAAAATTTTCTCATGAAATCCTAAAGGTGCAAAATGGGGGGAAAGTAGCAAATAGTCTATCAGGACAATGTGCTTGCCACCATGGAAGATGTCAGAAGGAACTCTCATGTCTTCCTTTTTCCATTATTTACCTACTCACACTGCATCAGGCATTTGCTTATCAATGAGCTCATCACCTTTATATCCAAGCTGAAAAACTAGATTGAATATTGTAACTCCCAGAATACAGGAGTTGCAAACCTGGCTTTGACGTGAACAAAAATTCTGGCTGAAACTGTGTAACTTAGAATGCTATTTTTTAAATACAAGCAGTAAAATTATGAGAACAGATGTGCATTATTTTTTTAGCATAAATATTTAATTCTTACACAGCATTATCACTTAAAAGAAAGCTTCCTTGTTAAAGTTATTGGAAAATATGATACTAATCATATAATTGACCAAAACAAGCCCTCTGAGGGCATTCCATAAAAAGGTACAGTCTTTAGGAATCTCTCATTTGAGACTGTTTATTCTATTCTTTTATAGCTACCATTTGTTTCCACAAGAAAAAAAAAGAAATTTATTTATCTTTAGCAATCCAAAATGTAAATTATTATTTTTTTTTAAATCCATCCTATCAAAACCATGATGCAAAAAGAAAAGAAAAAGGATGTTAACTCTATAAATGAAGTTTGGTTTTTTACACCCCAGCATATTTTCATCTATCCTCAATTAACTCTGCTAAATTTTTGCTGCAGTCAGGAGCAGCGGGGCTGGAGGACAGAACAAAAGCCAGATACAAATGTGTAGTTTTTTCATCCTTTTGTTTGAGAAAACAAGGTAAGGAGATATGAAGTCTTACATAGTCTGGCTTTTTCCATGGAACTTTTAGGGACAGGGTGAATAATCAGGTTGCAAAGTAAAGATTTCTGCCCAGAAACTCCAGTGCATCAGCAGTCTTCCAATTGCAAGTATATCAGAAGGACTCAAGATTAGATCTTCTGTGATGATTTTCAAGATCATCGATTTTGTCCAGGAAGGAATGTGTTGGGGTTTTTTTTCTGATGCTGTCAGCACCGTCTGCTGAAAAGCAGTTTAGATTGCCCTTGGCTTTATTAATTCTTTCCTCTCCTGCAGTTATTCTTGCCACTGCATCAGCCAAGGTCACGTAAACTGTTTATACATATGCTTTAATTGAAGGCATAACACACATTAAATGGGAGACATTACCTGCTTTTGTTTCAGCTAAGATCATTTGAAGGTCCATGTTTCTCTTACATTCATTTGTAAGCTGTGAATGTATTAAAATCACTACTGATACTGTATCTGAAAGAAAATACACAGTTTACAGCATCTGAGGCCTGACATCAGTTCTCAGGACAAGAACCACAATGCTGATCATTCAGGAAATGGTTGATTACTAGACCCCTGTAGAAAAAACCCAATAAATATAACTTTTCCCTCCCGTCTTTATATATTAATGGTATGTAAGAGCACATCAACACAGGATACATAGACATAGCAAGATAAAGACTGACTGTACTAAGAATTTTGACAGCCATGGATGTGGGATGGCAGCATGCCATAACAACATCTTCTCCTTAATGTTGCATAGTATGCTCTAGCTTCTCCATTATGTTATCCCACGTTTAGAAAACCCCAAGTCAGTAATTAGCTTGAGAAAAAATTGCACATGCTTCTATTTTGTTCTTTCAACAAAAGACTCAGTAAGTTGAATTACCTAAAGCATTTAAAATAATTAAGAACTAAAGATACAATTAGAAGTGTCTGATTTTTTTTAAAAAAAAGTTTTTCTTCCCCCTTTGTCAAAGGTAAGATGATTTTTCTTAAAAAAGTGAAAGTTTCATCTGGAAAAAATATGACTTTTCCTGGGAAGCTCTTCTATCAAAGAATTTCTTTCTACTTTGTTAAACTAGAATCAAATTACTTCAGATCGGTAATCTCTTATAAAAGGTTTTGGTTTTAATATCTCAATCACTATGCAACATTTTAGTATAACAAGACATAAAAAATTAGTGAAAGGATTCTTCCTGGGTCCTTTCTATAGCTGGCTTCTTTGGCCAGGCTGCAGCTCCACTTGAGAGAATGTATAGGGAGCCTTGGGAGTCATATATACGGATTTGCCATATAGTTTCTGTTTTCATAAAGGAATCATCAGCCAGCTAGGGGATCTTCATTTTTAGTGAATAGATATAGAAAAATCCAATTACATCTCCAAAGAAATCAGTGAGACAAAACAGAGCATATTTACTGTTGGACTGACTGAAGCTTAGAAAGAAGGCGGGATTGGGGGGGGGGGGGGGCGTGGTTTCCCACTTTCATGTGTTTTAGGCTGCTATGTTGCACCAGAAAATCTTACTGTTTCAACTGAGGAGCAACTTAGCTCGGTATTTTTGAAACTTCAAGAAGAACATCGAGAAGGTATTCTTACGAAAAAGTATTCTCTGAGGTAACCAAAGACGTGAATCACTCTGCTGACAGGACACATTGTTGGTGTCTCGTCTTCTTTCAGATACTTTAAGCATCAGCACAGCAAAAGACTATGTTTTCTCTAGCTCCTCTAGCTGAACGCGTAGAGCTAAATGATACCTGTGTTGAGAAAGGGGACAGGGCTCAACTGCCTGCATTCGTCTTACAGACAGACCAAAGAGTATAGGTTTGATTTTCACAATGCTTTTAACTTGAATGATGCAAGACAAAGTCCTTGCCTTTCCTGTGTAGATCCTAATGGTGGTATCCATGTAGACATGAGCGATGTGGACAAATATATGACACACTTCCATTGCCAACAGGTCCCAGGGCATGGCCAGTCCATTTTATCTGCTTAAAGCTGGATACCTTAAAAACCGATTAACTTAAGGTTAATTGTCTAAGGCGATAGCTTGAAAAGGTATTTCATTAAAAGTCTCTGGGACTAGTATCTTTAAGTCATGATCACTTGTCAGTCAAATTTAAACTTACCTTTTTTCTATTATTTTGATTGCTTTATGTACAACGCAGAAAGTATCAAAACACCCTCAAGCTTACAAAGCAGTTAAACAATGCATTCAGTGTATTTAATAAAATTAAACTGAAAAGTTTCAAAACTTGTATTATCTGATCTTGATTATATGAACAAAACCCAGCCCACCTACCAAGAATCGCTATTCCCTGCTGTCCTTACACCTGTACTCAGAAACAGAAAATGAAGTCTGAAAGAAAAATATCAAGAATAAAAAATGCCTTGCCATATGTCAATGAGAACACAAAGCGATCTTTTTCCATAAAAAATATTTTCCCCTTTGCCACAGTACATTACCAAAATAGAAATACATTGGTGGAGATATTAATTTAATCTCCAGTATACTTCATATTGATATATACACATCTATAATGCAATGCTGCATTCTACTGCTCTACCAGTACATTCCCAATACCTTATTCAATAACGTTGAGCCACGCTCAATGATAAGGTCAAAAAAAAGAAAGAAAAATCTCATGTTCTAATGTACGAACATTTAGGATCGCTGAGGAATTCATCTCCCTCTTTTACTGGCTTGCATGCTTTATCTAGGCATTTAAGTCTCTATGTAAAGTGAAAAGCTAAATAAAGTTGGTTAAAATTTCTCTCTGCCCTTTGCCATAGAATTAATGTCCGGAATAGAAAAATTATGGGAAAAACCTTTCAGTAGGAAGGACGAGCTTCAGAAAGCTGATATGTTCCACCTGTAAATAGACTGCAAAAACAAGCACTCCTTCTACCCTACTCTAGCTTTGACATTATAATAGCACATTGTACTGCTCATTGATATTCTCCCAGCTGTCACCTTCTTGGATGTTTTATATGCAGACAGGCCAGTTTTCATCAGAAGACATATGCCTAAATTCTCCTAGAATGAAGGATTCAAACACTTAAGGAAGAAGGTAAAAGTAACAAAAAAATAAATACATTTGCAACTCCGATCCTCATATAACAATAGCAAAATTTACCCTATCGTATATTTGCAAAGAATATTAAATAGTTCTCATGCATACAAACTTCACTATAAAATGTTCCTGGGGTTTACCACGTTTTTTCCTAAATTGGAGTATTTGTGTTGTTCCAGCATTTGGTGAATATTTCAGAGAAGCCTAAAGGGAATGTTGCATAAGAAAGGAAAGAAGTGAGAGAGTAAAGATGTGACAGCCATGAAACCAGATACACCACAGCTGTGGAAACAGAATCCCACTGCAAGCACACACTGGAGCACTTCTCCCAGTGCTGTCTATACTCCATACAACTTGGCTTGTGTTTACCTTACAAAGCAGTATCTTTTAAGTTCCACAAAAGACTTCCTGTGTACACCAATAGTATCTCTTTTCTTCTGAGTGAATACTTACGGCACCCTCAGCTCTCAAGTGAGTAATTCACAAAGTGGCAGCAGTCAGTGCTCAACAGCATGGAACTTGGCAGGCACCAAGAAAGCCTCCTAACCCAGTTAGTTTTGTTAACACACCCATGCCACTGCACACTTTGCAGGTTACAGCATCCTCTGCTTACAGACACATCACTGCGGTTTATTTTTCCCCAGAACTGGATATGGTACTCCAGGTGAGGCTTCATGAGACTAGAAGAGAGAGAGAGAGAGAGAATCACCTGCCTCAACCTGCTGGTCATGCTGCTTCTGATGCAGTCCAGAACACAGCTGGTTTTCTGGACTGTAAGTGCATGTTGCTAGGCCACATCCATCTTTTCATCTACCAGAACCCTTAAAGTCCTTTCTCCTCAGAGTTGCTCTCAACCCCTTCATGCTCCAGCCTGTAATGATACCACAGGGTAGCAAACTGTGGTTTGAGTACTTCACTGTGAACGCTAGAAGTCAACAGAAATGAGTGTGCCTTCTTATTTCCTTTTTTTTTTTTCCTGGTTTATTCCTCCAGTCATTCCTAATCTGAACTCAGAGAAGCATCAAGAAAAGTAGAAATATTAAGGACATTAAACAAAAACCCCACAAACAAACAAACAAAAAAACCCCAAAAGCCCACAAAAAAACCCCAAATAATAAAAACACACTTCCCTCAAACTTAAATACAGGAAAGAAGTATTTTACTTTTTAACCTTTATTTATTGTTACACAAGTGATATTCTTGATCAGGCCTTCAGCAATTCCTCTAACATGAAATAAATTCTGAAGGTGATGGTGCAAAGCGTGGCTCTTCAAGTAAATTTTATCCCTGGATGCCATCCTAAACTACAACACAGATCCACTGCTTTGTTGTAGGTATTTGAATGCATGAACAGTAACACTTGCATCAATTGCCCTAAGTATTAACTAATTTCTCATATTTTGGTAAGAATTACAGATTTTTGTCAGGATAAACTAGTCTAAGGTCTTATAGGATAAGATAAATCTGGCTTGCCTTTTTTCAAGCTGGTGTACATCATCGTCAGGGCAAGGCATTCAGGAACTAAAACTTGCCATGCAGAAAGATTTTGGCACAGTATTTTGCTCTTTGGAAAGGCTTATGCCTGTAGCCAAGAGAGATGTCAAGCTGAAAGTCAGTTCATTGACAGAGAAGGATGGTTTGTTGTAGCATGAGAAGAAGTATGCAGCCTTGAGAGAAACATGCTGTTATGAGGGTTTCTTGGGTGGAATAAGAGAAACACTAACAGTTTGCGAGAGGGGAAGGAAACTCATCTGGTGTGTAAGAAAGCTACATTTCTAATATCTCTTCCACAGAAGCAACATCAACTGCAATCAGATGGAGTAGTACAGGAGACCACACGTTCAGACCACCACACAGGGAACAAAAGCTACAAGACAGATCAAAGCCCCAGTGTCGGACCTCATCCACCAATCCCATTCTATTGTGTACACTTCATGTAGAACCAGCTGTTTTAGAGGAATGTTTTGCAATTACCCCTATAAACACACATATTTTTTTTGTCTTTGTGGAAAGTCCTTTTCCATCCCCAAACTCCTAAATCAGAGTACATAGAGAAAAGATCCAAATATCCACTTGAAAACAACCCCCCAAAAAACCAACCAAAACCATCCCAAAAAGCAACAAACAGCTACAGTTTGAGTTATGTTCACTCCATATATTTAAATACTTTTAAGACTGTACTTGACACAGGTGAACCATCTTTTTTATATATAAGAACAAATACATAGTCTTGGCTGACCTTCATGCTGTTACTCTTGCTGGTATACTAAAGATTTAATGAAGTGGGATTCACAAAATGCTTTGGGAACTTCATATTCTACTGCTGTTCATTATTTAGTAAGACGTGGGGACATCCCACCTGGTCTTCAGCAGGTCTTTTAGTCTTTAAACCTCTGCTGTGCTATTTGTTAGCTAGAAAAGAAGCTCAACATAATTCTGAGTAGTAACTCTGAAGGTTTCTTTTAGACAATTTACATAGCAAATGAAACAAAAAAATCACTGCTAAAGTAGGTTGACTTCTTTCATTTTAGATATTTTTGTTTACACATATAAAATCCAGGTATGTTGGCTTGAGCTATTTGGCAGGAGTAACTTCTGGAGTGATCCTTCACTGGGTCAGTTCAATCACCATTTTCATTTTGCTCTTTACCAGTCCTGGAACTCTGGTTTGAGGCTACAGGAAAGCCTGGTGAGAACTGTACTGTGGCCATGTGTTCAGCAATTAGACATTAGAAGTGGCATACAAAGTGCTTCCTTATTGCCACAGCAGTATTTCAGCTGGTGCTTTGCAAGCGTGCCAGAATATTCATGGGAGAGCTGCCACAGACGTCTCTGCAGAATCTTCGGTGTTATTGACTCTACTAAGATGGTATCTCTCAATTACAACTCACGCTGGAGCCAAACATTTCTACAAATTCCCTCTTTCCTAGACTCTCTGTCTCACTGCTGGTTGGATGACCTCATTAGGGTGATGAGCAGCTTTTGCAGGAAGGAGAAAGGACTGAATGTTACTGCTAGTAATTTCTGTATATCAGCTCTGGGATTTTCTGAAACTTCTTTTCAGTTCCAGTCTTTCAGAAATACACCATTGTGTAGGCATTTTTGTCCTCACCCCTAGCTCTCTGAAACTTTTAGGCTGGCAACGGGTTTTCTGCGACTGTTTTTTCTTCACAATTAGTTCCATCCACCAACACTGAATGAAAGCCTAGAGTTTTAAGAAAATGTTATCATAATAAATGTCATTTTTCTGCATATATTGGTAGAATAGTATTTTAATATGGAAGCATGCAAGTGTCTCCCTATGCTGTGTGTTATCCAAGCAAAATGCAAAACAACACATTAAACCGCTGTATGGTACATTTAGATGGACTGTTGGATAGAGGCCAAGACAAGGGAAGGCAGAATAAATGTGAAAAGACAAAGTAGCTTTAAACCAAGGTCACTTAGCAGATCTGAGGCACATCCAAGAACGAGGAGAACTCAGACGCTTTGCTCACCAGGCAGTGCCCTCGGCAAAAGCTAGAAACTGTCCGCACACGTTAAACAATTCCCCTAACCATTTTCCTTATGAGGTCTCACAGCTTTTAATACTAGAAGTGTCAATGTATTATGTTGACTCCCCATCTCCACATGACAAATCTTTCCCTCATCCTCAACATTGCTCTTACTAACTACACTAGCGTGGCTTCACTACAGTCCTAGAAATGGATTCCAGCACATCACAACAGAAAGCACAAACACCAAGAACCATGAGATGCCATCCTTCTCTAGGTAAAGTGTCATATGATGGTTCAACCTTTTTCCGAGTTTGGCTGAGTGCCATTCAATGCATCAGTTTTCTATCATGCACAAACTGTTTCAATACCAGTTCTTAATCACTCATTATAGTATTTAATGTGTTGCTATAAGTCCCTTATTGCACAGTTCATTCTAATGCTAATCATCTCTTATACATTGGTATAGCTGGGAGCAACCACAGCATAAGTTCCTTTTATACACAGATTTTACTTTTTGCATTCTATCTGAGATTCATCATAACACCAATTTGGAATTCACAGTTCAATTAATTTTTCATTTTATTTTAATGGCCTTTCTGCAAAGCAACTCACTAGCATTTGTTTTATTATTATTATAAGCTTTCACTGCATGGCTTCCCCAATCAAAACACATTACCAAAAAATTCCTTCTCTTTCCATGATTTAGATATGGTTTAATGACAATAAATGAAACATTATATTATGAGAACAATCCTCCTCAATAAACAGATTAAGTTTTTCAAGACCCAAAGCCAGAAAGCGTTTTCGACTATGTTGCTTTCACAGATCTGCATTCTCACAAGTCCTTGAAGTTCCATGCAGAAAAATCCACAGTACATATGAAAGTAGCTCAATAGCTTAGTGGGATAGCATTCCTCTGAGGACAAAATTGAAAAAGTAGGATTTCTCCGTACCTTACTTCTATTAGCTTGCCAGTGGCTACTAAGGAATGAAAATTCTCTCCCTAAAAAAAAGGTGTCTACATATGAATAGAGAATTATAGGAGACAAAACCCCTGACTTTGAAGGAGATTTTTCAGTCTTCAACAAACCTCCACCCAGAAAAGCTCCTTTTGCACATTTAACAGAAGTGCCATCTGCTCAGAATGAATGATTGCAATGCAGAGATGAACCTTAAAGTAAAAACCTGCAATTAAAAATCCACAGCACCAGGACTTTCAGAGTTGAGACCAGTCTGACTCTGTGCAGTTCGATGACCTCTTGAATCTGAAGGCAACAAGCAGTTGCGTGTTTACCTACAAAATGAAAAACCCCACCTTACAGCATCTGAAGTTAGTTGCTATCAATGACTATTAATCACTCTGAGTTGATGGATTCAGTAATATCTCGCTTGAGGAGCTGCAATACAATATCTGATAGGACTAGACCTAGAAAGAGAAAAAAACATCTCCCTCTCATCCAATCCCTCTTAACAAGCTTGCTTGATGACTGCAAAGTACTTTGTGTGTTTGCTATCTTCCAGAAGACATTGAGAACACTTTTACTAAATAATACATGCACAAGACAAACAGAAGCCTAGCCCTTTCCAAACGTCACTACCCTATTGAGGTTTCAGTAGGAGAAAAGAATATTTGAATCAAAAGTGATTGAATCAGCAAGCTCCTATGGAATGAAATATACAGATATACAAGTTGGTGGTTTTGATAGTAGCTTGTAATCAATTAACTAAAAAGGCAATCCAATAAAACTGTCTCTCAAACGATTTATGGAATTGATGAAGATTGTTGTGCCTTAGAGTAAGAGATACTGCAAAGCCACTGAAAGCAGACTTGAACATGGATGTAATAGTTGTAACAAAAGGGCATCATCACATCACCAGCACCAAGTGGCTCTCTGCCTTTAGAAGGCTAAGTTGTTGTCTCCTCTCCAAAACGTAAAAGAGGGCAACACAAAGTGTCTGACTTTCCATTCCCACCCTACCACTCTCTTTGGAGAATGCAATGTAGCTCCTAAAGTACTTGCCAGGTAATCTTCAAACTCATGAAAGCTTAACATTTGTAGTTAGACATAACTGAAAAGCAGAAAAGGAATTTACCACTTATGGTCTCCAGCACAAGCAGGCTCTTAAGAGGTGGCAAGAAAACCTAACTTGGGGAACCCTCCTCTGCAGCCACCTACATGCCAAGCAGATGACTGGCATCTTTCTCCTGGTGTGCCTTTCTCATATTAGACCTATTCTACATGCTTTCTCTGTGTGAAACCAAGAGGAGACAAGCATTAGCTAGAAGTGCTAAGCCCATTACAGAGTCAGGTGTTAATTTGTTCAAATTAAGGATAATCAAATTATTAGAATATGCTGACTTCTTTTCAGCATAGCTCTCCCTATGAAGAAATGTTGAATCTAATGTCTGCAATTCTCTTCTTAAGCTCCTACTACCTTAGTTTTCAGCTATGTTTTCCTTCATAAATGTGACATCCTATTGGATCAAAAGAGCCAGACAACAAAACTAAGAGAGGACTTAGCTCCAGCTACAGGGTCAGCACAACCTGATGTACACCTGACATTTTAATCCTCTCAGTTAAGCATGAACCTGAGCAAACTAATTTCCATGCACAGACATCAGGGAAGAAATTCTAAGCAGATGAAACTCACAGCTGTTCACCACGGGTTTAACTAGATTTCTGTTTATCCACATCAACTGCCATAGCAGGATCAAACATTCAAGTTGCTCTTTAGTATCAGTCCCCAGGTCCCAAACCTTCATGGAGTGATCAGACTTTCCTACCCGCAGAAAACATCTCTCTCAATTATAGGTACTTCTAAAGCGCTTTACACAGTACCTCACGTGTAACAATGTGGTAAGATGCCATTCCCCTGCCCTTCCCCCGCCCCCACCAGCAAGGACTCTTGGTTTGGTGATTTTGTTAAAGCAAGAGGAATTGCATATGAAAGCAATATAAGGGTTAATTATATAAACAGGATAAGAGGATTTGTTTTGATCAATTTGCTAAAGAATTGCATGTTGATGGAATTTTCCAGCTTTATCAGAGTTAACACACAAATCAATACAGTCTTCTACTTGCATATGTCTTTCTCTCATGTCACATCCAATCATTTTCTAAGATGATGAAGAATTTTGTTCCTTGTGAATCTACCCTTGTCTTCCCAAGCTTGATGAAGTCATAATGATGGGTTCAATTCCTATAGCAAACTATGCTGAGGTTAAAACACAGAATTGCAGCTTCATAAAGTTCAAGTAAAAGAATATATATTAAAGGAACGAAGTCTTGAGAGATTTACTTTGCTTGTTAAAAATGAATAAAACTAAATAGAAAAATGCAGCATATTGCTCTGTGTGTAGTTTCTCCCTGAGAGTCATGACCTAATAGGTTTTTCATGAGATCTAGATAGTGAATACAAATGGATAAACAAGAATGGTGTAAAAATGTTATTACTGTAGGAGAAACAGAAAGTACTTTAGTATTCTTGGTATTTGAGAAACTGTAATGTGACAGATATTGTGATGATCAATGCAGATGATTCTTTCACTAACAGTTACATATTTCCCTACATTTGAGAGAAGCTGTGTGTCTGATGATAGTACCTACTAATCCCCTGGGGGTACCCTGATGTAACATCAAATGTATAGGTTGCAAAGAGATACCAGAAGGTAAAAACAGGACGTAATTGATACTGGCATGCTAAAAATCTGTGAAATAAGATCATCAGTGCCACCTAGGACCTTCATTTTGGACCACTGCAGAGAACAGATGCCGCCTTCATTCTGAGCAAAGAGCACAGTCAGTAGTACTGCCTTAAGGGCCTTCATTCTTGTCCGAATCTTTCCCGCTTCCCCCCCCCTTTTTTTTTTGGAGGGGGGCGAGGGGGTGGGGCTGGAGGTAGGGGGAAAGGGTGCTTGTTGTTTGTTTTGAATAAAAGCATTTCATCTTACCCTAATAATCTAAGAGATAAAAAGGCCAAAAATTAAATCTGAATAGCATATCAAGTTACTAATTCAGGAAAAAGCCTACAGTTGTGCATAAAAAGAACACAAGTTCTTGTCACGGACTTTCTGAAGCTTGCTTTGAAAGAATTTTTTCCCCATTTATGATACTTTCATGTTATTTACCAAGTAGATGCTACAAAGAAAAATAATGATTTTTCATAAATTTTGTTCAAGGAGATGTCTCAAATATTGTTTTCTCTTTAACATTTAGTTCACTGGCTTTTGTGTTTACACAATATTCCAAGAGGAAATAGGAATGCGACCAGGATAATAATTCCCAAGAAAAGTGTCAGTGTCATTCTTTTTGGAAAATATCAGCATCATTTTGACAAAATTATTTATTTTTGTTGGTAAGGCTAATTAAAATTCCAATTTTACTCAGAGCATCGGATGCTCTTTTCTCTGACAAACAAAAGCAAATGCACAGCACTATTATTAGGCAATTTACTGAGATGGGAACCAGGTTTATTACCACCTATACAAAACTGCATTACTCATTCATAAGAAGAATAGCATAAAGGCAAATAAGCACAAAAACCACTGCAGCAAAGAGTCAAATGCCTTACAGAGATGACAGATGTATCTGATCTTATTAGGTACAGAGTCACTATGTTAATAATCGCATCAACACATGTACAAAACACAATTCTGCTACAACACTAGAAGAACACTATTTATATTGTCTGCTAATTATAAACAGATTAAGTAGTTCTCTTCCTCACCTTCAAGAAGAATTTTAATTCACTTTCTGGAAATATTAATCTCCTAAAAATAAACATCTCTTCCTTGCTACTCTGTTGTCTGATGAGGGACTGAGCCAACATCCGACCTGTGTCTGCAGAGCTTACTTCCTGAAGGCAAGGCATGCATCACGTCAAACATTCTTAAGGGAGATTACAGTTCCTGAGCAAGTCTGGTTCAGAAATAGGAATTCCAAGAGTACTTGCCCCCATCTGTATCAGGACAGGAAACTTTGTCCCACAGTCATCATATAGGAAATATATAAGAACATTATGTGCTTAATAGAATATTTAACCGCATATAAAAGAAAGCCTGCAGGAATGACATAACAACACAACGTATCTTTATGGATTTTCTGCTTTTAAATATATCCAATTTCAGGGCCTGTCTCAGAAACATGGACAGTAGATGATTTTATTCTTCCTTACCCATACTGAAGAACGTCTCTCTCATTTAAACCCAATTAAACTCAGAGTCTAATTCAACCATTCCAGAAGTATTTATTACACAATATAATGCCAAATTGCCAGACAGACATGGGTCTTGCCTTGTCTCGCACAAAATAAAAATACCTCAGTTTATCAACTGACTTTTAATAACCTTCAGTCTATGTATTCATTGCTCAAGGCAATCATTCAGGGAACTTTGGAGAGCAATGAAAACAGAAAAAGGGTGAATTTCATTCAAAGCTAAATGGGTTCAGTCAGCTTGGCAGAAGCAATAGTACCTCTTTCCAGAGGGGTGAGAAAGCAGAGATTACTAAGCACGATTTCTGAAGCACTACTGACTACAAGTTAAAAGTTTAATTTACTTATGCTGCTAATGATTCTGTAAGATCATTACTTCATAATACCTAAACAAATAATGCTAAACAACACAAAGAAAAGAACTGCTTTACATTGGTCCCAGTAGACTGATATTCTTCATGTTTCAGAAATACAAAGGAATTCATAGTTCAGCTGGTAGTAGGTTTTACAAGATTTTAAGAACATGCCCAGTTAATAAAAACTCTTTTCTATTGAATAAAAGTAAAAGCCACTAACACAGTAAAGTACTTTGAACAAGTAGTAGTATCAGAGAGAAGGTGGAAAAAAAACTTGGTGAATGAATAAGAGGCAGTGCAGAGAGAGAAATAATTGCTCCAAACTTTCATATGCATGTCCAGAAGCAAAGCACAAGCCAAATGCCATTAAAATCCCTTAGGATTAATCCATCTGCCTTGGTTCAATTTTTTAATTATCTTTTTTTTAACATGTGACAGCTCTTATTGACTGCTGAGCCATAGCACTTGGTGCTGAACTTCATTCAAATATTTGTATGGATAAATCACATTCATGGAATCATTCAACTGATGCTTAAATTTCCACTGGAGCAGCAGCAGTGAATCCAGTTCCTAGTAGCTACCATCAGTTGTCACAAAACAGCTAAAAACTCGCCACTATTCAGAGCATAAAAAACAAGGTGGCAAGGAAAAGGAGATAACAATAGTCTTTGCAGTGACAGAGCTGCTCTGTCCTCATTGAAAACTGGTAGTGGGATGGGCTGAGAAGAAAAAAATACTACATCCTTTCTGCCTACCAGAACTTCTTATGCACACAGGGAGAGACTTGATTCCTCTGTCAAATGAATCCAGGAAAATCAGATCTTGTTCAGCCACAGGAATAAAGTGCAAGAGCAAATGACAGAACTACAGCGTTTTTCACCTCCCCTTGAAAGCATAGTTTTAATGCACTACTTCCAGACACGCTACTGCAAGATAAGAAAATGCCAGCAGTTGGTACTTGTCACTGGCTAAATGCCAAATGCTGCTGGCACCCTTGAGATCCATTACGTAGGGCTGGACTGCACAATTTTTCTTCTTATTCTCAGCTTTTGCTTTTGATTTGTCAGAAGAATTCAAGACAGCCTCAAACCTAATTAAGTTCAGCAAATCAGATAGAAGGGTAACGTTCAAGCATTACAAGCAAGGTGATATATCCATTTGTACTGGTTAAATTTGAATGTATGAAAATATGGATCTGTATCTACTGTTGCAAATTGCTCTCTGATCCACATACTTTTCCTGAGAGAAAAAAAGGAGCTGTTTTTAATCATCTAAGCTTTGCTACATCATTATACTATGACCAGAAAGACATAGTGGGTCTGATTAACAAGAAAACACTTGGATCAAAACACCAACAATGGTGTTTTGGCAAAACATTGGTCTTTGGGTGCTCTAACCATTTTCCTGCCCTTCTGTCAATCACATGGAATTCAGCTGTTTGTGTTCCTGAGTACTCAATCCTGTATCTTGAATTCCCTTCCCTGTGAGTTTGCCTTGTTCACTTGACTCTGAGTCTCACTTTTTCAAAAAACACAAACTAGTACCTGCCCTAGACAGGCTTATCTTCAATGTTGAATGGCTGTCCTTCCTACAGGATAACGGAGAGACAGAGTTGTGTCCCTCACTTGAATTGAAGATAAGTCTGCAGAACCAGATCTTAATTCATCAGACTATGGAAGACTGGAGAGCTACCATGATGCAAGTAGGAAATAATACTGCAAAAGCAACCTGTGAGGTGAGCTAATTAGAATTTCAAAAGGTACAGAAAGCATTGCCTGCAAGAATCTCTTCATCAAAATCAAGAGGTACCAAAAAAAAACCCCAAGTCCACACTAACTCTTAAATCCTGTAAAAAATGGCCTAGAATACCAGAAAATGATAAAGTCTTTTTATGCTCCAAGTGTTATGTAACAACCCAAGAATGATTCAGAAACAGAGGCCAGTTAGAAAAAGCTGTCATCATCAGATGGATCAAATTTTCAACATAGGCAATTTTAGCTCAAATTGACTAACCCACCAGTCTTCCTAATGTTTGAGATTTTGCACTGCTAGTGAAGCACAGCTTCACCAGGGGAAAATCCTGCCTGAACAGTCTAGTGGCTTTCTATGATAGGGTGACCACATCAGTGGACAGAGGAAAAACAAGGGATGCCATCTATCTGGATTTCTGTAAAGCCTTTGATACAGTCCCCCACAACATCCTTCTCTCTAATCTGGAGAGATATGGATTTGATGAGCAGACTTTTCGGTGGGTAAGGAATTGGTTGGATGGTTGTACCCAGAGAGTACTCATCAACAGCTCAAAGTCTAGACAAAGAGATGTGACAAGTGGTGTCCATCAGGGGTCTGTACTGGGACCAGTATTATTTAGTATCTTCATCAATGACATCAACAATGAGGTTGAAGGCACCCTCAGCAAGTTTGTGGATGATGCCAAGCTGAATACTGCAGTTGACACACCAGAAGGATGGGATGTCATCCAGAGGTACGGGATGTTGATTAAGAGCCTGGAACATCTTCCTTACGAGGAAAGGTTGAATGAACTGGGGCCTTGAGAAAAGAAGACTGAGATGGGATTTAACTGATGTTTATAAATATTTTAAAGAGTGGGACACAAGGGAAATAGCCAGCCTCTGTGGAGACAGGACAAGAGGCAATGGCTTCAAGTGGGAGCATATCAAGTGCCGCAATAATATGCGGAAGAACTTTTTCACGGTGAGGGTGACAGAGCACTGGAACAGACTGCCCAGGGGGGTTGTGGAGTCTCCTTTTCTGGATATATTCAAAACCTGTCTGGACGCATACCTGTGTGACCTCTCCTAGGGAACCTGCTTTGGTGGAGGGCGTTGGACCTGATGATCTCTTGAGGTCCCTTCCAACCCCTACAATTCTGTGAATCTGTGAATGTCATCCAGAGGCACTTGAACAAGCTGGAAAAGTGAGCCCATGTGAACCTCATGATGTTCAACAAGGCCAAGTGCAAGGTCCTGCAGCTGGGTTGGGGCAATCCTCATCATCAATACAGGCTGGGAGATCATGTGATAGAGAGCAGCCCTGCAGAGGACGACTTGGGCGTCATGGTGGATGAGAAGCTTGACATGAGCCAACAACGTGTGCTCACAGCCTAGAAGGCCAATCATATCCTGCTGCATCAAAAGAAGCACGGCCAGCAGATCAAGGGAGGCAATTCTGCCCCTCTACTCTGCTCTTGTGAAACCCCCACCTGGAGTTACTGTGTCCAGTTCTGGAGTCCCCAACATAAGGACATGGAACTGTTGGAACAAGTCTAGATGAGGGCTATGAAGGTGAATGGGGGGCTGGAGCACCTCTCCTGGGAAGACAGGCTGAGATAGTTGGGCTTGTTCAGCGTGGAGAAAAGAAGGCTCCAGGGAGGTCTTATAGCGGCCTTCCAGTACCTGAAGGGGTCTTACAAGGAAGCTATCAAGGGACTTTTTAGAAAGGCATATAGTGATAGGATGAGGGGGAGTTGTTTTAAATTGGAAGTGGGTAGATTTAGACTGGATATTGGATGGAAATTCTTCACTACAAGGGTGGTGAGGGATGGGAACAGGTTGCCCAGGTAGCTGCCTCCTCACTGGCAGCATTGAAAGCCAGGTTGCATGGGGCCTTGAGCAGCCTGGTCTAGTGAGAGGTGTCTCTGCCTATGGCAGGGGGGTTGGAACTTGATTATTTTTAAGGTCCCTTCCAACCCTAACCATTCTATGACTCTAAATGTGACTTCACAAAACGAGGGCAGCACAAAACTCTGCTTCCACACAGAGTCAAGGCTTCAGTGAGCTGTGTGGGAATAAATCCTTCTCAGCAAAACTAACATACAGTAACTCAGCTTCCTATAAAAGTTGAAGCATTAGATAAACTTTATTACACCACTGACAGGATAGTGCAAATAAACATACAAACATGTGGAGAACAGTCATCAGGGACTGGAGGGAAAGTAGAGCACAATTTATGGCAGAATGAAACAACACTGGGTGCAATGGATAAGAAACAGAGCTAGATATCCAGCTATAGGGGAGAAAAAATAGGACACGAATGAAGCCCTCAAGAAGTTATTTGCTAACAAAATATATTTGTGAGGCTTCTCCCTACACTGAGACAAACCACTTTTTTCATGTGATACAACACAGTTTTTTGCATGGTGGCAATATTGGCATGACAACACTGCTGTACATCAGGGAACATGCCAAGCTGAATCCTAAAGCTCTTTAGCAAGTATAAATGGGAACTAAAAATGTTCAGATCCCTAGCAACAGGGGAACACCTTAACTTACACCAATAAGGCTCTAGAAGCATTAAAGCAGACAAAAAAAATGTAGTTTCTGTTCATGTAATTTCCTTTAATCCTTCTTCCAGGACTTTTGTTGGCTTAAGCATTACGTGTGTCTCTTCCTACACCATCAGTATAGCTTATCTTATACTTAATTCTTAATGTACCTTGAGTGTGTCAAGACCATTCATGGGTACAAACAGCCTGATTCTTCATCCTCAAATCAGATATTTCTACAAAGATCCAATGCCGAAATAAGCCATCCGATTTTCATGCACTTGACTCTAAACCAACAAATTAGCATGCAGACTAGGAATGCAATAAGCTAGGAAAAATGCTCTTGATCCATTAAAACCCATTCCTTCCATGTGATTTATTCATGTAGATCAGGCAAAAAGGTAGGATTCAGAGAAATTTACAGTGCTAGTCAACAACAAAGTATGATTGACAAGAAAAAATCTGAATGCCAATATTGAATAATAAATGAGTAGGGATCAAACCAGCCAACAGAACATTCAAAACCTATAGAAAATTTTAGCACTCAGCCTTCACAAATACAATCTTCTGTAAGTGCAATTTAGGCAGCAGGCTACCTAAGTCGGTTTCTGAAGTTAGTATTTCAAGCACGACATCCAGCAGTTCCTTTTGGACTCAGTATGAGTCTAGCAAAATGTTGCTCCTAATGTTAACAATTAGCTATCATCAATCTCCTGCCCTCAGATGGCTTTGAAGAAGATACACTAGGGATCAGTTTGGCCCCAGGACTTTGGTAACAAGCCCATAAAATCACCACACACAAGGAAGAAAACACAAGCCCTGAAACCAAGACCAAACAATGAATCATTAATTCTCTTTGAGAAATGTTTTAGAAATATCTACCATGAGAGCTTTCAGCAGATGTCACAGTGATGAACAGTAAAATCACAGGATGAAACCAATCTACAAATTTCATAATTTCAAGCCCTGAGTATCAATAGGCAGCTGTTCAGGTTGTCACTTTTCTTTACCCTCTACATAATTTCCATGGCTGAAAACCAGAAAGCATATACAAATAAAAATTGCCAGTAACATTTATACTAGCTGATGTGCTACTACCATTAATTTTCCTTATCATGTGTTATTTCTCAGTACACAGTGTTAAAGCTGTCAAGATATATCTCGCTGGCTCTTGTCCTGTTAACATACTAATTCAAACACATGACAGACCAGCTTTCATGACTCTGGCAGAGAGACTGATGCTGTATTTCTCAAAAATATGTTCCTGGCAAAAAAGTGGTAGCCCTAGAAGTTGCTGGATAAAATACAGGGGAAGAAAAACATAGCTGGGAAATAAAAACAATGGATATAAAGGCAGGGGAAAATAGCACATCCTTCTCTTGCTAAGTTCTGCCACATCCTTAAAGCCACAGACAAATCCCACCTTGTTTG
Organism: Gallinula chloropus; assembly: GCF_964237585.1. Taxonomy (NCBI): domain Eukaryota; kingdom Metazoa; phylum Chordata; class Aves; order Gruiformes; family Rallidae; genus Gallinula; species Gallinula chloropus. Next base: position 96,135,823 of record NC_140085.1, read on the forward strand.
CAGTCATAATTGAACAAGTGCATGAAGTAATTTTTCTGGACAGTTTACACACTTGTATGTAAAGAAAAGATTTTGTGGTGTATTTCAATTTGAACGGCTCTGCTAAAACTCCTTCAACTTTCTAAGAATCTCTTTACCCTGCTAAGAAGAGCAATTGAGGTAGTGTTTTGGGTGCAGGAGGCCTCTGGTGCAGATTTGCAACAGCAAATCCCCTTTACAATTTATTGAAATGAGTCTTAGTCATTTCAGAAGCTACCTTTAGCACTCTATTTTAGCCAAGCTCCAGGAACACCACCAGATCAGTCATACTTCTTTTTTCCCCCCTCTTAAAACAATGTCAAGAGAAGTGAAGGCAGAACTTCTGGGAGGAGGAGACAATCTCTCAGAGAATCCCCTTGAATCACTAGATTCCTTGCCAGCATCCACCAGCTTGCATCACTAGTGAGTCAAATGTAATTCATTACATCAAGCTATTCCTCTGATTGCACTTAAGCCATCACATCACTGTGACAGTTCCCTCCATTAGTTTCCTTCTGTTGCCTGAAAGCAGGACACTTCCATTCCCTGGTTCCATTTTCTGTCAGCTCCAAAGGACTGTTTGGAAAATCAAAATTAAATATACCATATAAACCATCATATTCTATTTCATATTATATTATGTTTCTTACTGTTAGATCAGAAATATTGCATTATTAGAAAACCACCTCAGATAACGCTTAAACTATTACTAAATAAAATGCCTCTGAAGAGGACTTCAAGCAATAATCACATTTACTTTATTTGCTCAGGCCTTCTGTATGTAGTTTTATTTGGTCTAAAAGCAGCACTAGAGTTATTGGAAATTAATGACTTACAGTAATTTACTTTTAAAAATCAAGTCTATGCAAGCTGTAGCACATATCACTGATTTTCATACTCACTTTTTCCTTCCAACAGCTTTAGTATCACCTAAAAACCTTTCAGTCTGTGATTGTCAGGTGTCTCAATCATCCCATTTTGAAATCACTTTGTACCTCAATACCTTTCATAGCTATAGGCTGTCATTACATTCTGGGCCTGACAGAGAGCACTGCCAAACCCCAGCATTTCAGCAACCCCCTGCAACTTTGCAAGGAGGATCCAGCAACTCTGGCATCCCATAGCTCTTCATGCTACTCCAACAATACAATGGATTATTGGGTTTTTTCATTAATTTTCAGATCTTATCAGACAGAAAACAAAGAAACCCAAACAGTGGTAAACTGTTTAATAAAGTTAATTCTGCTGAATTATTTGCATGCATCTGTTAAATCTATTGCAGCTGTCAGAGAAAGGAAGCACTGGAGCTCCTGGGCACCTTCCAGCCTGGAACTCACAGAGCAAGGAATGCCCCCCAGACTTCTGCCAGCCAGGGTTTGAAAGTAGGTTGACTGGTGGCTACTGCACTGCTCACTGCTGAAAAGTCACACTGAAAACAACCAGGTTCTTGTGTACTTTCTGGTTAGTTCTCATAAGTGAATTGGGGATTTGGTTCCCAAGGAAGCTCCGCACACTGGGTATGTCTACAGCAGCCAAGCCTTGAAGCGATCCCAAAATCTGATGTTCTTATGAAATAAAGTGACATTTCCCTGCCCACTCTGCTCCCTGACTTGGACTGATGTTAAAGACACAGCAGAAAAGTACTTGAAAGCAAACATCATGCTAAAAATTAAGGTGACATTAAAAAGTCCAGTGTAATAAATTTTGCTCATTTTTGCATGTTCTGCCTAGATCACTGTTCTGTGAACTAAGCTTTCTAGTAACTGAGCTTCCTTAAAAACTGTGGAGCTTTCAGTCATTTCTAGAAGCAGTGGAAATTGATGTTTCACTTTATTCTAGTAATAGAGAATAGAGGGTGGGAGAAAACATGTTGTGCTTGTCTCGATCATTAACATTGTCATTCAAAAGCCACTTTTGAAATTCCACTCAGAGCATGTTTTCTAATTTATTTGTTAAACTGTATTTAACAGTGTTATTTATCTTCCTGTTCTTGAGTCATTCTTTCTGCTTTCTTTACATAGCTTATCAGACCATCCAGGGGATAAGACACTAATGGAATATTTCATAGAAAAACATGTTTTAGTGGAAACTAAGATTAGTTGAACACAGATATAGGAAGTATATTTGGAAATGATATGACAATGCATTACATGTACTACAACTGGAGAGTAACATCATTCTCCAACTTCTGTTTTCTTTTGAAGAGCCCCTGATACCTATCAGAAAGGTACTGGTGCACATTCTGCCATGTTGCAATTCACGTGGACAGATATACAACCCATGGCTGCATCTTCTTGGACATGCCTTTGCCATTTGAGCTTGAAATCTGATATCAAAAAGTATGAATTTGTGTCTATCCCAAATCTTCATTCAATAAATGAACCTGCACACACTATAAAATATTTTTTCTAATATTAAAAAGCTACCCCTCTGCCTCCAGAGTAAATCACTGACCACTCTTCTCGACAGCCTTCTGAAAAACAGGGGGAATAAAGAAACACAAACCATTTTAAGACAACAAGTCCTCTGGAAAATATTAGTGTCTGTTACACTGATGCAGAACATGAACTCAGTTACTGTGAAATTGTGCTGTTTGGAAGTTATTTTCCCCGGGTGGCTGTACCAGTCCCTGGCTAGGGGGGAGGCAACAGAGAGCTAATCAAAAGCAATTTAGTTTCCTGCTTTCGGGAAACATAAAAGCCATGGCTATCAGCCTAACTTACTTGAACAGGACACAAACAGCAGATGCACCTTCTTGGATCACAGCCCCGGCTGGTATCTATGCTCGTGTGGTGCTCTGATGAGTGCTGGGATGCTGCATTTGACATGACCAAAATGCCAGGGCTTGAGCACCGACCACCAGTGCCTGGACTTGACACGCAGAGGTGAGACAGCCTAAGGTTGTCTGAGAAGTTCAGTGCTAGAAATACTGCCTATTTTCATACAAAAGCAGACAGAACACACTGAATTAGACATAAGCATTACTACTCATCTAATACACCTCAGATTAAAATACTTTGTTTTATACATGTATTTAAGGGTGTTGAAAGAAATCCCTATTTAAATAATTTCTCAAGAGCTTGGCATAAGCGTTCCCATTCATCAGTTTATGTCTTCAGATTGCTGCAGGCTTGCTGCCCATTGCCAAAGTTACTGTTGTTAAGAAGTGCCCATCTCCTCCTCCAAATGTCACCTCTTACTGCCCAACCTCCGCCTGAAGAGCTATTTCTATAGATGACATGGCTACATCTACACATCATCAACATTTTGTTGCAAGAACAGAGGGATTTGATCTTGCTTTGTTCACCGGTTTAACATCAGTTTGTACAGTTAAATCCTGCTAATAGACCAAGAAATTTGCATATGCACATGTGGACTGAAATGCAGAGTTACAGGAGAACCAGGGACTCCAAAAAAGCTACATCAGCCTTACTTTACTTTTAGTAATCATCTTCTATGGTTTTATCTCAGGCTATCAGTTCTTCACAGGCTAACCTATCCTACCCATGTTGCACTACCACAGAAATCATTTCATTAACAGAAAAAGCACCAGTATCCTACGAATGAGCAAAGATTAGTCATGCTAATAAAAGTGGCGAAAAGAGAGCATTTCAATTCAATTTCTACTCTTTTATTAGACTAGAAATTTATTAAATTATCCTACTAACTAAATTTAATACATTCTTATAATCCTTCCTTAATTCTCGTTGCATATTCAATTTTTCTAATACATTTGTAAGTTTCCTGGAACGAATCCAACTGTTTCATTCAGTTCAAGTTTATTTTAGCTTTGCAGCCCTGTCATATGAACAACAAATTTATTTGGGGTAAGTATTTTCAGCTAAATGCTAGCAATATTCTTTCTGTTAATTTGGTTTCCCTAACAAAAATAGTTTCCACTTACTCAATACATATGTAATTATCTTAGATGTCAGTTTTCTTTTTATGAGATATATATATTCTGAACAAGTCTGTACCTAAGCACCAAACCTGTTCTTTAACTCGCTTCACACTTGCCTTTTTCAAGCCAGAAGCCTAAACTCCAGCGCCCTATGACCAAAGGTTTGACACCTCCAGGCCAAAGGCCTCTGCTACATAGTTTAGAAAAAAAAGAACATAAGGAAACTATTCTCGTTCATCTCCCAGTTGTGAGCTGCCTCATCATAGAAGACCCTGCAAATGTTTTTAGATGCATCAAAAAAATTACTTTCCAACTGCATGTGTAAAAGCAAAAATGATGCAAGAAACAGTATGACAACAAGATAAAAGCAAAGCTTCGACCACTTCCAGTATCTGGGTTAGTTTAAATAACCAATATCTCAATTGCAATTGCATGTGTAATATTACCTGAAAAGCTTTTTTAGTAATTTCACCAGAAGGGAGTATTCATAACATTGGCTTAATGGGAACCCTTGAGCCCAACCAGATTTATGGTAAGAAGCAAACAAACAAGCCTCATGAACCCTCCTGGGTGTTTTTCAAAGTAAAATGCACTTATGGTATTGATGCAGATCAGCATCATTCCCAAAAGCCAGTTCTTTTTACAGTCAGAGTCTTCTTTTCTGCAGCTGAATCCAAGTGTTTTATACTTTCAAGTGAATCTTTTATTCATCTATCTGTTTTGGTAGGTTGGCATCCTATAATTATGGTTTAATTAAATAATTTCACAAGGTAATACGCAGTACAAACAACAGAGCAATGTATGAATGAATTATTGTCTGACAATGCCTAGAGGAATATTTTAATGGCCTGAGCGAAGAAGAAAAGTCATAAGTTAGCATCAGAAACAGACTAAGCAATAATCAGAAAGCCCAAAATAAAATTGGGGGGGGGGGGGGGAGGGGGAACCCAAACCATGAGATTCACTGGCAGTTCTATTAGTGAAATCTTGTAACAGTCCTTACAAAGGAAAATGCAGCAAAACGAGAAGTGCACAGTTCAACCCTTGAACTTTTTCCACTCCTGGTGAGCTTGTGGGCTTACTTGCTGTTTTGCACTCGCATGTTTGAATGGTGGGGGGAGGGAGGTGTTGGTTGTAGAGTAGAAAGGGAACAGGTATTTTTAAATTTCTTTTTACATGGTGAGCTTATCAGCATGTTTAAAAAACAAAAAAAACCCAAGCAACTTCTGCACAAAGTTTATCAATCATGGAGATCCTATTATAGGCACAGTCTTACATCTTCTTGTGCTGGGGTGATTGTCTCCCTGTGGCATCTAAGATCTCATCTGATACACTCTTAGAACAAAAGTAAGAATATGAATAATAAAGAACAAATTTTAATTTTTTTAAACCATTAGCAAACCTGGAAAGACTTGTCCACTCTGATGATTTACATTCCTAATGCCACAGCCCTACATCAGACTACCTATTGCCATATCCAAATATGAGAATTAGACCCCGAGATGCTTCACATCAATATATCAAACAACAATTTTGGCAACAGCATCCTAAATTGGATGCATGGAGACAGCCAAACAACCATGTTCTACTGATTTTAGAGTCACTAAACACAAACATAGTTACTGTGCCTGCTCACACTTACATCTTTATATGTATAAATAACATGCTTTTAATGAATTTTATAAAAGGTAGAAAACATTAGCATAGAAGAGTTTTGTTTGTTTGGATTTTTAGGGGTGTGTGTGGGGGTTGTTATTAACTTTTTCACTGAGGCTGATAATGTATTTCACTTTACAGCCACTGGGCTGTGGGAATGCACAGAGTTATTTAACGTGTCAGCAGGCAGATAGTAACTTGGGAAACCATTTGAGTCATGTTCTGCCACATATCCATGCAAGTGCCTGAATAATCAAAGCAAACAGAAGGGTAGCCATGCTACGAAGGACAATGCTCAAATGTGCCAACTCTCCCAAAAATAAAGGTAATATATAATGAAAGAAAAATTAAAAACCTCATATGTTTTACATCTTTTCAATTTATGCAAAAGGCATTGGTTTCTTTACATACTATTTTGTGTTTAGAGATTTGCAGCTCTATACTGAAGACAGCACTGCAAGCAGGTACTTAGCCTGTGAAGTCTGAGAGCTGCGACTCATTCTGACTCATTAGTTCTTCCACTCACATCTGAAAGTATCTCTTTGTTCAGAGTGCTGTGAGGAAATTTAAAAAATCTCCTTTTACTGGTCAGAAAAAACTCCAAACATTTATTAAAATGCAGGTTACATCTAGAGACGGAAAAGCAGCAGAAATACAAACTTCTCTGCTTTGCAGAACCACAGAAAATGACGCGGAGAACTTGTTGATCTAACATCACTCAGAACACCTGAACCTTTTATAAGTTAGTTACACTTGCTGTTTCCTGGAACCCTACTATAATTATCCAAAGCAAGACCTGGCCAGCTCTCTGTATTTTTTACGATGTCTGGAAGAAATTTCTACCCTCCTCTTTGTTCTCTTATGTGTGTACAGCCTAAGGCCTCCATGCAGCACTGGTTCCTAGAGACTGTCTCTCCTTGGCCTCTTGTCCCTTGTCTTGCTCAAGGGCAGTGGAGCATAGCCAGCTCAGTGCAGTGGTCAGCTTCCAAGACCTGTTCTTTTCAGAAGACACACCCATTTTCTTTTGCTATAAAACTCTGAAAAATGGCACTATTCGTAAGGAAGCACTTTATTGATTTATCTCTGGTGCACCATGAGGTACCCAAGTAGCTTTTACTTCAAAACATTAGGTGTACAGAAGTGCAGGAAACTAACTTCTTACCTGAGAAAGCAACACCCTCAGAAGTTAATGAATATCTGAAAAATACCAGTTCTTAGTGAAAACAATATTTTATGAAGTCAAAAAGCTTCTGTATTCTGAGGAAGAGTTCTAAGACTCTTACTTTCAATGACTTTTATAAGATTTGAAGAGACAAAGGCTGGAAGATCTGCCTGTTAGTACTCAATGCCAAGCTCACTACAGAATATCATATCTTAATGATAGCAGTGGTATACAAACTTCAGTTAAAATGAGCTAAAATTTCAAATGAACCACCTTCAATTGCCTCTTATCATAGACAATTTGCACTAACAGGCATCTTCAGGCGTACAGAGATGATACAGAAGTTTGCTCACTCCACCTAGCAACTGAAAGGCAGCTTGCTCTACAGACAAAGATATATGTCCAATACTGCCTTCTCTCAAGACCTCAAAGCTATTGAATGGAGATACATAATAGGAATGGAAGTCTTCACCCAATGCAATAACTCAGGACTAAAACCATTTCCCAACCACCAGAGGCAACTAATCAGTGCACCAAAATGGTTTTACTTCTATACCTCATGTACTCCAAAAAAACATCTGTCAGGACACCATGGTAATCAAATCTTTAGGATTTAATTCCTCCTCCCTTCTCCTGTTTACTTGGTGACTATATTGTGTGATCAGTCAAGTCCCTAAAAATATTATACTAGGTTTTATTTCAATCCAATTTCACACAATTAGCATGATTTTCAGTTGTCATACGTGGTCAGCTTCCATTATCTAAAAGACAAATTGGGAGAAAAAAAGAGAGATGGAACTAAATTAAATACTGGCCCAAAAAGAGATCACTGAATCCAGACTCTTCAGTTTCAGAGTGTAATCCAGGTCCCATCTAATCATTCAGTAATACCAAAAGCCTAAATTCAAAAGCTACTACATAGAAGCCTGCAAGCATTTGTGGAGACAAGAACAGAAACTGTTGCATTTCAGTCTTCAGATTTATCCACCACACAGAATATCAATTGCCAGCACATAATGGACTAGGGAATATAACTCACAAGAGATTTAAGATCTCGCTGCTTTACCTTTAGGACAATACTCTCGTTCCTGTGTTGTTAAAGGGACACTCAAGATAATCTATTCTCCTTTCTTATACAGTGGGTTTTTGCAGTTTTGTCAGGCATTGTGCAGCAGAGCTCCAATTCAAGCCAAAGTTAGGATCCCATTCTCTAACATGTTCATCCTACAGATATGCCACATTTGTTATAAAGTATATTTTTTCTTTACTTTTTTGTTACTGAATATTTAGCATAATGTTCCTTTTTAAAAAGGACACAAAAGGAGAAATGCACACCTATTCAAGAACAGAAATATTGAACTACATATATGACTTGTCATTCCAACGAGGTAAGTTTTATATACCATGAAGTGAAACAAATGATTTTATTTTTATTTCTTCTCTAATATATATACTTACACAGGTACTCTGTCTTGTATTCCAGACACTGTTCTTCAAGAATCATGAGGATAATCCTGGAAAATAAAATATTAAAATCCAGGTGGCTACTTTAGGCATAAAAATTCTGACAGTTACAGTGCAAACACCTACCCCTGGGAGACCAGAGAGAAGTTTGTCTAGATATAAAGGGTTTGGAGAGGTTTTGAATATAATGCACAGCGGCTATTGTTGGACTTTTTTTTTCCTGCAATACATACGTGACGGGCATTCTTGGCTCAGCTTGTTTTTCTGTAACAGGAAACACTCCAGAAGGATGTAGTATCATGGTTTCTTACTTCTCTCACTCCACCTCTCCTTCATTATCTTTGCAATCTACCCTGATTAAGCTGTAAGACAGACTGGATAGTCTAGAGTAATAGGAACAAGTTACAAAGTTGGCAAAAACCTGACAGCCATTGGGGAATACAGAAGCACGCTCTTGCACACACACACGCACGCACACACACACACGATACACTAATAACATGCTCCTGGACCAGACATTCAAAGATTTGTGTTTTGTTCTAAATTAAGACTATATAGTCTTAGCCACTATTATTTTCCTGTACCAAACCCAGTTCTCAATTCATACACAAGGTGATACACACCAGCTTTAGTGTTGCTTAACAGATGAAGAAAGTAACAGGAGAAACTGAGTGACAAATTTCTCTTCACCTCCTACTTGTGTTACTCTCTTCATTCCTTCCTTTCCCTTGTAGAAGGTTACACAGCCATCCTTTTATGGCAACCCTTTAAAAGCAGGTGTATCAGACGAACGGAACACTGTCAATACTCAAGCTACATATACAGTGACATCTCTTCTTAATGAACGCAAGTCAGTCACTGAATTTTACAAGGAAGCTTTCACAGAGATGATTAACAGGACAATATTGATTTGAATCGTTGTCATTTCTTGAAGTCTATTATTGAGTCATTTAAACTAAAAAGGGAAAAATGGACACACTGGTCAACTAAATGAGTTAGAGAACAGTTGTAACTTGGCACCTTGCACCCTGAAAAACCAAAGAACTTTGCTTCTTGCTTTCATGTGCTCTGTGTTCCCACAAGTGTCCTTTCCTTTTTCCCACAAATGGAAAATCCTTGCCTCTAAGCCCACATAACTCATTGCTTCGTTCTGCTTAGACCATCCCCTGTGATCAGCAGACCTTGAACCTGAAGTCAGGCTCTGTAAACAAGTGCTGCCATTGCAGAAACCGAGGTACCTCCCTGAGTGTTATAATCTGGTTTCTGATAATCACATAACACAGCACAGCACGCCACCAAGAACTGCACTGAGCAAAGAGCCTGAGCCATGCTGTGCTAGAGGAAGTAGTGCCCTATCACTACCGTAAGCAAACAAGTCACAGTTTAAGGTAAAACTAAACCTTCAATTTAAAGAACTGAGCTGATGCTAAACTCTGCGCATTAATAGCTAAGCTTCTGCTAGCAGCTAAGGGCAGAGTATAATCACAGGTAAGCTCAGGGAAAACCCAACAGGAGCAACAAAATCCTAAACCACAACTTAATTCCAAGTTAAAAATACCTGCCAGAATCGCTGAATCTGTAAGGTAATTCTGGACTAAGTGAAGGCAAGGCATTGATTACAACGAAGCAATCTCCTGGTATAGTCATGTCCCAAGACCGAGGGGTCAGCATAGCTCATGAGCACACAGACCTAGCACACGAGAAAGGTTTCACATGTGCCATGAGGCTTGAGATGGGATCTGAGCCTTTGATGGAGAACCAAGCTCTTTGGACACTCTGCTGACTTAATATATGAAATATCACACTAGCACTGTGAGAACATATTGCTAACATGCATAGTTGACTAAGTCAGCTACTCACTGTGTATGTTTAGGACAGTCATTCATAGCACACTGTACAGAGCTGGATGTTGATATTTATAGGTTACTGGGTCAACTGCATTCTATACCAATGAAAGCCAATCATCCATAGCATGTTGTATGCCAAGCCATGTTGAAATCTGTCATTTCAGTTGTCCTGGCAGACTGTATCTGCACACTGACAGGACCTATGTCTTGCTACTACTTCCATCTGCCAATTATATCACTTTCAAAAATATTAATGTGCAGAGCGTTTTGGAGATAATATAAACAAATGTCAACATAATGCATTTCATATTAGCCACATATCATCAAAATATAAAAATTATTAACTTTAAAATAATCATTTTTAGAAGATGAGAAATTAGCATTCTCTGTAATGGAAAGTGTAATTTTTTGCTTTTTTGTACTGGTTTCAGAATACTCCAAAGGCTTCTTCACCAATTTCAAAAACAGTTTTTCAAATAGAGCTTAAAAGTGTTATAGACTTCCTGGTTTATTTCATTAAGTGGTCCCTCAATAATCTATTAAGCAACAATTAACTTTCAATGAAGTCATCAAGCTCCATTTTCCAAGGCTTGGACAAAAAAAAAAAAAAAAAGCATCAGAATATATCAGTTCAGCTTCATCTGGATTTATTTCTAAATGAAAATAAAATTGAAAATTTAAAAGTGTCCATATGAAGAAATCCCAAGTTCCTGTGAAGAAAATAGACTGTTTACTGTTTAAGTTCACCACTCCTATGGCATCTTCAAGTTTGCAATTTATAATCAACGTAAATGTATATTAAGTAAGACATTAATACCACTAATTAACAAATAATGTCTCTTAAGAAACAGGAATTCTAAGAGAAGTAACAAAATACTGAATAATCTACTGACCATATTGAACTTTAGAAAGGAACAGAAATCATTTAAAGATATTTACTTGGGAATTTATAAAGTGGTAGCCTGCATCAGACACTCACAAATTAATGAGGAAATATACCTATATGAGAGATATTTTTCATAACAGAAGTTGATACTCTACAGGAAAACATTGGCAGAGTTGCTTTAAGATACTCAGTCACTTCTAACCCTGAAAGGTTACACCACCTCTATCACAATCACAGAGCAAGGAAAAGTTTTTCTGTGCCTAAAAACACTTTTAAGAACCCTCCCATGCTATTAGAAGGCACAGCTCTCCATAGCCAAAACCATTGCTGCAAAATGTTATTTCAGTGGGTGGTCCATGATTATCATTAAAAATTATGCTGCAGAGTAAAAGTCATTTTAGTCATATAAAAATGGGCTTGCTTGTTGAGAAAAACTCCAAAATACATTTTCTGTAAGTATCTTCACCAGTACTGGAGTAATGAAATTGCTGAGACAGGGGAGGTTTGCTTTTTTGTATAAGCAAAATACTGTGCATAACACCAGGCAGAACTGTGTCCAAAATTATCAAGAGAAGTGCCGACTGTAAAGGCAGTTTTGTTTACCTGTTTTTCACTACATTACTCCCAACTTCAAACACCTTCTAGAAAGTTTGTGTAGGCATAACAAAATTAAATGTTATGTTAATACAGGAAAAAAGGGCATCTCTAAGAAAAGCTTTTTTTTTAAAGAGCTCAAGAAAAGCACAATTAATTTCAACTAATTTTTAGTGGGTTTATGATACTGACATGCTGCTAAAACACACCTCAGAGGAAACAACAGAACAAATATACTATTTAACAGGCAAATCTCATTCACGAGTAGCAAACAATTTCCTGTTCACTAGGCATCAGAATTACCTAAACTGCAAATCTCTGATTCTGTGTGAAATGCTACAGAGTAGCAACAGCACAATGAATATTCATTCAAAACTATAAATGAATGTTTCATATCCACATTTATTTTGTTTGCTTTCTACAAATGTAAAAGGATGTCAAGCATCCCCCAGACTACTGTTCATGAAAACAAATTCCAGTTTTCTACATGTGAGTTCCTAGGGAAGCTAGTGTGCTTTCTAAAAACAGTGTGTGCGCAACTTTTCCCTGCAGGACACTTTGGACAAGCTTTTTTTCATTGTATGAAACAAGAGCAGTGCATAAACCTCACCTGAGTTTATTACAAAGAGAAAATAATTTAAAATTTCAAAAGCAACATATTTATGAGACTGTTTTTCAAAATTAACCTTTCAATAAACTCAATCAGCCGATGAAAATGCGAGCAGTTTGCACATAGCTCTACCAAGACAAGATAAAGAAGAATACATTTTTCTGCCAGCTGTGCTCTTTTCTAAAATGAAAGGGAAGAATAGCTGGCTGTAATCTTAATCCTTAAGAGAGATGAGCAAAATAACATAGTTGAGGTATCGCAAGGCTCAAAAATAGGATGGTGACTTTCATGGTTTATGACAATTCCTCAGTAGAGAGAGCGCTTGACACAAAGGAGGGTGAGAGTGAAACTCCATAATTGGCTTGATTTGTTCATCAGCATTTCTTATCATTAGAAGGACCTCTGTTTGTCATGTTTCTCCAAGCAGAGACAGTTTTATGTCATGAGTTAAATGAGGTGCCGCGGCGCTGAAGTCCTAATGCTAGCATTGATAAAGGCAGCACTGGTCAGCATCACTGCAGGATACGTAGCCGCTTCCCTCTACCGACACGCTGCTACTACTGGCTTCAGCCTTCAACTAGTTCTCTCCACTAGTTCTCTGCCAAACCAAAAAGCATGACCGGACCAGCTCCTGGAGAGTAGCCCTGCTGAGGAGGACTTGGGGATTCTGGTAGATGAGAAACTTCACATGAGCCAGCAGTGTGCTTTTGCAGCTCGCAAGGCCAATGGTACCCTGGGCTCCATCAGAAGAGGGGTGGCCAGCAGGGACAGGGAGGTGATTGTCCCTCTCTACTCTGCCCTCATGAGGCCCCATCTGGAGTACTGTGTCCAGAGCTGGGGCCCGCAATACAGGAAAGATGTAGAACTGTTGGAGAGGCTCCAGAGGAGGACCACAAGGATGATTAGAGGACTGGAGCACCTCCCCTATGAAGAGAGGCTGGGGGAGCTGGGCTTGTTCAGTCTGGAGAAGAGAAGGCTGCTGAGGGACCTCATTGCAGCCTTCCAGTACCTGAAGGGAGCATATAAACAGGAGGGGAATCAGCTTTTCAGAAGGGTAGACAATGGCAGGACAAGGGGGAATGGATTAAAACTAAAGGAAGGAAGGTTTCGATTAGATCTTAGGGGGAAGTTTTTTACAGAGAGAGTGGTGAGGTGCTGGAGCAGGCTGCCCAGAAAGGTGGTGGATGCCCCATCCCTGGAAGTGTTCAAGGCCAGATTGGATGGGGCCCTGGGCAACCTTGTGTAGATCCAGGCCTGGAGGTTGGTAGCCCTGCCTGTGGCAGGGGGGTTGGAGCTCTATGATCCTTGGGGTCCCTTCCAACCCATGCCATTCTGTGATGTCCATCATGGAGCTGCATTGTGCAGTTCTGAGAAATAAAAGAAAATAAGACCCTCAAAAAAGTAAGTTCTTTTCTGATGCTGAAAACCAAAACAAAAATGTGAGTATGACCAATCTGAAAATGGTTCCATGGCAAAATGAAGGAGGAAAATTACATATGGTTCAAAATTGGCACATTAATGCAAGAAAAGAAAGTCACAAATCCTTTTTCTGGTAGTTTCCTGACTGATCCTAGGCTTAGGCTGGTTGCTGAATAGCTTGGGAGAAACACAACAATTTTCTCTTCTGTCCATGATGGTCTACGGATGACCAGAGGAGCCACAGCATTCCTTACAGTAACAGTCACTGGATGAACTCTCACGTTTAAGAACACAGTCTAGAGACTCAGCAGAAAGCTGCACATCATTATTTCTGAACCTTTGTTCCAAGGTAATACAAATGCTAATTTAAGTCAGTAACCCATTTATGCTAAGGCAAAGTCCCAATATACCCAAGTCTACCAAATATATACTTTCATGCTAACCTTGTAAGTGATAACACTGTTTGAACATTCATCCATTTCCTTTCAACTTCAGCTTTTCAAAATTTCAGCATTTACAAACTTGTTGAACCAAATGTTCTCTAGTTATTTTTAATTTCCAATCACTCTCAAAGTTACAGACACAAATCATTTCAGGATCACTGAGGCTGGAAAGCACCAGCTGATACATTTGCTATCTTTCTTGTATGTGCTGATGAAACCTGTGCAAGTACATCCACACACAGCTCAAGGTACAAAAATCCATCCCGGAGCATCCTTCAGCAGGACATCTCGTGACAAGATGGCAACGAACAAGAGAAGTATTCAGCACTCCAGAGGTGTGGACACTTCCATACACAATAATACAGTGATGCCAACTGACATTACACACCCAGCCCTGACCATAGGATCGCACAGAGTCAGCCTCTTCCTCCCTCTCCCAGATTTTTTCACTCAACAAACTGCCAGCCATCTGGCTCCAAAAGGCCTCAAGTTGCGAACCGGAAGGTTTAATTCCATGCTGTGGAGAAGAGCCAGGCACACATCTATGAACTATGTACTGAATTCCTCTGCCCATTGCTCCAGGCACATGCCACAGAGACCATGATAGCCCTTGGCAATGGGATGGAGCTCACAGTTTCAAAAGCAAACGAAGTGCAGCCTTGTCTGGGTCAGCCCAAACCCGGGCTGCTCATTTTCCAAAGGTTTTCTGCATGTCCTGACCATCTAACACTAGCATCTTATTGATTTAAAATGGAAGAAGCAGCTTCACTCTCTAAAATAAGTGAAGTTAAAAAATTAAGCCTGGTGTTTTATCCTTTGTCTGGCCTATGTGGAGAAAAAAAAAAAGTGTAAAACAAAGAGCTGAAATTAAGACTGATAGAAGTGAATAATTTGGGGGTGGTTTTGAACATCACCTGGCCAGTTCCACCTTTCCTTTCACTTATAGCTTAGACTCATCCCCTGTATGTATATGAAAATATTTAGGAGGGAAGCTTTTGACATCTGACAGAGGACACATCAGTATGTGTTGGACACTTGTTCCCTGGCAACGGGGCTTTTTCTCTTAGCAACAGGAGGAGCAGCAAAGCTTGTCCAGAGAGAAAAGACTAAAGACATGAAAAGTGAAAATAGCATCATCCAGTGTCAGTGGATCCTTTAGTCTGGGTGATGAAAAAAAACCCCAACTCTTTTACAACAAACATAAGTGTTACACTACAGCTCTTTGTAGGAAAGATGACTGCTTTAGCCTCCACAGCACGGGCAATATAGGGACCTTAATCGAGTCCATTTGCAGACATCAACATAAAAAGAACATTAAGAATAAACTTACAAGTAACCATTTAATTAGTTGATTTCATATGCAGCTCCACCTGCATATAAGCCTTTGACTTCAGGAATGGCTGCATATATAAAATAGTTATTTTGGCCTTTGAAATGTCCATGAGGGGAAAAAGAAACTGGCTGTTTTTACTGTTTCTGTGCTCCCAAAAGTTCTAGCACCACGTCTGTTCATCTGCCTAGACACCTCAGAAAAAAATCACTTCCTATGTCTGAGCATAACAATTCAGACATACAAACACCTAAGTGTAGAATTACTTCTTTTTATGAAACCTTATCATAAATTATAAAGAAAAATGGAACCATTTTCTCCTGGAACCACCCTCACCCTCCAATCCATCCCTTCGTTACATTTTGTTTCCTCCTGTAACACACTAACCAGGAGTAATCTTGCTGCATTTTAGGTGTGTATTTTGCCCACAACAAACTCCTGGGAAGGTCATGCCAGAACAGCACTATGCCTCGCTGCTTCTTATGCACAGTCCTGAACTATTAAGTGACTCAGGCACCGAGGTGCTGCCTCTCTCCTGGTTCCCTAAGCTCCTGGCCACCTTGGTTCTGCTTTAAACGTCATTTGCGAGTGTAATTTGTGCACTAATTAAATGTCCTCCTGCAGTGTTATTGACTTCCACAGCTTCATTTAAGTGATTTGCAAGGGAGTCCTCAGGATCTGTCGAAGGGCTCATTTATTCAGTTGTCCTTCAGCTCCGTCCTGGAGACTGATAGAGGAACGTGTTAAAACCCTGAGATGCTGTGAGGACTTTCCAAGGAATGGAGAAGCATTCACCAGCTGCTCGGGACATGGAGGTTACAGGAGCAGGGAGTGAGAAGGAGCAAAATCCATCTTCCTCCTCCCTTGCCTCTCCAGACATTGCAAACTACCAGAGCCAGCTGCAGCAGGGAATTAAGAATATTCAAAGCTTTTTAGCCTGGCCTCTGTGAAACTAATGCTTAGGCAGTCAGGCTGCCTCTGCGTTTCTCTCCTGAGGTACTTCTAACCTCACTGCTAAATTTCATTGAAACTAGCCAAATAACAGTAATGAGTAATACACTATTATATTCCTACAGCTTTTCACAAAACAGGTGTGTAATCAGTAGAAAGTGACTTCCTAGGTTACAGGACAAGCTCAACTTTTCCATGGTGCCAGAAATATTTCTTGGAAAAAATCACAGAAAAATACTTCAGTTAGAAAATGCTTTCTCAAACAACAAAAAACCTACTCACAAGGACAAATGCATAGAAAGTCAAGCTGTCCTGCTCCTGAAATTACGTTTTTCAGGACAATTTTTGCTGCACAGAGCGATCACAGATATTTTGCAGAAGGGGGAAGAGGGAGAAGGGAGTACATGTAGCATGCGAGTGCTGGAGGAGGAATATCTGGAAAAACACAGGCAGAGAATAAATATCCTTTTAAAAACCCAAAACAAGAGCCCCCCTAAAATGAGGGGAGAAAAAATATATTTCTAAACCTCTCTGAAACATTTTGCAAATGGAGTGAAGCAGCTGGTACTGTAAAGTGTTGCCCACAACGTTTTCTCTTCTGTCCTAGGAACGGCTTGCACTCATTCCGAAGTAGTAAATGGAACCGCCTGCTAAAAATGACCTGTCACTCCATTACTGATGCCTGGGAATGGATACAACAACACAGACAAAAGGCTCAATTTTAGCAAGACTGTGACTGTTTTAATAAGTTCAATTTCCTAAGTATTCTGGGGATGTAATGTGTAGATTTGGATTAGTTTATTCACCAAAACAGCAGAAATACTGGCAAGCATGTTGTACTTCATCCTACTGGAATCCCCTTTCATATTTAGCACTGTCACTTTTATTATCCAGACCTTATGATCTGGTCTCCCACCAGCACAGCAGGTAAGGGAAGCACCTGTGTAGTACATCAGTTAGAGGACCAGGATGAGCACTGCTGCCATCTCTAGAAGAGCCAACAGTAGAGGACAAGCTGACGCAGTGCTGTGGGTAGCTGTCAGAGGAAACCAAGAGAGGGAAGAGAGATGAATGTAACCGAAAAAGATTCTTTAAAAACAAGTTCACAGTCACAGAGCTCTCCAGTTCAGGAAACAAAGAAATAAATGTCAGAAGGGGACTGCTGGATTTTGTAGACAGTGAGAAAAAAATCAAGTTAGCTGAACCTGGGCGACACCACCCATGGAACAAGTAGCGGCCCCAGAATACCCTAATGTTCTGGCCTGAAAGGCACAACTGCTTACACTTTGACTTCTTCCTCACTTATGAGGAATTTCCTGTATGTATGACATCAGCCCCCTTCACTGCCTTAATGTTAGTTCAGGATTTGTTATTAGCATAAGGAGAGATTATGGGCCACAGACATGGGCAGCAGGTCATATCATGAACCTTGTCTTACATGTTAAGGATTTTTATTTTTCCTCCAGTAAGATCAAGTGAAGAGGACAGAAAAGACAATTCATCAACAAGATACACAAGTAGAAATATGAACAACTACAGATTTGCATCTTAATAACTTTGGGATACAGAGCTCAGCATAACTAATTTTATTATTTACTCTGTGTATTATCTCCTTGCTTAATGTCCCTTACCCACTTGTTTTAAATACATTATCAAGTACAGAATGGTACTGGGGAAATATTATCTGAGGACTCAGATTTAAAAGGCATTTTACAACTCCTTACATATATTTATATCATGTCTGGGCCAGAAGATAAACCAGATAAAGGTTTTCTGTCTTATATGATAACAAAAAAACAACTTGTGATAACACGATTAGATACATAGATAGCAATCCAGTCACCTTCACAGAGAATATATACAGAGCATATGTATTTATTCTTTTTCTATATACACACAAACATCTACATGACATCCACGTAAGGGTCACTTTAACAAAAACAAAGGGAGAATTAGCTAAAATTTCAAAGAACAACAGAAATCCAAAGGCAAAAGTCAGCTTACTTGAGGAAGAAGTAGAAGCAAATTATAGACACCTTGACTAAGCTGGGTGAATTTATATATGCTGAACAGTGTTATTTGGAATGGGAAGATAAATTCTAGGAAGATAAATTGATAAAGAGCCATGCCGTCAATTTTCCACCTGTTTCTTAAGAAATGGAAGTTTTCAAATAAAAACTATGGGGGGGCTATGTAGAAAAGTAATTTTTCATACTTGTCATCACCCCCATTAAAAATGTGCTTTTTACAAAGTTTTATTATAGCTTTCCCCCCAAAATGGAATGTATGTTGGTACAAGGAACATAAGTTTATTTTCAAATAAACTGAAAGAGATATCTCTAGCCTTCAAAACTGAACTTTAGTAAATAGATCCACCTTTGTTCCAGTTTTGTCATCTACAAAATAAGGGTAATGACACTTATATGTCTTGAGAAGCACTAAGATGGGTACATGATATGTAAGAACTTCATATCCACCTAAAATCTGGGTAGCATTACTGCTATGATAATCTCATGTTTTGCCTGAAGAAGTGCAGAAAAAGGAACCTGATGCTTTTTTGTTAAAAAAAGGCAAAAAGAGAGAAGCTAAAAGCAGCAATTCTAAAGGCCTTTCCGTACTCTTTTTACCTTATTGAAGTGCTACAAAGAGACCCATAGAGTAGATCTTATCTGTTTTCCTTCTGCTGCTTCTCATCAAATCCATTTCTTTATCAGGTCAGCAAACCGTAGGACATTTTCTATCTTATCTCTAATGATAAAGATTACAGAAATGGTGTGAATTAATGTCAGCCTAAAAGTTGCCCAACTTCTACATAAGTGACATCACAGTTCTGTAAATGAGTTCTCCTCCCCCTTTACACTAAGGAAAAAAAATTTCAATCTACTATTTATTTATAAACATGCAGTTATACATCTTCACATATGGAATATATTCTAAGAAAGGTCTTGTTCAATAAGAAAAAAATCTTTAGAAGACACTTTAACTAATCATACGTTTAATTTAAGAATACTTAATTTATTACTTCAAAGTTTCACTATCACTTCAAAGTTACATTTTCAAAGCTTCAGTCTGCTAGAACACTATGTACATTTACATCAATGAGGTACCATGTATTTTAAAGGTTTACATTTTTGTCCTATCTCTAAGTGGCAAAACCAATTCCTAATAATATATTTAAATCAACTTTTATGTATAAACAACTTGAAGCCTCATTGATTTGTTTTTTCCCACCATTTGTTTTTTTAAGCTCATGGAAAGTTTCCCTAGTTGTTCAGTTCCCTTACAGGATTAAGAACAAAATCAAAACAGAATCAAGCACTTCTTCATGAAAAATAATGCAATCATTTAACCTATCACAAAAACGGATGGTGGCTATCAAATTAAGAACACAACCTACACTGTATTTTCATATGCAATGAAAAGCAGGCTTTTGTAATGTTTGCCAAGCAGCATCTGGTAAACTAATGATAAAACTGATAAAGGGAAAAACATCTATCCAGCCTTTTATGTCCAACAGTGGGAAGTAAGATCCAAAAAAAGAAACAACATCAAGAAATCTTCAAAATAAATATCTGCCTTTCTACTTGCAGTAATTCTTTGGAATCTTACCAAGTTATTGGTTGTTTTCTTAAGGGTATTTTCCTGCTATACAAAAATCAATGGCTGATTAGATGTACTATCAGTCATAGCATTTGCAGTGGTTAGAAAAACGTGGAATAACAGACAGAGAAGATGATTTTTTTACATGCAAAATACTCGTCAATATGTGTATCTGCTAATTAATCAATACCTTAGCAATGCCCCCACCTGGTGGCGAGGTGGGACTTTTGCTCACCCAGGTAAGAGGTGCAGAAGTGGCAGTATACATCTGTTGATAAACGCCCTTACTCCCTCTTTCTCTCTCCGGAAGCTTCAGTAAAAAGCCGATTCAGCAGGGAGATGGGTTTGTACTGCTCATCCCACCTACAGAGACCACCCGGTTCCTTCCTGAAACAGTCACCAGCCTGCCACAGGTGTTAAGAGGAGATGCCATCATATTATAGATTAGGTGCCCACTATGGCCAGATGGAGGGAGCTTTCCTAGGATATCTCAGGTCAAGAAAGGTTTCATCTTTCCAGTATTAACAGAGGAGGCCCTTCTGAGCAGTGTCTGTCCTATTCCCTCATGGTCTAGAGGGCAATCACCAGGCAGGGACCTGTGTGATCTGATCATCAAATGAATCTGACAGCCAACAGCCAGGCCATCTCACTAAAAGAGTAAATAAAACCTAATCCGGGCTGGGGTGTCACAATTTTTTTGAGTCTTGGCAGTCTAGATGTCAGGTCTTGACTCCAAATAGACTATAATAGGTTGGTGGCATCCAACTATTGACTGAAGAGCCCTAGATGATTACAGTTTTTGTTTAATCAGTTAAGTAAGCAAGGCCTGTGTAATCTTTTCTCATGTTATCATGGAAACAAAAACAACACAGCAAATGCAAATTCTTTAGAAATTAGATTTGTTCCTACTCATTTCCAAGGGATTCATTGAAAGCTTTTGTAAAAGACAGGTAATTTCAAGGTCACATGTCAGCCAGCTCTAAAAAGTTATGGAACTGTCTCACTCTTATCACTTATCATTGAAAAGACACAATTATATCAGCATCAACACCTCTTAAATTGTCAGTATTGGATATTTAACTTGAAAGACTTGAAATTTGTTGATTACCTTGATCTCCATAATTATTTATTATTAATTTCTTTTGATGGTCAGCTTAAAGTCTCAAGCCTAGGGTTTACTTACATGCAGCAATTCAAATGAGCAGCCCAGACAAGCGGCAGTGTTTCCAAAAGGGAAGGACCTCCTTACAAAATTGATTTTGCAATTGTTTCTGGCTGCCAGTCTTTTTCAAGACGTACAAGGTTGAGACACAGGGCAACTGTGTGAATAAGACGTCTTCTAGTGCTGCAAATAAAAAGAGGCTCCAGGCAGAGGCTGACCATGGATTAGATGTTTATTATACTAAAATAAATAAAATTACCTAGATAGCAAAGCTTCCAGCAAAATGATGTTTTACCCATTCTCATGCTGCACTGAAGATGTTACCCACCTGTCAGAGTGAATAATTTAATGGAATTAAAGCTTTTTTATTGCAGGAAACAAACATGAAAAGAAATGTCAGTGAGAGGTTACAATTACTCAGTCTGTAACTGTTTGCTGGGATTGGAAACTAAAACCTCACTGAGGGAAAGGGACCTGGCAAGCGGAAAAGCACAGCTGTACAAAGCACTACATCCTCTTTCAATTTCTTAAGCTAATCTCTGTATTGTTTTTAATGCTAAAGTAATGATAATAAGAAAGGGAAACAACTGTAATAATATTAAGGAGGAATTAGTTTTACTTAGCTGCATTTGCCTTGCACAACTTCAGCTGCACTGAGAGATGTTCTGTCACTAATTTGTAGTTAGCTAAGCATGCATACCAATGGCAAAGCTCTGTCTCCCATCACTTATCCAGCAAAATACTTAGTTATATTCCAAAAACAGAGGAAAAAAAACCCAAACCAAACAGGTTCCTAATACTGATCTTCACAGCCTATGTTTGGCTATTAGTAGGTCTTAGATACAAACATTATTCAAAGGTTTTTACTTCAGGATTTTTGTTTACTTGGTTTGGTTTTTTTGGAGGATTTTTTTTTTTGTGTTCTTTTATTCCCCCCAAAATTATTTCATCTGCCATAAGAACAGGTTATAGGAACCTGATTGTTAGCATTAGTATGCTTGTACCAATCAGGTTACTGTAACATGATGTTATGGCAGGTACATACTACTCTCTAGCATAAATAATCCCAAATTTCATATTTTAGAAATATTCCAGTTTTAAAGTTCACAATTTGCCAGTTGGAATATTAATGAAACTCAAGTTCACAGAATTGAAGACAGAGTTATCTACATGGCAATGATGAATTACTAATTCAACCCGTTTCTTCAAGGAAAAGCAAAATCAAAAAAGAAAAAGTAGTTTAGGAAAAGCCCCCAGACAACAGGAGCACTAAAAAATAAAGTTATTACAAGATTAAGATCTTTGACTAACTTGTGTAATCTTTGATTCAATCACAGTAAAAACAGTAGTAAAAGTACAGAATAAATGAATTGTTGGTCTTTCAGCAGATGACTGACTGGCTTTGTAAGACATAATCCACTTCATATCATCACTTATTCAACAGCTCTTTTCAGGATTGACAGAGGTTTCTTCTAAATGATTGCATTTCTTATCCAAGTTTCAGTTCAATTTCCAATGTGGTTTTTTTTTTTCCTGAAGAAAAATGATGTGTGTGGACATTTTCTAATTCTGAAGAGAAAGTTACTATGTTTAGTTTCCTCAAAATACAACATTTTGCCACCTGTTGCAATTGTGCAAAGAGATCCAGAGAATGTACCTCCACAAAGGCAGACTACATAACATTAAGCTGTGTCTGAGAACTCAGCCTCAGTTATGAGCTCCAAGCTGCCAAAGCGTTAGACCTACGTTCTCTGGCACACATTCCTGCTGAGGAGTCCAAGCCAACACCTTCAGCTTCAATATGAGACGCTGATGCTTCCTGGGGCAAATTTAGATCCAATAATGGATCATAGAATTAGAGAATAAATTGAGTTGGAAAGGATCTCCAGAAATCATCTAAGTCCTGCTCAAAGAAGAGACCACCACAATGTTAGATGAAGATGCTCAGAACCATAACTACTCCAGCCCTAGTTAGCTGTGTCCAAGGATATTTATTAATCCTTTTATCTCATGGGATGGATGCTCCACCAAGCTATTGCTGCATCCTGGAGTTAATCCAACTCCATTTCCAAGTGTTTATACATTCAACATTGTCATTATGTGTTATTTTAGGTTTTAGATGGCACACATATTCTATACAAGGGTCTACAAAACCAAGAGAAGGAAAATCGCCTTCCAACAACTCAAAACTTATGAAGCCAAGGAAAAGCAACAATTAGGCTAACTTCCTCCAAGTTAGGCTGCTTTGGTGATATTATGACATCAAATCAGAGAAGAAAAAAGCCACACTTTAAGGAAAGATTTTAAATACACCAAGACATTGACGACTATAGTTTAGAAAACAGTATTGAAGTTCTCATAGTAGAGATGTAAAATATAGCCAAATTTTCTTTAGAAGCAGCAACAAAATCAACAAGAGTTGTAACAGCACTTGTACTATCCACTCTATTATTGGTCACTTTTTATATTACATAATGATGAATTGAATCATATGGTATTGTTTCACTTTTGACCTCCAAATCTCTCCCCTCCCAGCTTTAAGATTAATCTTCCAATTTTCAGGTTTATGCAGTCACTCAGGCATTCTGTATGCTGACTCACACTCTTGCCAAGAAAAAATGTAAGGTTTGCAAATACTCTGAAGTTAGGGATTCATTTTTTTCAGATCAGCATTCCTCTGCACACAGTAATAAGCAGTGTGAATTTGTGCAGAAGGCTCCAAAAGTATTTAGGCAGCTTGAGTAGCAAAAAATCTTTGTCATTCTGTTAATTTAAGACCCCATTCTGATGTTGGCATTTGCTGCAGTAACTAATTCTCTTCCATAAGAATGGACAATGGTATTCTTCTGGATTTAGAAAGCTGCCTCTGGCGTCCATGAACACAGTTGAAAACCAAAAGCTCCATAGTTTAAGTTACACAGAACACTACTTTGCCTTCAAAGACACTCAAACCCCAACAAGTGTTCTACTATAAAACTTCCACATCACTATATATTTTTCACCCACACACAGTAAAGAGTGGAAGGCCAGAAGCCTAAGAACTTTATTACCCCCAAAAAAAAATTGTGCAACATGGCATTGAGTGGAATGATGAAAACCAATCTACTTCCATACCACTTGAAGCATCGGCTACACAGCTTTCTTCGTCCAGGTAGAACTCCAAGCAGTTCTCAGCAGTACACAGACACTCAGTGGCTATATAGTATGACTGAAAGATCAGAAATTCAGACAGGATTTCAAATCAAGTTGTGTATTTTTTGTTTTCTTGAGTGTTTTTCTTGTTTATTTACTTATTTATTTTTAAATCCTTGCAGCTGATTTCAGCACTATCAGAATTTTACTAAAATATGCTGGAGACTCATTCTGTTTAGGGACCTCTGCAAGCCTCAGAGCAAGGTGTTTTATTGGCTGTATACAAAACTCTTACTCAACACCCTGTGACTAGTTGTCACACCTTGGCATGAAAACAACTTCACTTGAATGAAGTTCACATGTACTTGTCAAAGAAGGGTTTTCCTTACAATCCAACTCACAATTATTTCAACTGTGCTTTTCAAATAGAGCTACAGAAGTGATGCAAACCTCTGCAAACCATAAAATAGAGGATTTCCATCCCTTGTCAAACAGCCAGAAAACGAAGGAAAGATTGGGAATGTGATAGTAGGGCAGATCAGAGACCAATGCAGCAAAAGGTTATTCCCTTTGATATTCAACACCACAGCATTTCAAAGAAGATTGACAAGTCAAGTTTTAAAGGTGCCCCAAAGGAAAAGGGTATCAGTGCAGACGACTGACAAAGCTGCTACTACAGAGAATAGTAATAAGGCTGAAAGTTGGGGCCTCCCAGAGAATTTTACTTTTACTAGGTTTTCCAGGTACTTATTTCCCAGTCACCTCCACAGCTTGCACTCAGTTATATCTCTTTGCATCCCTGTTGCCATAAACTTCTACTGTCATTCATAACACCCAATGACACTTGTCTGATCAGTGTTTTACATTTTTAGTAGTGTTTTGCACAGACCTTGTGAAGGAACCAAATCAATGGATATAATGAAGACAATGACACTAACTTCTGGTTACTGTGTTACAATAAATGCTGGGTTAAGGCACCATTTCTTAAGTAGTAACCACATGTTGCTTGACCTCACTTTCCAGATCACACATTTCCCACCCCACATCACTGTATGTTTAATAACGAATCGAGTAGTACACACATACTCTTCAGTAGTAAACATAGCATTGCAACCAATGATGTCGCAAACCATTTCAAGATCTTTTACGTTTGTCTTCAGAAGAAAGCATCTCCAAATGTAGTACGTCCCTTCACAAGAATGAGACAGGCCACAGTAGACCACGAAAGACACTGGAGAGTGTATTACCTCTGTACATGTGTCTAAGAGTTTTGCAGTTCGGACATTTAGTACCAGTAACATATTCCACAGCATAGGAGTACCACAAATCCATCACCAAAATAAATTACAAAATTTGATACTAAGCAAAGTGTCTGACAGATCACTGTAGACAGATGTTGTTACTGCTTGTTTCCTACTCACAGGCCAGCGTGTGTCTCTTAGCTCATTAGGGGTTTATTAAAGCTTATCTATTTTCTTAAGCCTTTGGAACTGCCTACTTTTAAATTTGAGACAGCTGCAATCACAGCTTACAGGAATTACTTATCCTCAGACTTCTGCCCTTACCCAGACATAAGGCCTTGCCTAGTGTATTACAGATTTTTTTTTTTTCTGTAGCTCCTTTGTAAATTTCTCTGCAGATAAAAGGGATTACAGTACAGTGCAAGTAATCCGCTGGCCATATTGAGCTCTAATGTATTTTAGCCTATATTCCCTGCCTCCACACTACCTTACCAAGAAAGGCAGGGACTGTTACAGCAAGCTCTTGCATGAACTTAGTGTGAAAGCTGATGAACAGCAGTAATTTGAAGTAGATGAGTGTCATACTTCT
Organism: Gallinula chloropus; assembly: GCF_964237585.1. Lineage (NCBI taxonomy): Eukaryota > Metazoa > Chordata > Aves > Gruiformes > Rallidae > Gallinula > Gallinula chloropus. The sequence continues at coordinate 96,161,828 of NC_140085.1, forward strand.
TTCTCTTGAGTTCTATGGTTACTTAATCTGCTGAGTTTTGGCCTAACTGTGCCTATTAGAAAGCATCAAATAATACCAGGAGACTGAGTATGAAACCAGAGATCTGCAGCCAGACTTATCAATCAGGAGATATCCTGAATGTTTATACATCAGTGAGACTTCCTGAACTAAGACCAGGCATCTTTTGTGGAACCTTCAATTAGTATGCTGCATTTTTACGTAACACAGCCAGCAAATACCTACAAACTGGGAAGCTGTCCACATCAGAGAAACTGTTCATTAAACATATTTTGCATCAACACAATCCCAAAAAAGAGATGAGTGAAAATATGAAGCAATTCCTTTCAACTCTGATGAAAACAGGAGACCTCAATCACAACAGCAGAAAACACATATTTATGACCAAATTCAATGGTAACTACTTTTATTAAACACTATAACTTGAAGAAAAACATGTTTTCAATATTTGATTTTCATTTTGGGTCTTCAGAAGGTTAATAGCCTATACAAGATTTTCAGGAAAAGACGTAAAACACCTTTACCAGTGTAAGTTTATAAGGAGTCTTTCAATATTTTCCCAGTATGATTATGCACCTGATACTACTTCAAGGAAAAAAAGATCATTAAGTGGCACTCAACACTACATTCAAGTAGTTTAGGCTCTTGAATACTTGGGGATGGAAGAATACTTTTCTTTTTAAAGTGGTAGAACTGTTTAACTACAAACACAATGTATTGGTTTTAATGATGTTGAAGAAATAAGCACAAAATCAACTCCATCAGAACCCAGAAAGCACTTAAACTATTAACCAAATATAAGATACAAAACATCACCATTGTAGTCTCTGCTAGCAGTGTGTGAATCTCCTAATCCCAAATGTTGTTTTTCTCTGGTATACATGAAAGCTATGGAAAGACGTGTAATTAGTGGAGGAGGCCCACTCCTCCACTAATTAACATATGGTCACCACATGGGATGCTGACAATTTCATACAGTTGGGGCTTTGCATTTTGTTAATTTGTCTTAAAACAGTATTACTCAGATCAGCAGTAATTTTGAGCATTATTCCTCTGCTTTGCAAACACCAGATCTGTAAAAGCTGGTTTTAGGTACTCTGCAGAAATTCAGAAAACTCGTGCTAAACTTTGAGAACAGCTTGAACATGCTGCCCGTTACACAATGCAATATTTGCATTAAAATAACTAAAATTACAGACATTCTTAGGGAATGGAATGAATACATTATACATATATGGAAGGCCAGTTGTCCTCTGCCCTCATTGTTTCAGTAAAAGAACATTTCCTCAGAGGAAAGAAAAATATTTCGTGTCTGTATTCGAGCAGTTTTACAGATGCTGGAACATCAGGAAAAGGCCTTGTTCTTAATGTTCCCCTGCCATATTCACTTAAAGTGAGACATCTTCTGTGAAAAAAGGGTCTATTTGGACCTATTTGTCCATTATGAACATCTACACAAAAACTGAAAGGAAGGAACAAGACATCAACTGCAATAAAAGAACCCTTGATGTCAAGCAGGAAAGTGAATGTGTCTAAATTCCAAGCAAAATCAGTTTAGGTTTCTTTCCTAATAAGCACAGTGGTTATTCTGAAGCTTTTTTTGGCCCCGTCGTCTTGCACTGCTTTAAAGAGGGGTGGGAAATTTCTGTGGGTTTTGTTTGGTGGGGTGTGCTTTTGTTTTTAATTTTTAAATTCCTTAGTATTGCCGATTGGTCTTGTAAAGATCCTCTTCAGTAACTTCAGTGTAGTCCAATTGATTACTAGCACTTCTTATTTTTATAAGAAAAAACACTTATCCTTACTTGGGGATAATGGAGGAAGAACTTTGCTTGTCTTATTTAACTTGAATTAACCTAGAGGCAAGCCTCACTGAAGGCAACACAATTTGTCATTGCCACTGATAATGCGGCAGGTCAAACTTTACACAAGGTCATACTGCCTCAGTCTCTTTTAACTTCTGTTAAACTGAATTAACTAATTCAAGTTAAACTCCCCTAACTGCTTTAGTTTTTTAGTTATAAGGAAGATGACACACAATTCTAGCAGAGATATTTAAAGACTATCTGTTTTTCCTCTGTGATGCAAATTCCATTTAAACCGTATCGTTGTATGTATTTAACTCAATTTGGTCAGTTTTCCCTTAGAAGATTCATCTGATATGTTTTAACAGATCAGCTAACTCAATTTCACAGACCTACAGCATTTTCTAGACAGCAGTAGATTAAAACTTACTCTATTAAGGCACAAAATTATGTCACATGCTTTTCTATGTTTAGTTCCTACAGAATATTCAAATATCACCAGTTAGATTTCTTGAAATTAAACATTTGTATGTATTTACCTAGCAAAACACCTGACCTGTGCAAGCTGTCTCCATTTAAAGATTTTTTCCATTTTCACAGAAAATTCCATGAACTGTAGGGAAAAAAAAACCAACAAATCTCCTCTAAAACGCACTCAAACTGTGCGGTTGCATTTAGTTTTTGTAAAATAAATGTGTACTTTTAAATAAGATCTTTGAGCTTCTTAAAATTTGGCCTATGCTTTCTAGCTCCTCAGGTTGTACTTCACAGCTCATGATCTCCTTGGTCTTCACAAGGTTTTAGTGGCTTAAGTAAAACTTCTCAGAGAGACAGGTGTTTTCATATACTTTTCCCGTTTTTTCCCCCTGCATCTCTGAATATTCCAAGTACAAAAGGTTTTAAAATCTCTCCTAAGATTTCTTCTGTAAGAACACCTGTTCAATAAACACTTCTCAGGCTGCCTTGGAGAGTTAACTGCAACTGCAAATTTAGAAACAAGCAAAGTGAAAATGACATACATGTTACCAAGTCAAATATTAAACAGAAGAAATCTCAATTTTCCCATTTTAAAATAACACATCTCAAAAAAAAACCCCATACCTATTTCTCTTTCAGATAGAATGAAATAATAAGCATGCCACCTCCATGGTGAGATTTAAGAGCACCAGGTAGCCTTTTGTTGTAATTTTGCATGGGTGGGTTCTGGTGGAGCGGGGGAGCTGCAGGGGTGGCTTCTGCAAGAAGCAGCCAGAAGCTCTCTGCAGGCCCTGGAGAGCAAGCACCAGCTGGCTGAAGGCTAAAGTTGTTGCTGGCCAGGGCCAAGCCCATCAGCAACAGTCACAGCGCCTCTGGGAATCACATTTGGGGGGGAACCCGCAAGCAGCTGCTTTTTGCCACCAGAGAAGGGAGTGAGAAGATGTAAGGAACTGTGCAGACACCAAGGCCAGTGAAGGGGAGGAGGAGGTGCCCCAGGTGCCGGAGAGAAAGATGCCCCTGCAGCCTGTGAAGAAATCCATGGTGGAGCAGGTGTCCTTCCGCAGCCCATGGAAAAGGCTGAGACCCCACCTGCAGTCCATGGAGAGACAGACTCATGCTAGTGCAGGTGGAGATCTACAGAAGACGCTGTGACCCTGGTTGGAGCAATCCCCTGGCTGCACTTGCAGGCCATGGAGAGACACAGAGACTCAGAGAAGAGTAAGAAGAGTAAGAGAGAGATCTGCCCTGGAGCAGGTTTGCGGGGGGCGGGGGGAGTCTTGTGACCCCATGGAGCACCAGCCTGGAATGGTCTGGGTCTGAGAGACATTCTATGATTTATGACTGCACCCCATAGCAGTGACCCACACTGGGGCAGCTGGTGAAGAGCTGAAGCCCCGTGGGAAAGGACTCATGTTGGAGAAGTTTACGGAGAACTGTTCCCTGTGGGTGGGACCCCATCCTGGAGCAGGGGAAGGGTATAATGAATGCCGCCTCCAACTAAGAGGGAGAACATCTCATGAAGAACGGACTGAAACGCCCATTCCCTGCCCCTCCCCATGCCAAAATCATGGCTAGAGGAAAGTCTGCTAAGAAGGGAGGGTGGGGGGAGGAGCTTTAAGATCTGGCCACACTTCTCAATCTCATTCTGGTGTCACTGTGTGTGCAGTGCAATAAATTAGAGAGCTTCTTTCCTCTATTCAGCATTGAGTCTGTTTTGCCCGCAACACTAATTGTGGAATGATCTCTCCCCATCCTTATCTCGACTCCTGAGCCTCTCAATATATATTTTCTCCCCTGTCCAACTGAAAAGGGGAGTGATAGACCGACTTTGGTGGGCATTTGGTCTCCAGCCAGGGCTAAAACACCACACCTTTTTAGGAAGGATTATCATTACTTACAGAGTTTGTATCTTTTCCGAACTTCCAAAGTCAATTAAAACCAAAATGTAGCTAGAAATAAAAGCAAGCTCAACTGATAAAAGAGCGAATATTTCTGACTTTTCTAACCTCCAGACTAGGGGAGGTTAGAAAAGAAGAAGAGAAAGAGAATTTGAGAAAATTAAACCAATCCACAAAGAAAATAGGACTACCTTCATCTAAAACCAGTATATAAGTGATAAATACCAAGTTCTCAGCAGAGGAAATATAAAAATAAAAATTAAAAAATCTCATTCAGGAGCAATAACTGCAGCAATAATGAATCACCTTTACATAAAGAAAATACATGGCTTGGGTCAATACCAAAAATTTGCATCTAGTTCTCTCTCATACTTGTAGAAGTTGCACAGTACACAAAAGAAACCAAAATTATTTTCAAGCATAAACCAATTACGGAACACATTTGCTCAAAGACCTTAAAATTTGTGCAATTGGAACTGATACTAATATAAAAGGCTTTCAAATGAAACAAACCCTCAAGTTTACTAGCTTTTTCAGCCAAAACAAATTCCCACAGCAAATGTTTAAACAAATACCTATGCCTTCAATCCAGAAACAAAGAAACTACCCGAGACATCTTATTCTACTTTGTCAACTCCTTTGTACATATAAATCCAAGGGATTGGAAAACAAAGTAAATGTTACACGCAGAAAGAATTGTTAGTAAACTTGTAATATAGGCAAATCATTATGAATTTAGAACTCCTGACTTATTTCCAATGTGCTTAAATTATGCCGAACACATGCCCAATACACCCACTGAGCAAACCTTAGAAATACCAGGCCAATATTAATTTTCTACATTTGCGCTGGAAGTCTACAAGCTTGTGCTCTACAAGGTAAACACTCAGTTCAAGAGCAAAAGTTTTGATCTTGAAGGAAGATGAAGTATGAAGTGGCAGAGTATGTGAATAGCTAAGCAATTTCAGTTATGCATTTGAGATGATCCTTACAGGGTCTCAGAAAGCACAACAGATAATAATATAAAAAAGAGCTCCTCTTCCATCTCAGATCCTATCCCTGTATACAGTCAGTACATTAGATCCAAAAAACTCCAGAAATATTCTATCATCCCTGCACTTGCTTGATCAACAAGACACCTTTAACCTAGATAATTCTGTGAGCTCCATGGGTCAACCAAAGACACCATCACCGCAACTGTGGCTCATTCGTATGGATAAATTTTTGGATGTAGGTGCCTTCCTAATCACTATGATCAGTCTGACTGAAGTGGTCCTTACAGTGAGAAATTACTAGTTCTCTGAAAACACTATGAGAATTCAGACAGTAGAAGCTCTGTTACAGAACCACAGAATCACTAGGTTGGAAAAGACCTTTGAGATCAAGTCCAACTGTACCTGTCCTCTGCTACTAAGTACCTCATCTACCTGTCTTTTAAATACATCTGGGGTCAATGACTCAACCATGTCCCTGGGCAACCTGTTCCAATGCCTGACAACCCTTTCAGTGAAGAATGTTTTCCTAATGTCTAATCGGAACCTGCCCTGGCGCAGCTTGAGGCCATTCCCCCTTGTCCTCTCACCCCTTCTTTGGGTGAAGAGACCAACACCCACCTCTCTACAACCTCCTTTCAGGTAATTGTAGGCAGTGATAAGGTCTCCCGGGCTCAACCTCCTCTTATCCAAGCTAAACAGCCCCAATTCCCTCAGCTGCGCCTTCAGCCCCTTCACTACACTGGTTGCCCTTCTCTGGACACACTCCAGGACCTCAAGATCTTTCTTCCAGTGAGGGGCCCAAAACTAAACATGGAGTATTTGAGTATTTGAGGTGCAGACTCATCAATGCCACAGGGGCACAATCACTTCCCTAGACCTGCTGGCCACTCTGTTTCTGATACGAGCCAGGATGCCATTGGCTTTCCTGGCCACCTGGGCACACTGCTGGCTCATATTCAGCCTGCAGTCAACCAACACCCCCAGGTCCTTCTCTGCCTGACAGCTCTCCAGCCAGCCTCCCCCAGGCCTGTAGCGCTGCATGGGGATGTTATGTCCCATGTGCAGCACTGTACAATTGGCCTTGTTCAACCTTATCCCATTGGTCTCAGCTCATTTTAGCTGGTCCAGATCCCTCTGAAGAGCCTCCCTACCCTCAAGGAATGGTAACACTTCCTCCCAATTTAATGTAATCCACAAACTTACTGAGGGAACATTTAGTCTCTTCATCCAGGTCACTGATAAAGATATTGAACAGGATCAGACTCAGGACTGAGCCCTGGGGAACACCACTTGTGACCAGCCTCCAGCTGGATTTAGCTCTATTTACAAGAACACTTTAGGCCTGGCCATCCAGACAGTTTTTAACCCAGCAGAAGGTCCACCTGTCCAGGCCAGCAGTAGCCAGTTCCTCAAGCAGAATGTTGTGAGAAATAGTACCAAAGGCTTTGCTGAAGTCAAGGTACACTACATCCACAGCCTTCCTCTCATTAAGTGGGTCACCTTGTCATCCGTGTTCAGGATAGACATAACAGTGGCTACCTTAAATTAATGCACTCAGTAATTTTCTGTGTTCCTATTGTCATGAACAAGGTCAAAGATATCACCTGGGTCCCTAGCAAAGGGTAGGTGACTCTTACACCCTTGGGTCTATCCACAAACGCACATAGCACTGGTGCAATTCGAAAGATGCTCTCCCAGTATGGGTCACCTGATGGGTGGTGAAATCTCATTCCCCAAAACCTGCCCCAATAGAAAAATAGTGATTAATGTGGAGAAGCAGTATCAGAAAAACATGTTACCTTTCCTACCACAAATTGACTTGAATCAGCAAGCAATAAAAACGGTCAGGAGAGCATCTGAGTGTAAATGAAGTTGCAACTCTTCCTTTCACAGCTGATTTACTACTTCCGGGACAAGAGAGGTTTTTGTTAACAAAACCAGGAAAGTTCCATATGAAACATGAGAGAAGTGAGGTCTGAGAAACTAGTAGTCTGATCTGAACTTGATCTTAGAGAGCCAATAAGAGGACTCCTTCATTTCCCATCATTCATTCTTCACTTGGTCTTGATGCTAGAGTACCCAGCGGTTTATTTCTGCGGACTGTAACTGAGCACCTTACAGGGGATAAATCACTGCAGCCCACTGCGTTACTCGAATCACCAGCTGGGAAGACTGCTCCTCCCTGCCCGCAGCCTGCATACACTTGAGACATTGACAATGGGAGAGTCATGAGCAAGGAAACACAAACGTGCTCAAAGCACGGACTCAACTATTCTTTCAAGGTATTGTGGGTTTGCCCCAGCCGAGAGCCGGGCACCACGCTGCTGCTTGCTCCTTAAGGAAGGCTGGAGAGGGTGGGGCGGGGAGGGTGCTGTTGAGGGAAGGGGGGCGGGGATTGAGGGAGAGCGAAAGAGGGAACAGAAAACCCTAGAAACCAAAACCTCGCAGGTTGTGACAAGGATAGTTTACTGGGGTAGCAGAAAAATAGATGTAACAACAACAGGACTTTATAGCAAAATACACGAAACTGGTGACACACAAATGCAGTTTCTCACTGAACCGCACAGCTCGGGCCGTACAGCTCAGAAACCGGACCATCCCCAAACCGCGCATCCTGGAGCTGCCTGCTCCTCCCCACACCAGCCCCCCCCTTTTACGCTGAGCATGACGTAATTGGCTTGGCATACCCTTTTTGGCCAGTTCAGGTCACCTGTCCCGGCTGTGTCCCCTCCCTTCTCGTTAGCAGGGCAATTTGAACAACCGAGAAGCCCGTGACTGCTTGTCAACAACTAAAGACATCAGCACTGCTCTCGTCGTGACTCCCAAACACGGCATTCCACTCGCTGCTGGAAAGAAAATTAACTCTACCCTAGCTGGTACCAGGACACAAGGTATTAGGGTTAACTTCAATAATAACATTGATCAGTCAGACAACATTTTATTTTTCAGCATAAAGGGTTTTATGATTAAATGCAGTATACTTAAAACACCCAAGTTACCTTACAAAACTAGTAGCTAAAAGTTATTTTGATAAAAGCAAAATTAGGAGCAGAATAAATATCCAATTAGAAGCTGATTACACGCAAGTTAATTTATATGATCAGATTTTAAAAAGTACTTATTTGAATCTTAATTTGTTTTGTAAAATACACAATACATGTCTGTTTGGCTTGTTTAAAACCTATATAATGATTGACAGCAAAGCCTTAAGTTACAGCAGCCAGGCAGGTACTAGACTTTCAACATCAGGGTAACAACCCACAAAAACTGAGCAAAACGCAACAATCAGTCCGCATCCTGCTGCAATCAAGGTGGTATGAAACTCTTCAGCAAAAGCACCCCACCTTATTGAAGGTATCATCCGCCTCATAAAAGGTGGTACTTCAACTTGTTCTTTTCAACTGCGTACACAGAAACCAGGGTATCTCCTGCTCATAATTTATTTGGCTACAGGCGGATTATCCCTGCTGCCTGTTTTGTGAGAAACCTCCCAAGTACTGTATCCACTTTCAGCATACAAAAACCTGAAAGACAAAGTGCTGCTGAGTGCTACAACACTGGGAAGCCATAATTATTCTTCCTACACAGGGGAAATAAGCTAGCACAGTCTAGCTGGGAAGAGCATTTGTGGGCAGGTCCCCTTCTCTTCTGCTGTGCATTAGCAGCAAGTACTTGCATGGATTTAAGATGTAAGCACTCAAAGCAAAGAAAATATATCTGTCTGGAAAAGTTTCTTAGGATTTGCTAAAAGATATTATATACTAAAGGTGGTTAAATGTGAAGAGATACTGTAGTTAGAAAGAGACACTACTCCCATGGAAGCAAACCTATTTACACTAGATCTCAAGTCAAACGTATGCCTGAAAAACAATTTTAATATGCAATGGAGTGTCACCAATTAATATAGTTTAAAATTTTATGGACCCAGACACTTCCCTTATATGAAAAAAAAACACCTTCCTCACACATTAGGGCTGCAACACGATCCACATAGATCCTACGTATAAAGAGAGGTATAAAATAGAGAATTCCAGCCCAGGATATTTTTTCCCATTTTAGACACCTTGTTAGAAGTTTCTCAAGCATTTGGAGAGGGTAGAGCAGCTATAGTTTTCACAACTGCAATGAAAGGGAGTGCAACAATTTCTTTGTAGACAGTTGAGTTCTTTTGGAAGGGTTGTTCTAGCCACTGCGGCCCCCTGTTCCACATGGGATCTTTTAAACTAACAAATATCACTATGCATCCCTCCAGAGGAATCGTAGAATGAAGCTACAGAAAAGTTGATTTCATAAGGCAAGAAGGACCCTTTACTTATGAGGTTTCTGCTGGCTCTCAGGTGATTCTTAAACAGCTGGCACTGCATTGTGTATTACAGCTATTTGGCATTATGGAATGCTCCACATCATAATAATACACTAATAGGCAAAATAAAGCACTGTCTTTGTTGGCTCATGTGGGAAACATGTTATCATGGAAACATCTGGGACAGGGATAAAATGCTAACCTGTATAAAACCATCAGATTCATATAAATTATAGTTTCTCCGCCCCTCCCCCCCCCCCCCCCCGTCACTAGTTCCCACTTTATAAGCATAGTGACACCATACACTTCATGGGCATTTAACTCTCTATTGCTGAAAGGATTTATGAACCATCATTATCTTTACAAGACAATACAGACCCAGTAAGATACGGGGGGCGGGGGATAGGGAAGGAAAATGACAAATTGAGATGTAAGAAACAAAAGCTTGCACAGGGTCTTATCTTTATGTTCTGGCACTAAAAGGCAAAGATGAAGAACTTCTGCATAATCTAATTATCTGACTGATGTTGATAAGGCTGTGCTATGAAGAACAAATCCAATAATTTCAGTGGTGGTCTATCAACTTAATGTGCTTTACAACCAATTCCAACAATTACAAAGGTAGTTATCAACCGAATTATTTCTCCTGTTGTGGTTTTTAAGAGCCTTTAATGTTAATGCAGAAGTTACACTTCAGAGCCTTTCTCTGGCAAACCAGTTCAGTGAATTTGGAAAGGAGTCAGGATCCAGGTGCGACAAAAAAGCTGTTACAGTTCAATATTTACTGCACATCCCAAATATTTTTCTTATACACGCTTGTTTACTGCTAGTCCTATCCAACCAAACTATCTCCTCAGCACGATTCTGTGGGACACACAATCTGATCCCCAATTTCAACAGCAGGTACTGAGGAGACCCATCTCCTCTTCTCACACAGCTGGAGGTTACTTCTTTTTAGCCCAACCTCACACCCGCTTGCAGGAAGGGTGAAAGACACAGCTACTGCTTTCAGGTTGGGGCCCTGGGCCAACTATGGCAGGGGTTTTTTTTGTCTTTTCAATTTGTAGACCCCTAAGCAATTCTGATAGCTTGAATTATAAACTCCCAGAGGAATTTTGCATTTGTAGATCAGTGCAGCACATTCGAATCTCCTTTAGCACTTTTCATGTAATTCAAGGACCCAGATGTGGACAATCATCCTTTTACCTGCACTACAACAATAAACTTGTGTGCCTTGCCCATCAGCAGCAGTGTATATTTTGAAAGTAATTCATGTTGGTTTTAGGGTCTTTAAAACCCAAAGCTGCTGCATCAAAGCCTAGTAGGGCATCTGTGCATCATTTTTCCTCATCTAAAGAATTAGCAGAGCTGCCAAATGTAGGCATGGTGGAACTGTGAGGATATCAAAGAAATTCTAAGCATAATGATTTTTGTAATTTAAATACCTTTGCAGAAAGTCCTTAACACATGGCATTACTTTATAGAGAGAGTTCTCCATGTCTGTGAGATAAGGTATTTGACTGAAGCTGGCAAAGATCAGGTCTCTATCTGTATATCAGCAGACAGACACCCTAGTGATTAATCATCACATCTTTGGTTGTCTTATCTGTTCTCCTCACATTAGTTTTTGTCTTTTAGGGGCTCTTCTAATAGTTTGTACTCTTTAGAGGTCCTTCAAAAAGATCACTTACCGGAAGAAGTTGTGTGGGCTCCCTCCAATACATTAGCTGTCCTTAGATAGCTAGAATAAAGTTTTTTCTACCAATAGCAAAAATGTTGGTTTTCAATTCTGAATTGGCCATTGAAACTGGGCTTGAGACTTGCACTAAGAGTACCAAGCTTTATCCACTAGTTTATTGAAAAGGATGTTAATAGTTACAAAATATGACCGTGGAATGAGATATATTGACACTACTGAAAAATGATACATATCTGATTTTACAAAGCAGCTGTTACACTTTTTGTCCCAAGGCATACACCATTCAATTCCTGGATTACTAAAAGAGGTATTTGCCCCACAAGTAATGAAATATGACTTCTTTGGTTTTTAAGAATTACCATTAGGCTCTGTAAACCTACATTAAATAGAATTTAGTTGAGATATTTAAGCTTTGCAAATCAACTAAGCCTTTAAGTGATATAAATTTATACAGTTCCCCTGCTAGATGATCAGGAGTTTACAGTGATTCCAAGTTTACCACTATAGAAGGTTACAGTAACATGATAAAGTATCTAATTTGAGCAAAATGCAAGATCATGACTTCAACTGGTACAAAACTACACACTCTCCAACAATTGTAAAATGGTGGGAAAACCATTTCTCCCCATTCAGTGCCCTTATCAGTGACTTATCAACACTAAAATATATCAAAGAAGAAAAAAGAACGCTATTTTCTAGAAGAGGGCAAGGAAGAAAACTGGGACAAGCAGACTCAGCTGCACACTGAATGGCTTCAACCTTTTTATTTTCCAGACTGTCTAATCAGCATCACACAGACTAGCATAGTGTTTGAAATCCATCCAATAAAGTGGGTTTAGTTTATAGTTTTACAAGCTACAACCTACTTTGGTACTCTAGAATCAACTGCAACTCCTTCTGCAAACTAGCAATAATTATTCCTTGTTCTAGCATTTGTGGATGTGCAGGAACATTGATACCCAGGGACTGGTAGTGGGGAGCTGCAGAAGAGGCTGGGGGCTAGTTGGAGAAGCAGCCCTGGAGCAGAGATTCCCCCGCAGCCTGTGAACATCTCACACCACAAAGCACAGAAAAAATAATGGGAGGAAAGTGCAGCAGAGAGGAACAGTTATGGACTGACCCTAATCCTCCCAAACAGCACCTCTGGGCGGGGGTAAAGGAGTCAGGACTGAAGAACAGTTGAGCCTGGTTGAAAGTGGGGAGGAAAAGGACTGCTTAAAAAAATTACCGTTCTATTTCTCACTACCTGAACTTATTTTACTTGGCAACAAATTAATAATTTCCCCCAAAATGAGTCTTCTCAGCTGAAGAGCTTTCTCAACCTATTTTTTGCCCTGCATCCTGCTAAAGACCAGAGTGAAGGAAGGTGAAGGGGCAATTGCGGAGCTGAGTGGGAATTTGGCTGCTAGCCAAGGTTAACTCAGCATGCTGGGAACACAAAGTTTCAAGTACAAGTCAACTCCTGCATTAGACTGACCTAACATGTATGTATGTGCACAAATTACATGATAATTCTTACAGTCTGGAGTTCTGGTTCCATTTCTTTTGGGTTTTGTTTACTTTTTTCCTGGCACATTAAGATTTCAAATTCAAGTTACAGACATACATTTCAGTCTACCACAACACCTAAAAAAATCTAAATACAGAAATAATAAAACAATATATATTTAAATGTATACCCATGAAAAATAATGTTTGCTTTCCTCTGTGACCAATCACTATTAAAATCTGTTCTTCACTCAGTCCTGTTTCACACTTGCCTAATCTTAGCTGTAGATAACTTAGTGCTGAAAAAACACATTGCCAACATGTTTTTCACATTATAAGCCCACCAACACTGAGTTCATTTAAGGTAACAGTCAACAGACATACCTTTTAGTGAGGCTGCAAGCAATTTATATAGCTATGCTGTCACTTCCACAATTAGCAAGATTGTGGATTCAATCTGGTTTTCAGTAGGTTAATATAAAGAAAGTCAAACTGCAAGTTGCTACATCAGTCATGCTGACTTTGTAGATGTAATCAGTTAATCAATGTCTGGTTAAGCTTTTGATCCCTACAGACATTGTGAAAGTTGACTGCAAATAAAAAATTCCTGGAGTTTGTTAGAAACTAATCTCAGACGTTTGCAATGCATTGAAGTTGCACCAAGAGCCTGTTGGTATACATGTAGTGGAATAACCACAGGCATGTTATCAGTACGGTTAGGGGACAGATCACAGCCAGCACGTGTGAAGTGGGACTAGATTCATTTTCTTCAACCCCAAAGCCAGGAGCTAATCTCCTCAGAACAATCTACAGTGAAATTACATCTGTTGCCATGAAAATTTAGTATTACTGAAGTGGTTTTGGCCATTGAGAAATCACAAATGTCATCCTGTTAATGAAGAAACCTACCTGCTGCTCGTACCTGCCCAAGTAGTAAGAAGAAAGTCTGATACATTTAATTCAGTTCCACCATACCCAAACTGTAAGCTATCTTACTTTGGTTACCAGCCAATCTATAATTCTATGTTAAAAAAAAAAAAAATCCCAATACAGCACTACAAATTCAGGAATATTATGAGCTGACTAGTTCTCCCGCTAACTCTCAATGGCCATATTCTTTGAAATACAGCTCATCATGCCTTGTTTATGACTAAAACAAGCAAAAACTGTTGCACTAAGCAATAACAATTTCCTGTTTCAAACATAATATCTGTTATTGAGTTACATTCTGAATGGGAAAAAACAGTTCAGCATTTGTATTGCTATGAGTAGCCATACATGCAACTGCTGCAAATGTTGCTGTCTCAAGATCGTCCAAAACACTAATGCATAAAATAGTCCTGTTTTCTTTCTGAATCTATGAAAGACAACTGGTTTTAAATTAATGTGGCTTTTATCAAGATGGAAGAACTGGGAAAATGAGAAAAGGACAAGGAGAGCAGATTGACCACTTTGAAACCTTGTCTAAGTTGAGAAAGCCAACTTATTTTTGTCTCTGTCATACAGATCATGACATTGGATAAAACAAGCTGCCAACTTACCAGTATCACTCAAGTATTTTCAGTAAGGTATACTCTACGCCCTCTTGCAGCCTTCAGTAGAAAGTTTAATGTAAAAAACTTGCAGGGCATCATAACAGAACTAATTTCTTCAGGAAAGAAAAAGGTATTTCTGTCTCAGGCAAAGAAACTTCTGTTTTGGAAAAAAAAAAAAAACGAAAATATGACTGGAGTTTCCATTTCAATTTTTGCTAATTCTAAGAAAATCAATACACTAAACGAAGGATAAATCTTGTCAGAAGAAAGCAATCATCTTCAGCTACTATAGCAAAGTTAAGTTTGGCTCAACACCGTTCAAATTAAGCAGCAAGCAAAGACTGTATCTCCACATTTACCATCAAAAACCTGTAACCAACATTCCTCTAATACTAAAATTAATTTATATAGAAGTCTTAAAAGAAGGCAAGAGAGCTAGCAATGTTTAAAAAAAAAATCCATGTTCTCCAGATCTAAATTGAAGTACTTTTAGAACAAATTCAGTTTGAAAAAAATTTAAGTAATTAGGGGTATGGCTAACTCATTTGCTAATATTTTTTCCTTATTTTACTATTTCAAATGAAGCAAAAGAACTACAGAAAAGGTTTACAGAGCTGGGGAGATTGGAAGTCTGGACTTAGAAACTGACAGCACAGAAGGTCTTAAGAGTAGTGTCACGATCATCATCTGCTTTCTCCATACTTCTTCAGCCAGCTACTCATTTTGCTGTAGAATTTCTTTCTTTATATTGTAGCAAAACTAAAAACTTCAAGTCACCACCCACAGCTCACTGCATTAGAATTCTACTAGCAGATATACAGTGTTTATAAAGTCCTACCCTAATAAATGCTTCTTAAAGTATCTTTGTCTACTTTATTTCCATTTGAGTTCAGTCTCTAAGGAGTCTCTGCAGGCTCACAATTCTTCCAACTAAAAAAAAAAAAACCCAAACAACTAATCACCCTAAAATCAGAGGACCTCAAAGCTTCAAAATCAAACGTTTAACTTCTGGTACCTCTGTACTCTAGAAATTTTACACCACTGAAGATAAGGCCAATGTGTGCAATGATTAACACTCTTTCCTATGTCACTATACTGCATTTCACAATTCTTGATGTCTTTACATTTTTTTGTTTTTCAATTAAAGCAATCCATGCATGTTGACATGATATTTCTAAAGCAGCTGTATTTGCAGGGAAGCTAGAAAAACAAGACAGAAATACAGTCTACACTGTTTTTTAAAGTCTGAAGCCAACGGAGGATTGATTTCTTGGGAGAACAGTGAGATGCAGAATCACCACAATTTGCTTCCAGTAATTAATCAATGACTTTGCCTGAAGTAAAAATAATAATGTTGCATTATGGTTTTAATACATGTATGAAACCAAATAGTTATAAATCTTGTAGAAGATTCAGGCATGGTCCTGGGCTCTATATGGTCTATATGCAGCCTTCCTTATGAAACAGGATTTGCACCAGATGACCTCCAGAGGTGCATTCCAACCTCAACCATTCTGTGTCTCTGTTACTGCATTTTACGTAAGTTATCCTCTGACTGACCATTCGTAATTGGTAACACACTAATGCAGCTTCATTCTGCACAAGGTCTTTATCCATACTAGACAGCAGCACTTACAATCTCATTGAGATATAGCAGAAGCAGTTTTCCAAAATCAAATTAGAGAAGGAACAAAATGTAGATTAGTAGGTACAGTTACAGCTTTGAATACTACAATTCAATTCCACCATTTTATCATTTAAACATACTTGCTTTTATAGTTTCTCTCACTAAAAGCTTTACATCTTCATGTTCCAGAAATTTTATTTCAATCTCCAACACAAAATAGGAAAGCTTAGCTTTCTGTCGAGTCATGTTTCAATGTATTTAGCTCCATTAAACACTTTGACATCTAATATAGTGAGCTAATGATGCAGCACATGCTTTTTAGATTAACATATTTAATTTTTTTTCTTCATCTCTTCACTGTTCACCCAGCTTCATGATATTACTGAGTACTTATCACCTAAGTTTAAATTTGGTCAAAACATCTGGAAGTTACCAGGCATAGAATAAACCAAGATCGCACAACTCTCTAAAAACAGCTTTCTTTAGAGAACCATATTGAAATCACAGGATCAAAGGATCAACTTCATTGCTACACCAAACCCAAGTAGAAGCATATCAATGTGACTTAGGTACATAACACTACTACATAGCTAACTCAAACCTATTAAGACCTGGAACTCTAATTCTTCCTGACTTCTGAGTTTAAATAAATAAATAAATAAATTTTGCACAGAAAGTAATATAAAACAGGTGTTACATCAGAGGATGAGAAGCCCTTAAAAAAAAACAAACCAGAAGGCCTTCACTACTGGTGCACATAGTTCACTTGAACACAGGTTTCACATCACTCGCTGAAGAGCAACACAGGAAATACTCCAGTAAATCCTGGATTTTAGAAAGTACAAATAAATGGAATATTTATATTAGTCTGTTATGTTATATGTTATTTCAACACATCCTTCCTATCAGTTCACTTGAAAAAAGTGGCAACCAGTTTCAGAGAAACAGCAACACTGCAAGTATCAAACCAGAGTCAACTAGAAGAGTTCAACATTTTCACTAGACATCGCTATTTCTGCCAAGTTGAGGCAATGCTGCACTAGCCAAGATATTTTTCTGCATTGTCAGTATTTGCACTTGCACATTTTTCAGCAAGAGCCAGCAAATGTTTCTAGATCTATATGAACATTAAAGCTAAATTAAACAAAAACACAATGCTAGTGCTCCTTGGCACAAAAAGGGAAAGGGAGGAAAGAGGAAATTAATAGAGCAATCTTAATTCAAGTCTATTGTCTAAAGGAGCTGAAAGCATCACAGGACAAATCTGTTCATATTCATGCAGTCCCCCACTTTGGGACACTTACATAACAGAGCATCTCTGAGTGTGGTGTAGCACAAGTAATTGGCAAGAATTGTTTTATCTGCACATCTGCTGCCAATGTATCAGGCTTTCATGTGGGATGCCCTCCTTAAAGGCCCAGGTCTTCAACTCATGGCTCCAGATGCTGTCTCTACACTAAGCTGGAGTTGCTCCTTATTTACTCTCCTGAAGCAGCACTGTAAGATTATCTACACTACCTGTTCAGTTGCATTGGCTCAGCTATTCTGACTGACCCTACATTGGCAAAATCAAAACAGGAGCATAAGGAAGAGCAGTGAGACTGTGCAGAGCTGCTCTTAACTCACAAGCTTTCATCTATCCACAGGCTGCTGAGACTAACCTTTCCTTGCACTTTAACTGGCTGTCCCAACTCTGCAGTCACCACCAGGTTTCACACACAACCACAGTGAAACGTGAAGCACCCATGTTCTTAAAATAATTTTTTTTAATAATTACTTCATATTTGTGAAAATGAGCCTTAAGAAAATGCTGCAAAATGGGGGTTGGGTCCACCCCTCAGCACCAAATTCATAGCACATTTTAAGCAGAGAATTAGCATGTCGAGTTTCAGATTTGGGAACGGTTAGAAATTATTATTCTGCTAGCACATTTTTAGCTTCAGTCCTATTCCTCCTGCTCCTTTTTTTTCTTCCAAGAATGCAGAATAAATAAGATCATTTGTTTTAATTAAGATGCAGCTCGCTCTGTGCACAGGGTAAGGGTCGAGAGTGATGCATCACCTTAACACTCAAAACAGGGCCTTTCACTTTGCGCCAGAACTGTGCAATGAGTCAGCTGCACCAAAATGAATGTTAAACCTTTCAAGGCAGGGACTCCATTTGTAAAGAAATGGCTAGAGAGACAGAGAATAAATAAAAAAAATTAAGATAATAATCCCTTAAAGATCAAAGGACAATCGCAGGTACTTTTTATTATTTTGTTTAGGTAACCCATTGCCAAACATACTTTGGGGTTTTATTTTTTTCCTATTTCAGAGGTCCCTGGTTTAGAATTTAAAAGAAAATGCCCTATACTTCTCCTCTGCTGCTTAAATGAACCTTCAGCATCTTTCTATTGTAAAATAAAATAACAGCCCCTTCAGATTTAACTCCCAGTAATTCAACTTTTATCATATCTACCTTCATTTACAGGTTGGGTGAATGTTCAACTAGTGATCTAATCTTTCTCCTAATTGATATTACTAAGACGCATAGGTCACTTGCTAACTAGAATTTCCTGATCTATATAAAACCTTCTTGCTATATTCAGCTGACTGGAAGTAGTGGTGCTGCACCAGTTCTGGAGATCTCTCAGGAGTTCAAACCTAATGCCTGTTGCTTTATTTAACTGTCACGTAGCTAATAATCCACATTAGGGCCACATTTTGCAAAAGTAGTTTACTTCTCCCACATCTGATCTATCTTCAGCCAACTTTTCTAACATTCAAAAATACAGTGATGCACAGCTATCACCCTGATATTTTTCACAGCTCTTTTCTGCCCTTCATCTGGTCAAAGGTCCTATGGCTCTTTTAGAGTTCATGCATAGTGTTGGGTTTTGCTTAAAAATCAGCTTAATTTCACTTTAGAAACACACAGTTTACAAATATATTCCTTCTGTGGGTTCCAGTCAGTTGTCACTTCCCACTTCACTGTTGCAAGCTAATACACAACGGGTATGCTGATCCACCCTCTGCAGCATCTGCAGTTCGGTCTAAGATCAAAAAATGGAAGCATCAGTTAAGTGAAATCTTTTCTATCCATCTCAGATAATTTCAAGCTATCAATTGCCTTTACATTGTAAGCATAGGTACCAAATACACTGATGATGACAGATGTTACTCAGAAAAACTGTTAAGATACCTGTATTAATTACTGAAGACTGAGTTTTACAAGAAGCCACTAATTGCTCTTTCTGTTCTATGGTTCCTTGTTTGCTGGCAAAACTCTTATATAGCAATATTAATATTGTATTTCATTCTTCAGTATCCAGAAAAGAAATCCATATGTTGGACCTTCAGTCACAGGCAAGGGATTTGCTCAAAAGCTTGTCTGCTCATGGCAACAATATCACAATACTTTTCATTTTTTTCCTCCTTTCCCTGTATGTTCTGGCTCACACATGCCGAAAACAACCCTGCTCAAAAAACATTTTCTCAGTCTCTTTTGTCTTGAATCACACTTGCCTGTTTTTTCTGTGCGAGAAAATAATTTCTGAGCAAAACTACTACATATGATATCATAGCTCTCCCTGTGCATCTCAAACTGTGGTTACTACATTTCTGATTCATACCAAGTGGTACATGTGTAACAAACAGAAAGTAACAATGGAATGAAATGGGTATGAGTACGGGTTTGATTTGGTCCTTGAGATTGATTTTGACAACAGTATTGCCAAGACAATCAGAAGCTTCTAAATTGTCTAGTACACAAAATTAAAAAGGTTATTCAAAGCTAAGAAAAGCTATTTATATGGAGGTAATTACATTGATAACCATTTTTTTTCTGAGCATAGAGAGACAGCTTTCCTATCTCCATAGGAACTACTAGCAGTAAGTCTAATTTTTTGTAGCAAGCAGAAAACTAAGATTTCAGAAACTGGGGGCCTGACTTGGTATTACTTACCACACATTTCTTTCTAACAAATCTATCTTTTACTAAATGTAGTTATATTAAGGTGTGAGCTTCTTGAAATGGTTCTTTAAAAGTTTCTTTAAACAAATAAATGGTGCAATCAGTTTATTAAATATAACAAAGAACAGGAAAGAAAATGAGAACTATATATCTAGTACCTCCCTGTAACCTCAGTTTCCCTGTGAGTGAATCCCTATAGCCTTATCCCTAAGGGACAAAGTAAGCTGATTCCGCACTGAAGTCATCAATGACTACAGCAGTCCTTGGTCTAATGCAGATAATTTTACAAAGTTTGTTTTTACAATGAAAATGCCCAAGGAATGTACAGTGTGAGAGGTTGGCATTGAAAAATATTTGCTGGTTTGAGCCAAGACCAGGACACTAAACTCAAAGGTCATCTGATTATTCTAGCAAACTACACAAAGTTGAGCTACTGCTCAGAGCCAGGATGAGGCAGGCAAGTATTTCATAGCTGGCATGCCACCAGAGAAAAGATTCCTCTGTGAAAAAATGCATTATTTTATAGTTCCTTATTGGTTTACAGTAAGACATCTGGTCGCTTCTGTATGGCTGACCACCAGCTACTCCATCAGGTCCTCTGAATTTACTGTGCAAAGTGAGTCCAGTTTTGTACAGCTGCTCCAGGAAGCAAAATGTGATCACTACTTTCACCAACATACAAAACATCAGACCTAATTTGTTTACTGTGGTGTAATACTGTTATTTTGTAGCTTCTGACAAATATTTCATAGCTTAAAATGTAATCCTGCCTACTTTAGACCAAGTCAAGTCAACTAAAGACATTTTGGCTTGATTCATTCTGTCTTCTCTCAAACTCACAAGATTACAACGACAGAGAGCTTACAAGTCAGGGAAGATTTTCTGGGAAATCCATGAATTGTTCACAGACATTTAGAAAGCTTTGTAAAAGTCTCTTTGACAGCTCCCATTTAAGAAATCATCTCCAGTCCCCGAAAAATTGTATTAAACATTAATTTCTGCACACTGTTCTGGCCTGACCTGGGTGAGAGCAAGTGACAGACACCTGACGTAACTCTGCTACAACTTGTCTTCAGGGGTTTCTTCTCTAACCTTCTCTTCAAGTCACAGCAGCAGCATGGACGAGGATTATAAAGGCACCTAGGACAAGAAATATGATCACATTTTTGTGTACGCAGCTTTCATTTATATATATAACAGTCAAAGTTACATATACAATTTGAAGTGCCCATCTTAAATTTCAACCTGGCCATAGCGTTGTCCCAAAATCAGGATTCTTCACTCAGTCTGCAAAGAGCCAATCAACACACAGAGTCAAGATAGCTGGTTTTATTTCTAGCTTTTGGAGTAAGGTGCCAGGCATCTAAGACCAGCTAGCACACCAAAAACATCAAGCTCTGGGGTTCTGTTTTGTGGTAACACAATGCAGTTGTATTCAACTTCCTTATCCGCCTTTCATCCACCCTCATCACATACATGCATTTTACTGTATTCCAAATATTTGGGGGGTGGTCTCCTTATTAGCATGCTCATTATGCACTAAGAGGTTTACATTTTACTATTATCATCAATACAGGTTAGCTGAGGATACACTATTTCTTGGCATTATTCCAAAGGTAGATATATTTTATATACACTTAGAAAAGGGAAAGAATACTTTGAAGTGTCCTATTCTAAGTCATCAGTCCATTGAGAGATCCTACCCTGATTATTAGAGTTTCAGAACATACTGTCAAGAGTACTTGAGGTGGCATATACTTGGTACAGTTTTAACCCTTATTTTTTGTAACTCAGTATGCAAAGCATACGATGGCGAACCACAGAGCTCTTGTAACGGGGTTTTTGCTAGTTTGCATTTTTACTCACTGACTTTGACTAACTGCTTGCCCATCTTCCAATTGCTTGTTCCTCTTCCAGCATTAACTAGTACCTGCTGCATGATTAGCTTGTGCAGCATTGCTTACTACAAAAGTAGATTTTCAGAATTAAGATGATGCTTTGTAAGTTTTTTCATCACACAAAATATCAAATTAATTATTTTTCATGGTTCTTTTTTTATACTGCTTCAAAGGTTTTCTTGGTCAAGGACAAATCTTCAGGTACACAAGACTCCACAGGCATGACAAATTCCCTGTAGAGATGTGATGCTATGTGCCTCATTAAACCTTTTCACATATATCCACCTCCCATTTTATGAAAGAGTTAAATGAATTAAACAGCAACACAGTGAACGAGAAAACATTTCCCGATTCTCTTTAAACAGAAACAAGGATTATTCAACTGGTTTGCAAAACCTTTGTTTCCATTTAACAAAGATAATGTAATGGGCTGTTACACGTGACCTGGGATTTTCTTCCCGGGCAGACCTTTGTTTATTCCTCATACCACATACTTTCTTCTTAGCTGTTTAAAAGGTAACTAACAAAACTTCATTGCTGAACTAACGGAGGTGTAGCTTTCCTTGTTTCACGCTCAATTCACCTCGTACTTCCAAGAGGACTTCTGCTTGATTTTGAAATACTCACAGAATGGTTACAAGTTGAACCTGACTCTTTTTCTAATATCAGAAACAAGGCACTCTGTTTTGAATCAAAAAAAAATCCTGTTTTTTGTTAGTTGTTGCTCTTTTAAACAAGAGTTGATGAAACAGGAAAAGCTTTTCTGGACAATTTAAAATGGTTTAAAATATATATATATGACTGCTGGAATAAAAGATATTACTGAATTGACACAGCTAATCAACTATGTTTCTTAAAATAGCTGAAACTTTACAACTGTTCAGTAGAAAGACAAAATATATCAAAAAGCAGTCACACAAATAAAGATAATCATTTAGTTATAAAGCATTTTCATTGCCAACTTTAGAGTTAACTCATGATTGTGGACCATACAAGAAGATATTACTGAGAAGAAAAATATGAACTTTATTATACTGCAAGCGTACTTGAACTTGACAGCACACAAGAGTGTTGATTTCAACTTCACTTTTTTCTTTCCTTTTTCTATTACTTCACTTGGAAATTGAATACATGTTGATCTCTAGCTTGCTTATAAAGAATTTAACTTGAATCATAAGTAAAAATCAAACCTTTCAGAGTTTAAATGCTGGGCTATATCCAAGAATTTGTGTCAAAATAAGCATGATTTTTTTTCAGATTTTAACTTTGAAATCAATAATTTTGAGTCCAAGGCTGCTACTTAGCATCTTAAGTCCACAGAGGCTCCCCCTCTTTTCTTCTACCCCACTCCATTTAACTCCTGAAATTTAGAAACAGAACAGAGTGCTTCCTTGGAGAAACACAGGACTCGTGCAACTAAAGCACTCCTTCAGTATGCAGCACGAACACTCGAAGTGCTCTTTTGCCACCTGTTGCAAGACAGGAAGGAATGTCTTTAAGATGAGGTGAAGATACAAAAGGTTATTTAAGGTCTGGGTCCTAAGCAAAGATTACTTAAAAGATTGAACTATTGATCTATTCTCCTTCCTGCCTCCCCTTAATCTGATCTCTCCAACAATTCTGAACTCGTTAAGAAGTTTCAGCTTCATTTGGCAGAGAACAGTAATGTCCTACAAGTTCAGAGAACATCTGCTGCTGTGCAGGGGACAAACCCCAAGTCAGTGCCTCTGGCGAGGGGAAGACAACAGCTCCGAGCTCTGTTCTCAAGTCTGTCTGGCTCAGTTCAGCAACCAGCACACGCACACAGCTTTGAAACAGCTATAGCATAACCTGCGACTTGCTCATCCTCCCTGGCAACACAAAGGGAGACAAAAGCACACTTGCACACATAGATGCAGGAGGGAGAAGGGTTACGGGGAATGCGCACGCCGTATTTAATGCGGAGCTCCCAGCCCGCACCCAAGCACTCCACCGACTCGCAGCCGTGCCAGCTGAAGCAGGCGGCCAGAAGTCAAGGCGCAGAGGTTAAACAGTGGGGTTTGCCTAGCCGTGCCTCAGGGTGAACCAGCAGGAGCTGCTAACCATCAAGAAGAGCTAGCAAGACTTGTTTGGCAGCCAGTCTCAAATGCTTCAGGATGAATTGACCCTCCTGGACATGCTCAGAGATCAAAATGCTTACGGATGGGATAGGGATGCATGATCACAAAATCCTCATTCCAGGCACAATAATGCCATATCCTTCTGTGGGCAACTCCCAGTTCCTAGAGAGCCAGGAAGAGCTGTTAGCACTTGATAGCCCTGCTGTGGGGTTGGGACTTCCAAAGCAACAGCTTGCTGGAAACCCTTTTGATCCCAGCAGCAGCCACTTGCCGCTGCTCCCCTGACTCAGTCCAAGACTAACAGCAATCTTGTATTTTCTGCTGAGCTTCTCTGTTAAGAGCCCCTGCTTGTTAAATATACCTAAATCTTACAGCTCCCTAAAAATACATGCAAGTTTTCCATTATAAGTTTGTCTGCACATGTCGAAAGAATAATGGAAAGCAAGCGGGTTCAAACCTGACACCAAGGATATTGATTTCACTCACTACAAAACTTAAGGAACAAATATAATTGTCCTCAATTTTGTTCATGTGAGAAAATCAGCACTGCCACACACACTCTCTTAGAGTTTCTTTCTCCTTTCTTACTGGTCTCAGAGACTTCAATCTTTACTCAGCCATCCTTGCTGCAAGTTTCTTTAAATCATAATTAATCTTCCAGGTTGTGAGGGAATCCTTTGTTAGAGAAATTCCTAAAGATTTAGCCCAAATTTGATTAACTTGAGATTTGCTAAACTAGCAGAGGACTAAAGATATTCTTTATTCAAGTAGAAATCCTGTTTTATTAGCAACTATTTCTAAGGAACCCTGTAACAAAATGCATGTGCTTGTGCACCCATGTTCCTGTATTTTATTTTCTGTCAAATAAGATTCTGAATTTATTAATACCATGATCTCTGTGTGTCTCATTGGGAATGCGGACCTTAGCCTTCATGCTTGCAGACTCAACCACAGAAATCCAAAACATGGAGACACCACTCAAAGTAATTTCCCTAAATGAGCTTCACTTTTGCACTCCAATTTCATACGTGGCTCTTATTCACATGGAAAAGCTCTACAGTTAGGAGCAGGTGATAAGGATATATTGAAGATTATTGGAAACTAATCTATAGGCAGTCAGGCCCCATTACTGCTCTTCACTGGGAAGTTACGCATTGTAATCAATCTGCATTTCTTGTGCAAGTGTATTACAGAAATGTGTTTTCAAGGAAAAATGGTAGCAAGTCCTATATCTGTAACAGAGAGATCTATTCATCCATGGTATTCTATTTTCAACAGCTGCTCCATACCCATGTATTTTAAAAGACACTGTGGTGCAGCTTCAAAATCTCTAGGATTAAAGCCACAATCGAAAAGCTTATTTAAGTCATGTTGAAACACAGCAGGCTGTGAGGCTGAACACAGCCTGACAACTATTCTAATGTAGATATTAAAGTTATTTTAGGAATCTAGCATATACGGCCTACATCTGAGGTCAAAGTGGGTAGACCTCAAAGTTACTTCAACTCCTCTCACTGTACAGCACCTAGCAGCTCTCACATTTAAAAAGGATTTTTGCACACGCATATTGTTAGTCTGCTGCTAAATATTTTTTTCTCCTGACAGATCTTGAATGGCATACATGCTGCTGTAACTGAGATATACTTATTACCCCTTTCAAACTTTGCTCACACCAGCAATAAAACCTTTGTATTTGAAATATTTCAAGTTATGATAATACCCTTATTTTGCAATAGGATTCCTAAATATTCACCTCTGAAGATGAGGACAGCATGCCTAATTGGCATACCTCCAAAGATCACCACTTCTCAGATGTTTTCTGTGAACTTCATTCTCAAAGACATTTAAATTTAAAAATACGTATTGCCAGCCCAGAATGTTGTGGTTCAGTATCAACACTTTTGAAGAGATGGAAAATGAGAAATAATACATGTCAGACTGAACTCCAATGTCAAGAGAACACTACAGTTATGAACAAATCTCCAATATTCAAGCTACCAAAAAAGAGAATTTGTGGTTAGTCTGAATACAATTAGTTTGGAATATGCAAAAATCAATGGCTGACCCAAAACCGGAGACAAGCAAAAAGCATGGGGCTTTTGAGACACTTTAAAACTGACAAAAGCTTGAAATCATGAAGCTATAAGCAGGAACATTACAAGTCTATATACATTTTGTACATTTTTTCATTCCTATAATACAGAAACTGCAGACTAATATCTGTGTTTGGGGTGGAATTACATCAACTACTGTGTCTCCAAAACTCCTAGGACTTGCTCCCGCATGAATAGCGGCTACATTAATTCCTAAAACACGGACACAATACTGTCAAAAGTGCTTTGTCTAGGTTTTCTAGATAGCGTCCAGCTCAAAAGCTGAACTTGTCAATTATAACTACAAATGCCTCTGAAAATTTGGGCTGCTTTGCTGAGGCAGTCCTTGGTGAAAAGCGGACAGCTGCTGCCTCTAGCAATAAAATATATGAGGAGTGCTTCCATTTGCTAGAATCCTAATGTCGGGCAGTCCAATAATAATTTCTAACCTGGGTACTAGAAAGACAAGACTTAAGTTTCATATTACTTCAAGAACCCTCAAGGGGATTTCAAAATCATTTCAGCCAGACATGTAGCTGGCAAAGAACAGAAGTCCCTGTCATACAGATGCAGCACAAACCGTTACTTAGGACTGTGCATATCAATATCTGACAGCTGAGTACCCCCGAAGCACCCGTGGTTAAAACGTGAAACCAAATCCCAAAGAACCACCAGCTATAAGGATTAACCTTCTAATGCAAAATCCACCGTGCTGTTGTGTCAGGCTCTGCCTGCAGCCTTGTTGATTCTGACTTCACCTTATTTTTAAATGAAATGTCATGAAGAGCATCCAGTTCTCACAACCGTTCTGAACGGGAAGATTATATCTCAGTTACAAACAATCCGAACAGACAAAGGTGTCTTCAGGCCTACAAAACGACCACTTTTGTCCGTAAAGTTAGTTCTGAGTGTAACAAGGTTGCCTAGGGACAGCTCCTTGTCCAGCTCTTATTTGTCATCCCTGAAGGCAAGCATGCACACAGATCAATTAGTGGCCAAGCCTTGCCCAAAATGCAAGTTGCAACAGACAAGAGCGCTTTCTGGAATGACGGACTCCTTCAAAGACTTTTCAAGTCCAGCCACCAGCAAACAAATCTCTGAGCTTCTCAGAGTAGTGTCCACCCACCTCCTTCACAGATGCACCAGTGCTGGGTGCACTTGTCTCTGAAAGAGTGGGCTCTTTTTGCAATGGGGTTTGCATTTAAAAAACCCAAAAATTATGCATTCCAGCATCCCAATATCTGGAACAGCACGTTCTGCAAGCCTGCTGAAATAAACAAACAGATTTTTAAAAAAATTCGTTTTCCCTTCAATAACTTACAAGCTATATTCTGCATGGTGATTATTTTGACATCATATTTGAAGGTGTTATTCAGGTCAACAAATCACAATGACAGCAGATAATAAAAACAATCTACTGGACTTTACAAATACTTCTTCACTGCCACCTCAATGTTTTTAAATTAAATAAACAGTATGTTCAATGCCACTGCAATGTTAAGATGAAGGACTTGAGAATCATACATGCTAAGCAATTTCTTTCTTCAGGCCAGATCTGGAGGCAGAGCGTTTCCCTCTGGCACTGAGAAACATGCTGTAGGCAGCTAAGTTCCACGCAGGTTATTTCAGACTGGTATCTAATATTTCAGAAAAGAGAAAGAGACTGCTTAAACCTCATGAATTATACACACCTTTCATTCTGAGACCTCAAAGCTTTCATACAAGTAGGTAGACATTGCATTCTTGACCAGGTAGAATACTGATTTTGACCCTTCTGCCTCCAAATTAGGACACATGCCAAGGTCAGGTGTGTTGAAAGACAGCCACTCTTGGCAGCAATAACTTCTCCACTCAAACCAATGACTGCAATCAAATTTAGAGTGTCAGTAAAGCACTCACACAAGCAGACACCAGTCTCAGCAGAGACTTGCAGTCACTTGTGTTTAACATCATCAGGTGAGGCAGGTGTTTGCCCAAAACCTCATCTGCCATCATGCCTCTGATTTGACTAAAAGCAAAAGATCCAAGCTGTGCACTCACATGGTCAAAAAAAAAAAAAAAAAAGAAAAATCCTGGGGCTGGAAGGTGGCAAAAGCAGCTTTGCCTTCCAGCTGAGTCTAGGACCTTTGTCCTCCTCATCCTTTCTTTGGCTGCAGAAGAACAGCAGCTGTGAGAAGGCAAAGGTTTCTTCTGCTGTCCAGTAAAAGGGCAGGAGACCAAAAAACATCATGCAGCCAGGCTTTGATTCCACCAGGACACCATCAGGTACAGGACTGGCGGGTATCCCCTGCACACAGCTTCAACCCACCATTGTGTCTGACATCAATTTAGATGTGCAATACAATCTTCAACTTGGGATTTCAAACCCCACACCAGCACCTCATAGCTTCAGCTCAGAGATGTACTGGCAGCCAAGGTAATCAAGCCAGGGTCCAAAGCTGAGACTACAAATTAAGTCAAAATGCAGTTTAGCCTGTCCTGCTAAAGGAGAGAGAGTTGATTGCTAAATAAAATTTTTCAGTCATGTTAGGAGCAGAAGAAATACCTTACCAAGCCAGGTCCATGTGCGTCTGCTTGCACAACCTGCAGAAGTCCTCTATGCACTTTATGTTGAGATTTAGCAAATAAGTTAATCTCATGCCTTCATCACCAATTTCATAAGCCTCAGTCATATCCTACCACAGACATCTCTGCTCCGAACTAAAGAGCACCAACCTTTTCAGTCTCCTTGATAAGGCAACTGCTCCATTATTCCCCTGGTCATTTTGACAACGTACAAGAGCAGCAATTAAATCCCCTGTGTCTGTCTTGATATGTGGAAGCCAGGACAGTACGTGGCCTGGAACCGCTGTTAGCATTTAGCCCAGTTACTGAGAAGGAGGGCAACATTTAAAGCATCTTACCCTAAAAGAGTACGATTTCTATGTTTTCAGAAAAGCCCTTTTGTACACTTCAGAAGCTTCACAAAACATGTTATTCTCTTTTCAAAATGCAATCTTCTTTCCTGTTTTTCAGGTGAACCATACCTCCAACTGTTGTCTTTTATAAAGTTGATGAAACAAAACCCAAACAATTAAGCATCCTACAATGAATGTATCTCTATCGACTGAAATAATATACAGCTATGTATATAAATAGCTGTAAGGAAAAGACTTGCTTGATCCAGACTGGAATAAAATAACCCTCTAAAGTAATGCTTCACCATTTGTTGAATGATCAGAACTGCTTTATTGTTACTAAGCCTGAAAGACAGGAAAAGACAGGCTTGAGTTTTAGAGTAGTAATTGTATGCAACAGATTCCAAAACAAAAATAAAAGTTACCAAACCAACATTTCCTCTCCTCCATTTCATTCCCTCAGTCCCCCCCAAAAAATATCTTTATTTTTATCTCCCTTTCTCACTGAACCAGGAAAGAACATTGCTTCTTTACCAGCTAGTGCATGTGTGATATCTTAAATAATCTTGCCTGTTTTGGGTACTTCTCTTGTGTCCATTTTAAACCTGACTGGAAATGCTGGCTACAAAAGGCATTAAAGCAACTGCACCGTTTATCTATTACAGAGAAGAAAAGGGAATTGGAGTTGAATGCTACTGGATGGTACAGCGTGCAGCATCAGGTTGTGCTGGAGGTGAAGAGAGACTATGGAACATGGATAGGAGGGAAGGAAAAAGAAGTGCAGAGGCTCACAGCCTTCTTTGGAGCTTGCCTGTTATACCTATCTGGAATAAGAGGACATTCATTAATTTCCATGTAGGTTTCTCCATTTTCTTTCCCATGTGGATCTAATAAAATTAAGTACATTTTAGCATCGCAACAACTTCTAGTTATGTTGTCCCAAACCTGGGGGGTCATTTGCCCGGGGTCTAATATGTCAGCATCACATTCCCAGCAGAGGTGATTTATTAGTATTTGTACAGATATGGGTGCCTGTCCTAAGGCAGCACACCCCAGCTCCAAAGCACCCGCTAGTTACAGGCTTGACATTAACATATCCGTGTTTCTACTCCATACTCATTACTTATCATCATATGATTGGTTAAAAAGTCTTCACTTCATGTAAATTAGTGCACATGCACAATCATTCTTTTGAGTCAGCAGTGTAATTAGGATGGGCAGTCCATGAGTCAGTGATCACCATCTCCCCCTGAGCAAATTACCTTTTTCCTAGTTTTCTCTTCTTTGGCAACCCTAAGCAATTCTTTAGTGTCTGTTGGTCAGACTAACATACTTCAGCTACATGTTTCTGACAATCATGTAGATTATTTAGATAAGCATTAACTAACACAAGAGCAGGGCTATACATTGGACATCTTTAGCAGCAATGTTCTTATTTTTATATTACATGCTGCATCCGATTTTGCTGTGACCATTAGGGCCTTTTTAAAAAATACTTAAGTG
Source organism: Gallinula chloropus (assembly GCF_964237585.1). Lineage (NCBI taxonomy): Eukaryota > Metazoa > Chordata > Aves > Gruiformes > Rallidae > Gallinula > Gallinula chloropus. Next base: position 96,192,114 of record NC_140085.1, read on the forward strand.
TGAGTTCCAGTGCCAGTCTCATGCAGCTGTCATAGCTGAACTCCAGAACCATGTACATCAGTTTGACTGCTAAGGGTTCAAGGTTTACTGCTCTTTTGTCAGCTTACACAGTATGGTTTTCTTCCTTCCACAGAAAATACATTCGTGTGTTCAATACCCTACAAGGCATCTTTCCGTGTTCTCCTGAACAACACGTGTAAGAATACAATCAGAATACAGAAGCTTTTATCCCATTATCAAGAATATCTCATGAATATTCAATCACTTCTGAAATTACTTCCAGGTGAAGAGTAGCATTTACTTTAAAAAGAAAATAGTTGCCATTTGTTTTTTTACATCTGACTGTAGTAAAGAGATCCCACATTCCATTAACCTTATCATGTCTTACAGTTAAAGTAAGAGAGCACTGCACCTTCCTTCCCCCACCACATCTCTCCCTTATCAGTATGAGGTGTGCCTGACCTAGAAATACATTTTATTCAAACAGAAGATAGAGAATAAAAGTCTGTGTGGTACAGGTGACAGGCGGGGGAGAATGTCAAACAGGAAAGTTTCCTTTGGCCATTCACTTGGAAAAAAAGCACAGCCACTTGAATTCCTATCAATCAAAAATGGCCTGTAGCTGTGTCACTTCTTTTTGAGTCTTTTGTTGTTAGCTTTCAGCATCCTTACCCCTTTCAGATCATCTCTTAAAACAAACAAAAAACCCAAACCACCCCAAACCTCAGAGTGATATCAATCCCTCCAGACATGTGGATATTTCACATACAACAGATACACAGAGCCTTGAAAACGCACCATAATGAACAAAACAGTCTATAGTCAACATGAAACCACCAAACCCTCATATCTGAGCTGAATTCTATATCCGACCATTAGAGAAACTAACCTTAACCTTCCTGTAAGGAAGGAAATCAAAGCTTCCATAAAATCCCACTGCAAAGAAAAAGGGGTGAAGTTAAACAATGTATTCATGGAAGAACAGAATTAGACCACATTTATTTATTTGGTAAAACTAGTATGATTAATTTACCCACCATATTTTTAATTTGATTTATTTTGTGAATCAGTTGAATCCTCAGAAGTTTAAAATCTCACTTAATATTAAAATATCAGTGAAATCAGGACACTATTTCTGAAATGGATGAAAGTTCAAACATTTGTGCATCTTTTCAAGTAATTGTTTGTTCAGTTTTCAGAGAATCTAAATTTGTACTTTTGCCAGTAGATTTCAACCATACCCTATCAACAGACTAGCAAACACAGAAGTTTACAGTTTCACACACACACATTTGCACAGCATCATAGTTACCACATTTTTTGTTTGATATAAACCCTAGCAGAAGTTTAATGTAGGATGGACTCCCAAAAAGTGAAGCTTAAAGACAGATTTGAAGTAGGAGGAGCTGTTGATCACATATGCCTGTTGTTAACAGATTTTATTCTTTTAAGTAGTGACAGAGGGTAAGAAAAGAATTAATGTGTTGAAAACTATGGTGACGAAACTTAGAAAGAAGATATTCTCTCTCCAGGTCTTTCATTTCCAGCCATGGTGCTGCAGACATTAAGAACGTGGAATACCGCTTCGATCCGTCACAAATACAGGTATGTGGAAAAAGCAAGTGTAATTTACATGACTACGCAGATATCCTAATGTTTATTTTCTTCTTTTAACTAAATGAAGCAAACCAGCATATAGGGGATCTTGAGTTGGAAGGGACACATAGGGAGCATTGTGTCCAACTCTCAGCTACACAACAGCAATTTAAAAGTTAAACCATATATTTAATAGGATTGTTCAAACACTTCCTGGACACGAGCAGGCTGGGGACCTTGACGAGCTTGTTCCAGTACTTGATCACCACCCTCAGTGAAGAATTTTTTCCTAATATCACATCTGAACTTTCCTTAATGCAGCTTTAAGCTATTCTATCACCAGGCACCAGAGAGAAGAGATGAGCACCTCCATCTTCACTTCCCCTCACAAGGAAGCTGTAGACAGCCATGAGGTCACCACTCAGCCTCCTCTACACTGAGCGAACCTAGCATCCTCAGCCACTCTTAAGTCATGTGATTTAGTCCTTTTACCTTCTTTGTTGCCTTCAATTCAACACGTTCTCATATTTTTATCTTCCATATTGTGGAGCCCAAAACTGAATGCAATACTCAAGGTGAGGCCTCACCAACACTGAGTATAGTGGGACAATCACTACTTTTTATGGTTAAGCTATACCATACCTAGTGCACCCCAGTGTAGGGTTGGTCTTTTTGGCAAATTGATGACTTGCATTAAGTTTACCATTAACCAAACCCCCCAGATCCCTTTATGTAAGGCTGCATTCCAGCTTCTTATCTGCTAATCTATATGTGCATCCGGGATTATACCACCCCAGGTGCAGAATCCAGAATTTGTCTTTATTAAATTTCATATGGTTGGTATTGCCCAATGCTTCAATCTACCAAGATCTCTCTGTAAGGCCTCTCTAGCCCTGAGGGAATTAATAGCTCCTCATAATTTAGTGTCATCAGCAAGCTTACTTAGTGTGTATTCAACTCCTATATACAGGTCCCTGGTAAAAACACTGAAGAGAATTGGCTCCAAAAATTGACCTCTAGGGAATATCACTAGTGACTGGCCAGATGTTACCCCATTTACTACAATGTTTTGAGCCCAGCCTTTCAGTCAACTCTTTATCTGTGATGATGTATACATGTTCAGATCTCTCACAATATCCTTCCAGACAAGCATAGAGTATCAAAAGCTTTCTTAAAGTAAAAAAACATCCACCACCTCCTCTTCACTGACTAGGTGGGTAACCTTCTCATAAGAGGGTATTAAGTCAGTAACATATGACTTTCACTTTGTGAACCCATGTTGGCTCTGAATGATGACTGCATTGTCTTTTGAGTATTTTTCAGTAACTCTAAGAATAATTTTCTCCATAACTTTACCAGGCACTGGTGAGACTGACAGGCTTATAATCACCAGGCCTGCTTAATTTCTTGCCCTGCTTAAAAGTCAGAATAATTTGTTAGGTTCCAGTTGACTGGGACCTCTCCAAATTCCCAAGACTGTAGATAAACAACTAAGAGAGGTCTCATAACATCAACCAACTCTTTTAGTACCCTGCCATAAATCCCATTGGGGCCCATAGACTTACATACATTCAGTTGCAGCAGCAAATCCAATACAAATGCATAATCAGCTAAAATCTTATCACTCTCCCAGTTGTGGTCCTTTAACCCAGGGCTCTAAGAGCATGAGCAGTCATGATTGGTCTTAAAGACAGAGACATTAAACCCCTCTGCTTTATCTTCATTTCTGTTTGTAGGGTGACCAACATTGTCAAGACACAGACTAATATTTTATTTAGTCCTCCTTTTGCTGGTAACATGCCTAAAGCCTTTTCTGTTGTCCGCCACAGTACTGGCCAGTTTTAACTCCAATTGTACTTAGGCAATGAAAATTTTCTTCCTACAGTGGTGAACTGAATTTCTCTAGTCCTCCCATGTAACCTAACCTTACTTCCAAAGTACGTATGCTTTGACAAGTTGAAATCACTTGTTCCGTCATCTACAGACCCCAGTTCTCCAGATACCCAGGAGACTTCACTAACTCTTGTACCCCCCTAAATTCTGCTCTCTCAAAATCCAGGATATTAGCTCTGCTAACAGGTTTTTTCATATCACCAAAAATTTAAAACTCAGGCACTTCATGATCACTGCGGCCAAGACAGATGCCAATCATCACTTTACCTGAGACCATTTCAGACAATCAACAGATTCAGGAGGGCAGTTTTGCTAGTCAGCTCCCTTTGTACCTGTACCAAAAAGTTATCCTCAAAGTGCTAGTCTGGACCTGTTAGTGTCTGCTGTAAAATAATCCCAGTTAATATCCATGAACTTGAAGCCACCCATAAGAACACGGACATCTGATCTATTGATTTGCCTTAATTCCTTATAGAATAATACTTTGGCATCACTATGTTGGATGAGTGATCTTCAGTAGACTCCTACATCATCTGCTTTATTAGTTATTCCACTAGTCCTTACCCAGAGGTTCTCAAGCGTGTCTTCCCTAACCTCAAATGCTGTACAGTTCAACTTATCCTTACATAGAGCATTAACCCTCCCCCTTACCTGTCCTATGTAGCTCACCCAAAAAGCCTGTATCTCATATATCACAGCACTCCAGTCTCTGGACTCTTCCCACAGTCTTACCAGCCAGTGATGCAGTTCTGGGACTGAGCCATAGCTGCTAGTTCCTCTTGATTATTTCTAATCAAGATCATAATTTCTAATGCATGCATTAGTGCAGAAACATTTTAGATTGCCTCCAGTATACTCCATACCTCATGATGCAGCATGAAAGCTCTGATTAACACACTGGGGGTCTGCATATTTCTTCCAGTGCCATTCCTTATAACTGGAAGGCTGGAAGAGAGTACTACCCACACTCCTGATTGCTTTTCCAGTATCCCCAAAGCCCTGATGTCTCTTTTAATCACCCCTGGACTTCTCAATGGTACCTTCATTGGTACCCACATGAAGAAGTAATAGGCTAGGAAGTCTCCTGTTAATAACTTTAACCTAAGCCCCCAGGAGGCTGAAAACTTCCGTAAAAGCTAGGTCTGGACAGCTAATAAGGACCTCTCTTCCCTAAGACAGGAGTTCTATAGTAATAACCTGTCACTTTTTTGTTGTGGAGGTGGTCATAATACAGGGGAGTGCCGACCTGACCCTGGTGACCCTGCAAGCATGGATGAATCACCTTCAACCTCATCATGTCCTGCCCATCCAACTCCAGAGCCTCATCCCTGTGATTTGAACCCTTCAATAGCAGGCAAAGGAAAGATCCCCAATGGCCAGGCTACTGTGCAAAGGCAAGCACTGGCACCCCAGCAGTCATGCTTTTGCAGCAGGGCAGGAGGAACAACCACGCTCCTTTGGGAACGGTATGCATGTTAACATTTACCAGCAGGATGAAATCAGCTGCAATACTGAGTGCAGAGTGACAAAAATCAGTCTGTTCAATTCAAACACCTAAACCCAGAGAAAGAGAGGCAGGGGCAAATGATGCCAGTGGCAGGTGCATCCCCAAACCATGTAAACATCCTCACCGTCCCTTACATACGTGATGTCACAATCACTCCAGCTCAGACACCTGTTTTATGAGGTGACACTCTGCAAGAACAAAGCTTTTCATAGGAAACTACTGCACTCAGAAAAGTAAATACCTGGACCAGCCAGAAGTCAGATAATTAATATTTGGAATAAATATTGGAAGTTATCAAGGCATCTCAGGCAAATGTCATGAGCTGTGTTCAGAAATATTTCCAAATAATTCAGCGTACTGGTAGGTGAGGTTGCACACGATCCCGACGACTTGAAAAACTCTTGCCCAGCTTTCTCACCAAGAAAACACCAAGAGCCTGCTCAGCCTCTGCTACCAGTTTCATTCCATGGGGAAAGCAAGAACAAGTCTGACCTGTGGGTCTGAAGTCATACAATCTTAACAACACTGGTCTCTACTCAAACCCTTGGGTGTCAAACTGCCCACCTCAGCCTGATAACCCCAAGGACAGGGAGTCCTCTGGGATGCGTGGCAGACAGCTCTGGCTGAGCCCCGCTTCCCGGCGGTTGCCATAGCAGTGAAAGGCAAACCTAGCAACAGACACACAGGCCTCCCAAGTACACAACTCCAAACCACATTTTTTAAATAAATTAAATTATCCAGCCTTGCCTGCTGCCCAAAAAAAGTATAACATGTTTCAAGAAGCTGTTAAGATTGTGCTGGTTTTGTTCAGGCACACAAGAGAAGGGATTTAATTACAGCTAAAATTAAAAGATAAGCAGCGCGCTGTGGCAAAATTAAAGTCTTTTGCAATAAGATCTGCCTTTTGATATACCTTTTGTAAAAACTATTCTTCTGGCAGTTATTGACTACGTAAGTAGTTATGTCAGGCAATGGAAAGCAAAGTAAGAGTTTAGCTTTTATTTTAGAGAGGCTTTGTCTTGTAACCCTGATTCCTTTCTCTGAAAACATGTGGTTGTACAGCAGTTTTGTTCCTATCGAAAGGGGAGATTATTTGTGCCTGTTCAAAATTAATCCCACTACAGCTCAGGATCTGTACCTTACATTTTCATGTGCTTATCAACATGATTATTCAATACATATCTTAAGTGTCTGCCATGTCTTCAGAGGCATATTAATTTGGCTTCCAAAATTATTTATCTACCTCTTCAGCTTCAAAACCTTGCATACTAATACTTTATCTCTGTGACATATAGTGGAAGAAACAGCCTACAGAGGAATACGAAGAGCATAAAGCATTGGGTTTCTGCAGGTTTCACACAGTTCAGTATATTCTACCTAACATGAATACAGCCTTTTCATAAAAAGTGTACAAAGCCCTGTAGGCCAAATGGACATGAAGGAGGCTTGAAGAAATAGAGGAATGTTCCTCTGTTATTGCCTTCTCTCCACTGAAGGGTTTTTCCCTGGCTCCAATTATTTTTTTCTGAACAAAATGTACTTACAGAAGGAACCCTTTGAGTAATCATTCTTTTCCCCTGAAATCACAGGCGCTAAATTGCGTGAAGATCACTGGAGGGATAATTCCAACAAAAGTGCCCCACCAAGTTTTGCAAGTCACCTCTTCAGCTAAACTCAGGCTGGATGAAGTGGTTCCACTCACCGCCCTGCAAAATTCTGATGGGATTGATTTGACTTGTTTACCTAGATAAATAAAACACTTCTCATCTGAGAGTCAGGAAGGAACCCAAGATATTCTACCCAGTCCCTAAGGACAGCAATCTATCATTCATCACCACTAAATTTATGCACACATCAACTCTAGCAAAGTGGCAAATTTCCCAAATGCTGGTCTCTGGTTAAGGAGTAATGCTCCTTAGACAAAAAACACAAAAATAGTACGTATTATTTAAATGAAGACAAAATAAAAAGCAGTTATACATTTTACAGGTTTATCACTGAAGCAAACTCATATTGAAGCATTAATTCTCACTCCTGTAAGCCATCAAAACACGACCGTGAATGTCCCCATGACTCCGAACCAGCATACTCAAAGGCTGATTAGAAGCCTTCTGAAGGATGTTGTTTTATTTGGTAGCTCCCCTGATAAATGCTGACTGTTCACATTCCTGTTGATATATCTGGAATCACAACTCATTAAATTGTTTCCATCTGCAACCGGTCCTTTCAGGGAAGGTGTCTGTGAATTAGAAACCTCTTTCCCCCCCACTTACTGCAGATAAATATCAGAATCAAGATAGTAACACTCATGGCAAGTCAAGTATACACAGAAATTACACCATCTGGCACAATTAGTGAGCCTGAGGGCTGGTTAATGAACTGTAATATACACAATCGAGCATGCATGCTGCAGTTGCAATTCTTTATGATATCAGTGGACATGTAAATTTAGCAGAGCACATAAGTCTTTCCAGTATGTACAATTTTTGTATGCACAGGTATTAGAAATGAAAGTTTTTTCTCCGAGACATTTCTATACGCTTCTTGCTGTTTCCATAAGAGCACACAAATGCAGAATTTTGGCTTTATATACAGTAGAAGCGGTAAAAGGCATCTAGTTCAGGCCATGGTTTTGATTGCTTACAGCCTTACACAGACACAGAAACTAATTTTGGGGATTCCACCAAACTGTGATTTAAGTGTTTTCTGCTGTGCATCAGGAATAACAAACACCACCATCCATTGCATCTCATTCTTCTCCATACGCTAATTAACAGTGCCTAAGGAATCAGCTCTAATACAGTTGTCCACGAAGAGAAGACAGCAGCTGCTAACTCCTCTCCACAGCTACCATTACTGGCCTCCTATCATACAATTGCCACTGAGAAAATTAACGTCTTAAACGTGTCACTTCTTTGCTGCTCATAACTCTGCAGTGGCAACATTTCTGCTTATATCTGCCTCCTTTCTCAGGGCTTCAGTACTCATTTACACAGAAAACAGTACTGTATGTGCCACTCAGGGGTCCTGACCCTTCACCAAAAATAAGAGTTAGAACACACATGGGTTTTACCAGATTAACTGTCTGCACAGGTGTCCTGTATCATGGCACTAAATTAGCTTTTATTCTTTTCCACAGCCTGTGACGTACCACAGTGTGGGTACATCAACAGGCAAACATACATATATGTTAGAAAATACTTTTTATTAAGCTTAATTAGATATGCCTTGTCCCAGGCACAGGATTTAAAAATACAGCTTCCTTATCAAATAGTTTACTTCCTCAAAAGACCCAAATATTATGCAAGTATTTCTGGGCATAATTAAATGCTTGCTCTCATGCCATTCAAATGTAAATATATGAGTAAGACCAAAAAGGCTATCAAAATTTCATGAACTATTTCAGTACAGTCTTTTCCTTCTGAACGAGAGGCAGGGATGACCACCTTTTCTGTAAACATATTGCCGATGAAAGGTGTAGTGTGACACAACTCCAAGGCTCTACAAACACAGGCATGCCTGGTTGCCTGCTCTCCTGTGAAGTGCCCATATTCAACAACTGGGTAGGCAACATTAAAAGAAGGGACTTCTCTTGCCTTGTCTAGTGCTTTGTCCGCTGTGCTGTGTTATTTTCCAAAGACGGACATTTTTGTTTGTTAAGTAGCAAACAGAGTAAAAACCAAACCAAGAGGTAGCAAAGGCCTATGAAATATTAGGCTGGCAGGCCTAGAGGCCTGTGTCAGCACATTTCACTGCTGGTACAGGCCAACACTTGTGAACATAAAATTTGACATAATTAGAACTCAGCAGAGTAGTGATAACTAGATGTTCCCCCTCCACACACGCATCTGCCCCCTTCCACAGCACTATGCCCTGTAAACCTTCTCAATAACACCAAAGTGAAGCTTGTCTGCTTGAGATTCCTTGGCTCAGTTTTTATGCCTCATTTAACACAAAGCCAGTCTTAAGCAGAAGGTCTGTTTTTAACCTCTCCTCAGATGATACCGAATTCCCCTATTTAGAAGCCTCTAAGGGGAACAACACATCATAATTAGAAGTTTAGATTTATCTTGTGAAGAAGCCACAAGAATTCAGTATCAAACACTTCTTGAGCAGTCAGAACCCTTCTTCCACTTGTTGAATCTCCTGAAGCTTTTTCCTTAGAGGTAACATTGCTTCCCAGCACCAGCGTTTAAAACGGACTACAGAAACAGCACCCTGCCCATACCATTAACCACTGCATTGATTTGCAGAAGCAGACTAGGTGGCTTTGCCAGACTCATCTCCACACATGGCCACCAGGAAACTTCTTCAGCCTGAGTACAGACCACTTCCACTCCCAGCCACCCCCCCCCCCCCCCCCCCCAGAGGTAAACTCTATCATCTGGCAGCCCTGGCAGTTCAGACTGACTGCATGGGGAGAGCTCCTGCTGACTTACTGTAAAACTTCACTCCGCACTTAGGAGCTCTGTAAATACACCATCAGTGCTCCTGCTGCTCTCTGTGTGCCCCCTGATACCACCAAGGGAAACGTAAGTCTACTTTATAGACAGAAAGTCCTTTACTAATGCACAGGCTGTTTGAGTTGATGAATTTAGTGCAATTATTCCTAATACCCATGAGGAGAATGCAAGCGATGAGAAGGAAGAGATTACCATGGATAAAATTCAGGGCTATCAGAGGGATTCTGAGGCAGGCTTAAAACTCTATTTTGTATGAAAACGAGAAGCTGCTTCATTAAGTCATTCACATGGTGGTGCAGTCCTTAAGAAGGTGGGGAGAAGTCCTAAAATTGTCATTTTTAAAGACGAATCTGTAGCTTGAGCCAAGATTAGAAAACTATTTTGAAAGAATGTACAAAGATACAACTCTGTTATTGTAGAGCTTTTGTTGACAGCACAATTGTTCAGGACTTTCACTCTTCACATATGCTTAATTTCTTGGAATAGCCTAAATCAAAGATTTTATTTCAGTGTCTGTCTTCACCATGCTCAAGATTTTTACTTCTGCATACATTACTTTTGAATACGAAGAGAGTGAAGAGATTCTGAATTTAAAACTTGGAAAATGCATTTGTTAACAGAAAGTTTAAGTCTAGCACGAAAAGGATAAAAAGCAAAAATGAAATCATCGTGAAATACTTTTTTTGTAAACAGAGGTACAAGTCTCTCATTCAACTGATTTTTGTCAGCTTCTATACAATATTTCTGCTGTCCTGTTAGCACTGAAACGTAATGAAATTTATATACTCTGTATTGCAATTCTTTCAAGGGACCAGGAAATTTGAAAAGGTCTGGGTATGGTTATCAAGTATGAGACAGAACACTCCTTAGTTGCCTTGCTGATTTGGATCCACACTAGCACGCATGTTTAACTAAATAACATTTACAGGGTAAGACCCAAGTCTCAGATCTGGTCCATGTCACCTGATAAGCAAGTGTATTTATGTGGTTACAAACTGGCATTACAGACCACTTCAGCAATGGGATATGAAAAACATTAACTGAAGTTTAGAAGAAATAAATCAGTTCTATGAGAAAATTTGAGTGTGGATTTATCTGGTATTACTAGATTTACAATAATAAAATATAGGCAGTCCTTAAATTCTTCCCTGACCAACTTCACTTGGCCACTGCTTCCATCGCTTCCCTTGTCCTAGGTGCCAGTTCCCAAATTCCTTGCTAATCATGCTTCTTCACTTAATTAAAACCTATGGACTATCAAAGTTCTGTCTGCTTTGTAAACAGCCTTACTGGAGTACGTGCATACTGTTGAAGGAATGGCTGCATTGGGTCAGGAATATATCCCCTGAGTTTAGTATCTTATCTTAGAGAGCTGGTGCTGAGGAAGCCAGCTTCAGAAGTAAGGCATGCACAGAACGATCCTTCTTCTGGGGGACTCCCCGGGCTTCGGCAAACAAGTGGTTGCCAAATTGAATTTTTCCTTCAGGTCTTTTATGTTACCACCACTAATGGATTTCACAAAGCCACTATAGTCCTTTTTAATCAGTTTCCTGTTCAAGTTTTTACAGTTTTAGAAGAATATGCTCTTCTGTTTACTTATTGCTGTATAAATATAGATTCACCAACAGTACATTATAGACAGAACAGAGTTTCAGCAACCCGGTTCATTTTTCAAGTGGTTAGGTGGGGCTTTTTATTTCCCCAGCTTGTGCTGTCACCCATCAGAAGGACCAGATATTGAGGTGCCCTCTCACTGCATTATGCCAGACCTGCCAGACTGAAGCTATACATTGTTCCTTGCTATAAACATGACTGATCTGTTTGGACACCAACCCAGAAGACCGCTTAAAGTATTATGAGCATCTTTCAGGCTGTATTGTACCACCAAGTCAAAGGGCAAGCACCACTTATGCATGCACTAAAAAGTACTTCCTACCACACTTGTTTTTCCTGGAAGTATCCATTTAAGTCCTGACCCACACTGACCCTCGTTAGCTCAATAAAGATAGCTAGATCACAACTCAGGATTCAGTTTCATGGATGACATATTTGATCTGCTTTCTATGGATTTTCAGAAAGCAAACCTTTTTCTACGGTCAAATATATGCACCCACAGAAATAGCCTGCTGATGGGCGACCCTCCAATGCACAACTGAAGGGAAAAATGTATCCTTTCAGTTACTGAGATTAACAGAAATTAATTTGAAAAGTCACCTTGCTATGAAACTATGTGAAGAGTGAAGATACCTAAATACTGAAGAGTTTGTTCATTTGTTCCCTCCTCCTCCTCCCCAGAGAAGTCTCCTTTATCTCTTAAGATATCATAATTTCTCTTTTTTCCATAATTAGCAGAGGGAGAGCAATCTCACATCTAGGATCTATCATAAGCAGTAATAGCATGGTAAATCTACTGGCATAAAAAGGGGAGGGAGTGGGAGGATCCTCATATTTAAATAGTCTTGCACAGAGAGAAAGGGAATTTATTTTTTTTTGTCAGAGCTATTTCCACATTATATCCTTCTTTCCCCTCCTTAAAGCTTCTGTCAAAAACAGGCAGCTACAAATAAGACAGGTAATTAAGTTTCCAAGCTACCTGTTCCAGACAGATTGTCCTACATATTCGTAACAGTTTGAGAGGCACTAAAACAGTTAACTGATAGCTAAATTACAGGTACTTGCATTTAGAGGGTTAACTGCTTACTGCTTGCAACTATGCTTAAAAAGCTAGAATTTGCATACCCACATTAAGATTTAGAAAAAAACCTAAACCTGAAGACAACCAAAAAAGTGTTTTCTCTCTCTCAATTTCAAGTCTTCAGAAACAAATGCTACATCAATCTTTTTCACAAGAATCAGAACAAATCGCTCCTGCTGCTTGCCAGTCTTTATATGACACTGGAGATTATTCAGCCTCATCTCTGAGGCTTACTCCGAGAAAGTGAGATAGAGAGGCTCTTGGCAGCAGCTGCTAACCCACCTGCAGAGACAACTTCTGTCTCGTTTCATCTCCTGAATTGCTCAAGCCACCAGACTAATGTTTGCTTGTTCACAATTTAAGGCACCACACAGTCCTCTGGGACTATGCAAGAAAGGAATGTCAGAGCTTTCGGGGCCTGAAATCCAAGCTGTCCTCCCTATTTAAATATTGGGCAGCTATTAAGACTGAGCACATCCTGGAAAGCCTAAATGGATCACCCAGGGCAGCAACAAACCCTAACCGACAAGAGTATGCACGCCTGCTCAACGCTAACAGCTGTCTCTATACTGGAAGCCCTAAATCATGTGTTCACCATTGTTCTGATCTGCTACCATCTCCAAAGGAAACAAACGTTAAAGCAGCTACCTTCCATGCCAAGTGCTGTACTTTAAAGGACCCATTTGCCTGAAGTAGATAACATTTAAAAAACGGCGTTAAGACAAACTGCCACTCACCTCCTCTCAACTATTATGTCCTTAGAAACTAGATCTGCAAACAGTTATTTCTTTTCCTCTGGACTGCAAAGGGTGGCAGTAACTCTGAAAAGAAGACACATCCCGTACTGACAGCCAGCATGTTAGCACAAAGCTTCGCAGTGTATTTGTCTGTTGGTGTCTCTTCATAGCAATTACGAATATCAACTACTTGTTACTCCTGTCATAAGCAAGCTAACAATAGAACTATAAAAAAAAAGATGAGCCTTTTTGATATTTTTTGACTACCTAGGGAAAAACATGTCACGTGTAGAGGGCTTCTATCTGGATCCTGGTGAAATGAAGAGAAGGTAACAAAGCTAAGGAAGTAGGCTTCAAAAGTTCTGTATAGCTAGTGACTTCAATTTATCTATTTTGTTTACCAGAAAGCATTAATTGCCATGCATTTAATTTATGCATGAACCTCCAGAAAGCTAAAAACCATTTTCACTCTGACAACCCAAGGAAACTGAACCACTGGAACTACTGCTCTTAATGGGCTGTTTCAGCCCAGCATAGAGGAGGGACTTTTTCCAATGAATGAAGGTCCCCAAATTCACGATAACAAGCAGTCTTAAAAAGAAGAGAGGTCCAGATTACTGTCTTAATGGATGCAAATCCACAAGCCTCTGCAATTTCCCAATTATTTTCTTCTGAACATCCCCAGAGTCAAGACACGGCATACACACAAGTCCAAAGCAGGCAAATCCAGGGCTGTTTTCCATCTACCTGGACAAAGGACAGAAGAACAAGCTGAAAGAGGTACAGTGGAGAGATGTGACATCCCTGGAAGGAAGGCAGCTGAGAAGACAATAAATAAGAAGCTAAGGTAACGACTGTAGGGATGAGGAGCACAAACCTGCAGGAGATCGGAGATCATCAGTTAACCTGCTCACAGAGCAGGCTCTTCTTCCTCTTTGATAGATGCCACCTCCTAAACACTAGTAGCTTCAGCTTTCTAAAGAGCAAAGGATCTTGTGCTTTTTAAGTGCTGCCAATTCAGTCAGCATAGGCTGGAGAATATTGATAGCTGCTCCCATCCTATTTTATTTAGCTCTGCTATTCCATAATTTATAATTAAACACAAATCCAGCCTGCTAAAGTCTGAGCCATTTCATATATTACGTTAGGGGCTTTTTCTGCAAGTAGGACATGCTGAACTGATCTATTTTAGGATCCTAAGTATAAATGAACTTCCCAAAACAAAACATACAATTATGGTACAAACAAGTAATTCCTTTGGAGTACATGAAATTGAATAGTAAAAGCTGTGCTGAGGAGCTGAGAAACAGCCTCTATTTTGAGCAAGAACTAGTCTTAAGTCTTTTGTCTGATCTTAAGCCAGCTCAGCATCACAGAAAAGATACATGTTGACAAAGGCTGCAAAGTATTATATCTAGGTATGCTAGTTATTGTTTTGTTACCTAAATACTAAGCTGTTTGAGAACAACAAATCAGCTAAAAAGATAATCTTACAAACCCTAGCAAGACAGCCCAACATCTAGATTCTTTGATATCTTTGCCATATGTAGGGTGGATTTAGTAAGTTGCTCTCACAGAGCACACTGTTTACAAGTTTTTGTTAGTTTGTCTTATATAGTAGAAGTTTGTATGTCTGTTACATGAGACTTTCCTTTACAGAGCAAAAGCAGTGATCAACTTTTGGCTTTTTGCTGACAGGCTATCAGGAGAATTTTTCGTTGCACGGTCAAGAGACTAACAAGCCTTTGCATTTCTTCCACTCCCTGAATCAGTTGTCTGCCATGATATAGCTTATGTCTTAATTGACATTCATTTCTGAACTGGGCTGTGGGGAAAAAAATAAAAGGAACACAGCAAGGAGGATACAGATTACCCAGAGATACATTAAAGCATTTTGCGACTTTAAATATATACCAGCATTTCAAGTCAATCAAATGGCTGCTATTGAGTAGTGCATGTTTTGAAAAACCTGCTTATCAGCTCAAGCTTGCCAGCTTTTGTTCACGATTTCTAATATGGCCTTTTCTCAGAAGCAAAGTCTTCCCTCTGTTTTGCAAATATCAACTGCTACTTTGTACATTTGATTCCCATAATAGCAAGTGAGCCGTTACGCTCCAGCAGGTCTATAGAAAAAAAACAACAACCCTAAACCAGCATTTCTCTTTAAACAGCTATTTGTTATTCCTTAACTTGTTCAACATGTCATCTACAGCCTGTCATTGTACGCCCTGGTTACTATCCCTAGACAAAATTTTGGCAGCTCACCCTGCACATGCCCTGAAATACAGGCCAAGGGAAACCTGACCTTCCCCTGGCTGCCCTCCTTTGCCACTGGCTGCATCTGCCTGTCACCACACCAAGGTGCTACCTCACCTACCCGTGAAGCCCCGCCTTCAGTCTCCACCACAGAAAGGTGCAAGAGTACTGAGTTCCAACCACAGACATTCTTGTAAATAGTACACATTTTTTTCAGCTTAAGAAAGTTTTGCTTTGTTTTAAAATAGAAGAGTGATGTAATATTTTCTCATTTCTTCCTGCTTGTATTTCTGCAAACTGAGAAAAGAATGACCCCACGGGATTCCACAGTTCTTGCTTTTAAGTTCAGATTTCCAAAATACTTCACATTCACAAAATTATTTCCTGGCTTGTAAATAACTATTTTCCCCATCTTTCACACAGAAAACAGAGGCAATAGGTCTGGAAACAAACAAACAAAACAATTACTCCTGACTTCCAGTTCTTTCATGCAAACCACAGTTCTTTGCCCTGCTGCTAAGAACAAGTCAGCATGTTTAAAAGTGTGTGCAAAAGTGCCTGCTGTAAATTTGACAATAAGGATTTCCCAGAAAACTGAACGAAGGTAAAACATGTACTAGTTGATAGCATAATGAGAAATCTCCCCTGTGATTTCTGTATTGAGGAGAGAAATGGCACATTCTTAAAAGACGAACACAGCATTAGGTTTTTAATTTCAGTTTTCCACTGCAACTTACATAGCTCTTATACAAGAGATGATGTAACTTTTATGCTTA
This sequence comes from Gallinula chloropus, assembly GCF_964237585.1. Classification (NCBI taxonomy): domain Eukaryota; kingdom Metazoa; phylum Chordata; class Aves; order Gruiformes; family Rallidae; genus Gallinula; species Gallinula chloropus. The sequence goes on from NC_140085.1 coordinate 96,208,037, forward strand.
TTAAGTACATCTTAGTATAAATATTCAGCCTTTTGGGGAAAGTTTTTGTTGCAGAGACTATGTATTCACTAAATTGCATTGGAGTAGCAGAGGAAATGAATCACCTAAGATTGATACTCTCTATCTTTGGAGAAGCTTACACTGGATCTTATCTGGAAACATTGATATATACCATCATTTAGCTTTATAAGAAAGCTGGGATTTTTAAAAAAATCTGATTTATGAAGAAGTTCTGTAAGCTTTAGACTGAGATTATAAAAATGGTAGGCAGTAACATTTGATTCTCTTATGAGCAAGGCAAATGAGTGCTTATTAACTTACCTATAATCATAACAGGCAGGCACTTCAGTGTTGATTTTGTAGAGACTTAATTAAAAGCAATAGTAGAATTTAATGAACAACAACATTATCTGTACACTCCTACGTCTGACTACAAGATAAAGATGTCCAAGTCAGATAAAAGGGTATCTGAGGATCCACTGTTGGTGAGAAGTGAACATAAGAAAATACCTACAAACAAGGAGATCAAAAACCACAGACAGGGGTTATTTGAAAAATGTAACATGGACTTTTTTTATTCATTAGTGTTTGGTTTATGCTTACAATGTCATTCAGTGCTTTTGTGTTCATCCTGTCACAGATAAGAAATTGAGACATTATCCTCACTATTAGCTCTTTTCTTAGTAGTTTATAACCCTGTAGTTCTGTGCTGTTCTGGTTTGCTTTTAACTACTCCCTCCCAGATGCCTTTGCCTTCAGTTAGATTGATAATTAAGCAATAGAAACATTATACTTCAATGAAAAATGAAAGCAGAACTTCTATTATAAACTAAAATGTTTAAATTCTATAATTTTAAATTGAATTGGATTTTTTAAGCCTATGATTATATTTCCAGGGAGATTTGCCTTAAAATAATGACTGGGAAAGATTTTTCAGCTGGATTCGTATTTTTAATAGAAACTTATACAGATACTGTGAAACTGATTGAAACAATTCCACGCTCATCATTGCTCAATTTAGTTGGGCTTTGTTGCTGCAGGTTTTAGAAACAGATCACCTTCCTTTAAATCTGGCATTAAAAAGAAACCAAGGCGGGGGGGGGGGGGAATGACACAAAAGAGTGGGGAAAGGATTCTGATTCAAGATGCCTTTACCTGAGTAGCCTGCCAGGCAGCCACAGGAGCTGAGCCACTCTGTCTTTCACTAAGCAGAGAGATTATCTCCTACAGCAGTCATCCACAGAGCTAAGCATTTCCACATGCACTCAGCATTATTACAAAACTCCTCAGTTGTCTTCAGCAATAGTTCATCTTTATGTATGTTCTAATGTTCTCTAGTCTCCTAACAACAGAAAACTCAGTAGAGAACAATGCAGGCTTTTCTTCATTTACCACCCTTGTCAAACCCCCAAGTCTGATGCCCAGATACATTGATACAAGCATCACAAATAGAACTTTGTATTTTGTCACTAAATGAAACCCTCTTCCGCTCACCCTCTAAATATTTATCTATTGATTTTCAAAATACAACATAGTCCATGTGGATTTTTAGAGAAAAATGAAGTTATGCTGAACATAACTGAAGCTATGACCTGCACATCTCCTCACCATACAAATGCTTAGGAAACTAGCATGTTTCTACCCGCCCATTTAAGAACTGACTTTCTGATGCAACTTTTTTGGAGGATATGATGACACTGCCGAATGCTGAAGTTCAAGGCACTGGTGGTCATATTGTTGCTTCCTTTGTCCTCCCATACAGTAGTGGCACAACTGTTACCTTTATGCCTTGCAAGTTAGAAACAGCTTTCGAGAGTAACTTTCAGAAGCAAACACACGAGTCACAGATGCACCTGGGCCTGCAGCAGGCATCTTCACCAGGTAAGAACAGAGTCTTGGAATTAGAGAGCAAAGCACCTCTGTGAAGGCGCTGGTCTGTGTGCAGGCTGCTGTCAGCCACAATTCCAGCATGAAAAACCGTGACAAAGCACCCTTCTTCCAGAGAGACCAACCATCTGCCCAGACTCTCAGACCCAAGCCTCTCTTGCCTTGTCCTATTACAATGAAATCAAAGTTCCAACATAATTTAGGAAAACAATTCCTGGTGGAGGATTAATCAAGCGCTTTTGCGGTAGCAGTAAGCATTAAAGGGCTGGCTGGTGTCCCATAGAGCACACCATTATTCAGCCTGGTTCAGCACAATTCTGCTTGCATAATGCATACTCACTGTATTTTTGTTCCCACATTTCTTCATTACTGGCAACATTAGCATGAGAACAGGAATTCTGTTGGTTAGAACTGTATGAAACTTAGCAGATTTTCCTCACAGGGCATCATGGAAGTATTGTCTTTGATGTAATTCTAATTTATTCTGAGCCTGCTCGAATTTTGTTTTGAATTCCCAGACAACTTCATTGAAGCTAACAGTGTGTATCAATACAGCAGAAATCCCACAAAAGTGCAATATTTTTGTCTATTTTGCCTGCAAACAATGTCACAAAATTCCTGAAAGGTCCTCCTCTGTTTTTCAAGATGGGCCCATCTAATCAATTAATGCCTATAGCAAGCATCACCCGCCCACATTATAGGTGGAACCTCATTTCTATCCCAGGAGCCTTGAAGGGAAAAACAGTACAGGCATTGAGCTTTAGTTAGCTATGAAAGCTGCGATAAAAACTTCACAGCAGTCAACTAATAGTTTAGTTCACTCCTAAATGCAAGGCCTATAATTCCTGTTTGTTTGCAAAGATTTTAGAAACAAGAGCAACCAGGTAACATGACAATCTCCACACACCAAGCGTCACCTAATTCCTAGTTTTCTGGCAGTTATCAATATATCTCTTTGCTTTATTGATACACTTTTCAAATTAACATTTGTATACAGGTGACTATAAATATCTGTATTAAGGCCGGCTTCCAAGGTTCAGGAATGCATCTGGGAATGCAGAAAACGAAAGTCCTGGTAACCAACAAGGACTGGAAAGAAAGGCCTATCTGCCCTGAACAAGGACTATCAACAGAACCTAATTTGCTTTGCACATTGTGCTTTCTTCTATTCCCTTCTAACATGAAAAAGGATTTACTTTTCTTTTAATGTACTTTGTTTGCTAGTATTGGAACATGTTTTCTGGTCTATGATAGAGCTGAAATAATCACCTAAACAGGTGTTGGAGTTTTGTGAGGCTGTGCCGCTGAGACGGTTTCTTTAAGCAGCAGTTAAGAGTTTTCTGCCAGCCTGAACTATAAACAATGAGCAAATCAAGGCCAAAGTCACAGCACGAGAGATAGTCGAGCGCCTCTGAGAATCACATATAGGAGAAAACAACCCCGAAGCAGCTGCATTTTGCCACTGGAGAAGGGAGTGAGATGATGTAACAGACACCAAGGGCGGGGGAGGAGGCTGCCCAGGTGCCAGAGAGAAAGATGCCCCTGCAGCCCGTGGAGAAACCCATGGAAAAGGCTGAGACCCCACCAGCAGCTTGTGGAGGGGCTCCACACTGGATGGAGCAGGTGGAGATGTAGAGAAGATGCTGTGACCCTACATTGGAACAAACCCCTGCCAGCACTTGCAGCCATGAAGAGAAACAGAGACACAAAGACAAGAGAGAAATATTTGCATTGGAACAGGTTTGCTGAGGGGAGGGCTTGGAATCCCATGGAGGACTGGGACTGAGAGAGAGACACTGTGATAAAGACGTAAAGCCCTGTGGGAAAGGATTCATGTTGGAGAAGTTCATGGAGGACTATCTCCTGTGGGTGGGACCCCACAGTGCAGCAGGGGGAGGGTGTGGAATGAATGCCCTCCCCTCCCACCAGCCAAGAAGGAAACCAACTTGCAAGGGACTGCCCGAAGCCCCCATCTCCCAGTCCCTCACCCCTGTGCTGCAATCGGGGGGAAGAAGGGAGTGAAATCATGACTAGAGTGAAGTCTGCTAAGAAGGGAGCAGGGTGTATGGGGGAGGTTAGAGGTGTTTTAAGATCTGGAAAAGGAAAACAGCTCATGAAGAAGTAACTGAGAACCCCATTTTCTCCCAGTCCCTGCCCCCCTGCACTGCAAGCAGAGGCAAGAGGGGAGCAAGATCATGGCTAAAGGGAAGTCTGCTTAGAATGGAGGGGTTGGAGGAAGGTGCTACCTAGAACCCCATCTTCCCCAGTCCCTGCCCACCCTGTACTGCGAACGGGGGTGGGGGAAGAAGGGAGCAAAATCCTGACTAAATTCTGCTAAGAAGGGAGTGGTGGAAGGAAAGTGTTTTAAGATCTGGTCATGCTCCTAAACCCGGTTTTCACTGTTCTTTGTAGTGTAGTGTAATAAATTAGGTAGTTTCTCTCTTTTTCACGGTGTTGAGTCTGTTTTGCTCACATCGTTGACGGCAGAGTGATCTCTCCCTGTCCTTATTTTGACTCCTGAGCCTCTTAATATATATTTTCTCCCCTGTCCAACTAAGAAGGGGACTTTGGTGGGCATCTGGCCTCCAGCCAGGGCTAAACAACCACAACAGGTTAAGTGGTGATTATGACAATGAAGGAGCAAAATAAATTTAAAATTCAAAAGGCTCAAATGCACTGAATACTTTTTTGGGGGAACTTTTTTTATTGACGAGTCTGACTTCAAGGCACCACAATGGAGAATATTGTCCTGCAGCGAAACCTCAACTCAAACAAGGTGTGAAGTTCACACCTCATAAGAGAGCTCTCTGCAGCCTCCCACACGTGCCCTGCAACCCTGGGGATGCTGGCATGCCCACCAGAGCCACAGGTACAGCCGTGGCTAGGTAGTCAACAGCACTGATCTGTCTGCTCTTTCAGACTGAGGTGTGGGACTGTTCTGAAGATGAACAAGCTCGCTCCAATTCATAGAAAGGAATTAGCATAGCAATTACAAATGCTGCTTTCGGTTCTGCTCCACATTTAAGACCGGCTGACAAGTACAAGATGCATGAATTAAGAGAAGGAACAAATGTTTCCTTGGGATAGTGTGCAGTGCATGTTTCCCTAAAAAAAAAAAAATTGAAAATTGTTTTCCTGAAAACATGCAGACCTCATCTGCTCAAAGAAAGGAACACCTCTCTTGTAAAGAAAACATTCATTCCCTACTTAGCACCTCATACTTTCACAGTTGTGCATTATATAAATATTTGGACTAATGTAAATAGTTATAATCACAACATCGTTAAGAAACACATAGGGCATTCCAATGAGTTCACATAAGTAGGCAAAGTTTTGACTATTCTTTTTCTGGTTTGTATTAAACCCCTCAGGCTAGTTGCTTGAAAAGCTGTCATTTCCAAAGTTCACCAGATTTAATTAAACAATCTTACTTGAAAAAGAAAAAAAATCCATTAAAATTCTGGAGAAAAGTCTCTCAAACCTGTGATGAGAAATCCTAAAAAAAAAAAATTTTACTAAACCTGTCAACACAACTTGGGAACATATACAACTACATCCCAGTTTCTGAAGAGTTTGCTCAAACAGAAGGAAATACTACCACCTTGACTACTGATTTCATATTTGTCCCCAGCTTTAATATTTTTAGGCAAAATGAATATACCAAAGAAGGTGCCACCCATAACTGGTTATAACACAATTTGAATATATTGTATATTGTATTCAACATATCTTAGAAACTAGAATTTAATCCTCTTTTGTAGCAGGAATTTCTCACAACAGCAGGTCTGGTATGCCTCATTTAAAAAGGAAAATATAAAAAGCCTGATGAAAAAATTAGTTTTGATTTCAAATGGATGAAATCTGGGAAATCTACAGACTGTGGGGTTCTGTTTATAAGATCCAAATAAAGGCACATCGCAGAACCATTGTTTTTTATAGATAGCATTTAAATTCCCAGCAATAGCAAGGACAAAGCATTACAAGGATATTTTTATACCAATTGTCAGAGTTGGATTTCAGAGAATTTTTTTCCAAAGGTCAGCACTGCACATTTGTTTATTTAAAACACTATCCCCATCTGAATTTCTGAATAAGCACGTCCACCTTGGTCAAAGTCAGCACAGGCTCATTGCACAGGAATGGCAGTGTCATGTAAGGAAAGAATACCATACTTCATAAGGCAAGGGAAGAAAAAAAGTGTTATCTACCCTAAAAGTGGGGAAGCGAGACAGCAGGTGAGAGTCTCAAGTAGAATAGATACACTTACTTTCTCTATCAGTACACAGGACAGATTTGGAGCAGCCCACTTATGAGACCACTACACAAACAATACAAAAGTCAAGTACTATCACTTTGTTGATTTTCACAGAGGCCAAATCATTTTTAGATAAATATCATTTGGATAAACACTTAGGGAATACTCAGCTGTCTGCAATGCTGTCTGGGCATTGCCTGCCTCCCCTTTTTGTGCATTCACTGATGCACTGAATTAAGCATCTTTAAAAAAGCCCAGAAAAATCTAATTAACTGGCTCAACCTCACAAGGTAATAATTTATGGGTTTTTTACCTTGTGTAGCATACTCATAACGTTTAAATCCAAGATACAAAAATATCACCCCTCCAACATCCCTAAGGAGACTGTGCTGTGAAGAGGGGCAGGATACAGACCCTTCACTACAGTTCCAGCCTGGAGTGGCCAAACACCTCAATGACTGTACCAGTTCCAGAAGGGAAGCTGAGGCAGAAAAGGCAAACTGTCACAGAGAAGGCAATGACATAGTGAGGCCTTGGAGGTCAAGAAATGCTGAAGTGATATGCAGGATCAAAATAACTGTCTTTCAGCCATTTTTCTGGGTTCAAAAAAGCATGTGTTACCCACACTCATGTTATCCACAAGACCCTCACCCATTTTATAAAACCTTTACCTTTGTGAGGGTCACAGGCTTTCAGAAAGAAGAGGAAACTCTCCAAGTACACCATATTGGGAACATTTTGGGATTTCCTTCAGTGAGGCTGTTTTAACATGCATAGGTTTGGGGCATGTATTTTTTCTCCTCTGGTGATTTTTTTTATTTGGAAGGGTTTTTTTCCTTCCTTGTGAAAGACAGGGTCTATACATGGGGGCAATACATTTGATTAAAAGAGGTAATTACCCCATAAAAAGTAGATAAGGCTTCAGCAAGCAAAGCTGTTCTTCAAGTTTGCAATAGGAGCAGTGGCTAACTAAAAAATAAATACCAGCTGAGAACACATATGTACAGTTCAATTAAAGAACCACATGGTCCAAGCAATGAAAGTGTTAAAGCTCTCAAACTTTCACAGGGAGTGTAACCCACCTTTAGTACAGGGGTGCTACCATAAGCACGTTGACTTGTTTACACAATACGTTTAAAGCATCAAGCATAACTGTCTGAATAATTTAAATACATAATAAACATATTCATAACAAAATCTCAATGAATTTAAGTGACAGCCTTGTCTGTATCATGCAATTATCAAGAAAAACAAGCAGCATGAACACCACTAGTTGGGTTAATTATAGCTTGATTCAGGATTGGCTTTAATTGAATAACATAAATCTGATTATAGATGCAAGTTAAAATACACTTAGTCAACCACAGTTGGGTCATTTTTTCAAAACTTCTTCAGCATTCTATCAGCAGGCCCTTACCAAATCTCATATATTATTCCAGTAAAAGACTAGTAAAGGATACCCTACTGTTTGACATGTGTGGCATGCCAGCTTTACAAAAAGTTGGTCCATTTCTGAATTTGAAAGTGTCAGCAGGCTAATAACAAAACAAACAGAAGGAGGATAGAACACCTACACAAAGAAATGCACTTATGCACTCAGTCTAACCCTCACCCACCCTCCAGTTTCAGAGATTGTGAGAAACAAAATATTAGAGTTTCATCAGCAGAAGGAAGGATAAAGAAAATACTCTCAACAGAAGCATGTCCTTCTGTCCAAAGCTGCCTTAAGATGTTGATTGCTATTTTCACAAAGCTATTAAAATTAAGTGAAATAATCTCTTAACCCTCCCACTTTTCAGATGAGGAAAAAGCCATAGTTCTCTAGTTGGCCATGCATGCTTTCAAACTATCAAGCAGCACTAAGAGACCTGTTAATCATAGATATACTATAGCAGCCTCATCTAATCTTCCAAATATCAACCTATATTTTACAACCAACACCTTCTGAAATCAAGACCCAACAAAATCATGGACAGTTCCTACAATGCCACACCACAAGAAATCCAGAATCTCCACAATCAAAAAAAAAAAAAAAAAAACAAAACAACAAAACAACCCCATTAACACTACCCATACAAGATTTTGAAAGCATAATGTATCTTTAGCTAGGTAAAAAGTAATTTCGGAACCTAAGATAAATCTTTTCTCAGTATCTGATTGTATCACCTCACGTGTCCAGAAGAATCAGTTATTTCCTGCACTTTGGCATCCTGGAAGAACACACATATGCTACATGCTCAGAAGAATAACTAGAGAAAATACAACCCTACAGGGACTGCAGAGTTCTCAGCCCAAGATTTTTCCTGTCACAGCTGAGAGGAAAGTTTTACATACCCATCATCTGACTTGTCAAAAAAGATAAGTTTAATCTCTCAGCAGAGTCTCAGGTAGTCTGAAAATACTTTGACCTTTAAGTCTCTATTTTTAGTAGGGAAGGGTTCAAAATTTACTAATACAGGCAGAGCCTTTTCTTAAATCAAACATACCCAGGGACATAAATTAAACATGCCAGCTGGCATAAGAGAGCCTACAGTTATGCTGGAAAACTCCCTTTGGCTCCAGATCTCACTAAATGCCTGTTGAGAATGGTCCTGCCCGTGCTCAGTTCTGAGCTGTGACAGCAAATTTTTGCAAGATAGTGCTAGTTGTTAAGTGCCAAAATCATGCTAGGGAATCATCTGTCACTTTTCTAGTACAGACAATGAATCAGAACTTACTGTAGTAGGCACAGACTAAGTTCATTAACTAACAGGGTGTTAGTGCTGTTGCAGGCAGTGGTTGAGTAGCAGTTGACACTGAGGCAGTGCTGGACAGGGAAAGCCCACCCAAGCTACAGGTAGGCATAATCCAGCAGCATCTGCCTAAACATGCGTTCCCTAGTTCTGGAATTCAGTTTCAGTCACCAAACAAGACTTCTTGTGCTTGAAATAACCATAAGGCAGACAAAGGGACTGTTTAATTAGGACTGCTGCATTCAAATGTTTACTATGAATCACGTAGATGCTGGCAAGTTTTAGGTTATGTAGCTCTCCTTACTGCCCTATTGATGGAGCTACATAAGCCTGTCCTGGCTTGGTACAACACTGATGCCTCTGAATGAAGATGAACATAGCAATAGTGGAGGGAGATGATACCATACAATCTTGACTTACTATACAGGCTATACATCCTATACAATGCAAGCTCCAGCCCTTAACCATACCCATTTCACTACTCAGCCAGCCCAGTTACCTCTAAGAATATGGTTACATTTCAGAACAATGTTTCTGTTTCAAGAACATCACTACCTTATAAAGTACAGCATATTATATAATCTAATGCCTAAACTCTCTTTTCTGCTCTGAGACATTTTATTAACTTCACACAGGAGTGTGTAGCTTCAAACTACATAGTGCCAGGCTTGTTACCAAACTTAGTGTCTAGTTTGATCATACCTAGACTGACACAACATCCCTTTGAGATCACCTTGAAAACATTTACAGTTGCATTTTTTGTTACGTAGCAATTATATCACAGACAGTATTTCAAGGATTAACCTCCAGTGTTGCTATAAATCAACAAGAATACAGCTAATACTGTATTTGGCCTAGCCTGGGTCTTTGACCTAACCTCTACCATTTTTTTCAGTGGGGTACAGATCTCAGCTGGCAGCACATGCCTCCAAGAGCACAACATGCATCAGGAAACACCTGCCATTGAAAACTTGCATCTGCTGTCAAGAGAATTTAACTAGAACTACAGCAAGTAAAAATTAGAAAGCACAGCAAGACCTTTTCAGCAGACAAGTGCAGATACATTGGTGTGCAGTTTAGAAGACTTCCCAGCAGAAAACCATATTTGTATTCTTATTAATAAGAAACTGCAGACTCAAAAAATTAGAAAAAAGCATTTTATTCTGTCCAGATGATCTCTTCCCATGTTGATTTGCCAGGTCATCCCTACAAGAGTACTCCATGAGTACTGCTTCATATCATCGTTCAAAAGGGGAGGCATACCCTTATTCAACAGGCAACAGCATTGCTCCAGGAGACCTCTGATGTCTTTCTATGACCAAGGAAAGGAAGACACCCTCTGTAGCCAAGTTAACATCTTAGGAGAAATTCTAAGCTACAGCCAGACAAAAAAAGGTGGCAGCTAACAGTATTTCCTGTAGATTAATTTAGTGCCTGACACCTCCCAGCACCTATAGCAGAATAACTCAAGCATCCAGGCTCATCTCTCTTCTGAAATAGCAGCTACCTGATGGAAGCTTCTCTGGAACAACTTCAAAAAATGCATTTCAGCTGGGATCAACAGCCTTATGTTCACCATACATTGAAGTTTGGCCTAGCAAAGGTTCTAATACAAAATGAGGGACATTATAGCCAATACAGGCATTTAATAACATGGATATGAAGAAGGCTACCACACAGAGAAAGGCTTTGACATTTATGAAACAGAGATAGCCTTAGAAAGCATGCCCTGCTGGGGCTTCTTGCCTTAAAAGATACCCAGGGCACTTAAACACCCTTACTTCAAGGTAGCAGTAGAATCATGAACATATCACCAGACATTGCCCTGATGGAATCTTAACTGCTGTGAAACATTGCCAGTGATCTCATAAAGAAGGAAAGTCTTTCAACTTTCACAGAAAATTAAAGAACTCTGAGATGGCTCTGTGTCCAGTTACTGCAGCAAGTGAGGCTACTAGTAATTCTATGTAGTGTTGTGGAAAATGTTTTCAAAAGTACCAATAGATTCCCAGGACAAACACATGTCACTGACTGCAAAGCGAGCAACATTCAGCATTTTCCCTTCAAAAGGAAGGAATTCACATGCTTTCATCAATACTTTTAGGATCAAGCATAGAAAGATTTCAAATGACAAGCTAGTTCTGCCTTAAAACTAGAGTATCTTCTTTCTTGGGACTTAAAGTAAGGATGACTTAGCTAAACACAGAAGTCAGTATAGAAATATTAATCTATCCAGGGACTAACCTGTTTCACAAACATCATTATCTCGTCATCACAATAATATTGCAGCCTATTACAAGTAGTACAGGCCAATATTGATATGGTGATTCTTCACTAGAACAAACAAAAAGCAAGAACGTAACAGTATCTTATTCAGATTGACCCCAGCAGTCTGAAACAAGGTGGGAATATAAGATTGCTTAAGAAACTGCAAGAAAGTTTGAATTTCCAAGCATAAAGCTCAGCTTAATAATGTAGCATCTGAGTTAACAATGACATTACTCAGTGATGGCATGAATAATTTATTATTAGTTTCACAACAATTGTGGCAATATGTCAATGAGATTAGAATGTGGGGTTTGGGATTACTTGGGTATTTCTTGCTGGTTTTTCCCCTTTTTCTGACTAAAAATGGTGCAATTTTATCAACTTGATTTAAGTATCTAAAAGAGTAGCTACCAGGCATGCTTTAATATCATGTCAACAGATTCCCATTAAAGAACATATAATTCAGTTAAACCTTACAGAATTTTAGAACATTATTCAACTGTGATGTATTTAACAACAGAAATTACTTCATGTAAAGAACTAGTGCATTTCATAAGCATAACAAGATTGTATTTCAGAACCAGGAAGCACTTTCCATATCTCTGCTGTCAGGGGAGATGCAAAGGCAAGAGAGTGGTTTTGGTTTACTGTTAATAGAAAAGCAATACATTATTATTAGCTGTCCACGCCTGCATATATGTCATGACATAGTCATGGCAGTTCGCAGAAACAATTCAGCTTCCCCAATATAATATGTATTTCAATGTGGGAATTGCCCACTCCCCCCACACACAAAACCAGCTTTTTTTAATTCTGTACTTTCCGATAAAATTAAGTTGAACACATATGCAGCTACATAATAGAGAAAGAAGCAGAAGAATAAGGAGATTATGAGGGATTTAAGAAAATGAACATAAGTATTAGAACCAATTTCGTAACAGACTAGATGATATATACATAAAGGAAACAAGAATTAACATAACAGGGTTGATTAGACTTCACTTGAAGTGTTGTGTAGCAGAGATTACCACAGTCCTTTTTAGCAAACAGCACTACTACATGAAACTATTGCTTAAATAAAAAAAATACAAACCATTACCCATGTCTGTCAACTACTGGAAAACATGCTCCTGTCATCTGAAAAATACTGCCCTGTTTTACAATTCTGATAGAAACTTAACTGGTTGTAAAACTGAGCTTGTACCTTAGTAAGGCTGGAAAAAATTTCAGCTTTCAACAGATCTTCAAGCAGGGGCTTTGGACACAGAGTAAGTTGCTATACATTTGGATGCCCCAAAGCGTAACATTACTGCTAACAAAATGATCTTTCTGGCTGGACTGACAGAGAACAAAGACATTCACACAGAAGCAAAAAAGTAGAAACTGATAAAGAAACAGAGAAACTATCTGCCAAAAGACAACAGAATACTTGAGCTTGAAAATATCACAATCCTCACATCAGACTTAGCATACTCCCCAGAGACCAGCAATGAATATAATGATCCTTACTGTCGTGTCACTTGTATAAACACTAATTCATCCAAACACTGCATGAAAAGGCACAATAAATAACCAAATAAAACTTGAAGTTGAGAACAGCGATGACTATTCTCCCTTGTCAGGAGCATGCCAAATTAACAAGTATAAACATCTTTTGCGTATCAGACCACAGAGGGGCAAAAAAGAAAAAAATAAAAAAAGGAAAAAACTAAAGGAATGAAAAAAGTAGTTACCAATGTAATGTCCTAGGGAGATATGAAGGTATCATAAGATTAATGGGAATAGGGCATGGGCAAAACCAAGGACAGATATTTTTTATGTTCAAAACTGAAAGGCACATTCCAAAATTTTTCATGAAGTAAGCAAAAGGAATAAGGCCCATGACATCAATATATATACCCTTTTGTCACCCTCTGTATCAAAGACGTATATCAGACAATATACATTTGTCTTTCCAGCTCACATGGAAGAGAAAGGAAAGAAAGCACCATGTTTTTATACTGAGGAAAACCTTAGAAGCAAAGCAAAGCACCATGCTAAATGTAAAAGCTGTCATTTAGTATTAGTTACTAAATTTGGCTGAAAAGGAAGATGATGTGGGAAGCCACCTTTAGTTTAGCACAATTTTCCATTTAATAAAAGGAAAATAAGAAAAATACTTTCAGATCAGAACTGGTCTGGTCTAGAGAACAGGTAAGAACTTCTGTTCCTTAATCACGCACATACTTCAAAGAAACAAAACCGTTAATACCCACCATTTTCAAGCTTCTAGCTTTGAGTTTATACTTGTGTTTTTAAACCCTCCTTAAACACTTGCTATCTCAAGATAAATGTTACCTCAGAAGGAAATAACTTTCAATAGTTCATCAAAAGGAATAGATCCAACTTGGAAGGGCTGTTTTACTGTGATGGTAACTTGTTTTAACAACATTCATCAGGAGGAAATGACTGCTAATAGTTAAGCTGTAGTGGTTCATCTGAGAAGGAAGGGATAGGGGAACCTACTTCTCAGTGAGCCTTATAGAGTGTGTTCCTCTGCAGCACATGGTGACGTTACTGAGAGATTTGATCTCTGCTAGCATACCTGTTGTGCACTCAAGAGTCTGCTGGAGTGCAGGGTGCACATCTCCCTTTAGCCTGCTGAGATGGGGTTTGCCTAAAAATAAACTCTCATAGTCTGGATAGTTCAAAGACATTGCCTTTGAACTCCAATTCTAGCAACCCAGATGTCCTTACAAGAAAAATGACAAATTGCTAGTGACATACCCCTGAAATTAATATTTTAGCAGCTTTTTTTTTTTCCCCACATACAACCTAACAGGCAAAAGGAGAAATCATCATTTAATATAAACGGAAAGAAAATGGGGAAATTGAGTATGGAGTTTTTCTTATTCTATTTGCAATTGTCAAGCTTTATGGAGCATACAAAAGAGGCAAATGGCCAAATTTTGAAAGAATATAGAAGATAAAGCCCATATAAAGGCAACAATGGCAGAGCATTCTGATCAGCAAGTGTTTAAGAAAAACAACAACAAAGGATCACTTAAGAATATAGGCTGTTCTGTGCTGGACTTTTTCAGCTGTTCCTTTGCTCAAATAGCACGTTAACATTACATGTTTCTCATTGTTTCTTGCATTGAAAGTCTTTTTCCTTCATTGATACCTATTTTCCTGTAACCTCACACACTCATTCAATTTTTTCATCTGATGAGCAGGATCAATTAAAGCACAACATAGTCACCTGTTGGAGGTAAAGTTGCTCTTCATTTTTGGTTACCATCTACATGGAGTCCAAGTAGGAAGCTATTCTAAATTTTCTCATCCCTAGCCAAACTAGCATGACTGATGTTATGTTGCTGCACTGTTGTATCTACTGTGGAAACCAACTTAGCCTTTGTCTTTTAAAGTTTATATAAAATATTTACATCTAGATAGAAGATGTTTCTGACAGCACAACAGCAGACGGGCCCTATCATAAACTGAACACGTTCAACTGATTATCCTGGTAAAAGCACTTGCTAGTGTGACAAAATTGAGTCTTCCAGCAGATGTCTTGTGGGTAGTGATATTAGACTGAGTGCAAACATAGTTAAAACCAGTGACATTCTGTTCTGTATCACAACTGATAAAAGCCAATAATGAGTTAAGATCCTTTTGTTACTTCACTCCATTTCTAAGTCCTATGCTACTTCCACGCCTGCCAGATGAAGTGATTCAACACTTGAAATCAAAGAGAAGAAACCCACGCTAAGGTAAGATAGGAAATGCATTTTGGTAGGTCTGGGTCTGAGAAAATGTTACAGCAGCTTTTGTTTCAATGGAAAATTATTGTCAGTTTGAAAGGTGAAGAAAGAACTCATACTGTTTTACCAAGACTGAGGCCAGTTCACTTTCTTTTAGGATTCCAGAATATTTACTACTTTTAGATAAATCTTCAATGCTTTTTTATTTATATCTAGAAAAAAAATAAAAATCATTCCGCGATTCCTTACTAGCTTGTAACCAGCAGTTGAAGAGCTATCTTACCATTCAAAAAACCCAAACAGCCTAAAACATTTTTTCCACAACCCAGAGCTCCCACTTACCCCAACTAGCACATATGTCATCCTGTCATCATATTTGCATCTAGAAGGGAATATCTATTACTACTGAGGAAATAAATTTTATGCATATCAAATTCAGTAACCTATTTGTTTCATAAACTGTGTGGTGAAAATGGAGCTAGCATTTGGCACAGACTTTATATACTGTATAGACTATTTTTCATACCTGGAATGAGTAACAGGAGAGAAAAAACATAGGAATTTTGTTATTTTTTTGTGCCCCTAGTTGCTACCTTTACAATTTTAAAGATCATTGACTTAATTTTAAAGGACTACTCCCTGAAGACCCTTTCTGTCTTTTATGTTCACCACACCAGTCCTAGATTTTCTATCCTGACAGAGATCAGTGCTCTAGGAGACACAACCACCCTCGTGGTGTTTTTCTTTGGGTCCCTGTTCCCAGATGTTATGATCCTTGATTTAAAATGCTCCTATTCAAACATGGCCACATTTGCACTGAATTTTATCTATGCAGTTATTGGTTTAAGTTATCCTTCATAGTTTGAGAAAAGCCTGAGGATTTTGCCAAGTATCTTCATAATAAACTTTTTCAAGTTCTTAAAGCTTCAACATTAGAGCACAAATTTCTGTTATAATTCTGGCAGTCTAGCATATGCTTATACACCATTTGAAGCAGCTTAAAGTTTTTTTGGGTAACCTGAGGAAGAAATAAAAAAAAAAAAATAGATAGGTTTGTTCACCCCTGCAAGGAATTGGATATGAGGTAGACCAATGAGAAGATTGCTCCAGAGGGACATATTTATTACTACACTGGTTATAACATTTTATACCAGAAGTGTATTCCAGGTAATATAAAGATCCTTTGTGTAAATTCGTATTGGACTAAGATGTACATGCTATAAAATACAGAAAAACCACTTGGGTGCAGAAATCCAGAGTGCTGTTCTAGCATTTGGCTTTCCTCTCAATAATAGCCAAAAAACCCTTTCAGAGTCAAGTTTTCCTGCCATAAGAACTAAGAATAAGCTTGAACCAGAATTATAGCTTTTCTCACTCCAAGAAAAATTATTACCTATCTCTAACACACCTGACTAGAAGCATCTCCCTAAAGAAAAACTAAGATTTTCATCTCATATCCTCAGAGAAGTATTTTGCAATTTTGACAACATTTATCCTTTCTGCTGTATAGGGAAAAGGCTATGGCTGTTGGAATCTCTGGTGAGAATACCATTCACTGTCCTTTTGCTGGTTGACACCTGTTCGCATAAGGCATGCACTAGCTAATAGCTTCTGCTTTTATGTAATTACTGGCTAAACAGGAAAATATTCTAAAGTACTCCAATCACATTTTCAAAGATTATTCAGGCTCTTTTGAAGTAAAGCTGTAGTATAAAGTCACAAATTATATTTTGGTACTTATGAATATTTAGCAGTCATCTTAAAAACAAGTTATTTGGCTTAATTATTTTGGCTTGCAGTATGTTCTCAGATTAAGATTTAGCTTTGCTCTTCTATGTACACAAAAGAGTCTGATTTTGGCTAAGGAGAGAAGAAACGTGTTAATTTTCACAGTAATTGACTACATATATCATCAATGATTTCTAACAGCTCTCAAGAACTTTTAGTTCCATATGAAGCCTGTGCCTTCACTCTTATGCCCAGCTTCCACAGCTACACCTGCTCATGAAGTTCCGCTCTGCCTCTCTCTGGGTTCATCCCATCTTGACTTCATTACATGGCCAAAACCCAACACATTAGTTAGTAGGTAATGATCTTACAAGGCATGCAAATATCTTAGAGTAACTTGATTTGTCAGTCAAGATATGGGAGACAGTTCAACAAAAATCCCATTCTTTGATGGTGAGGTTTTATTTGTACACGACTGTGAAATTCCTACTTGAGTATACTTAATGCAAGTGTAGGTAAGTCTAAGAAAGTTGAATTCCCGCTAACTACTTTAACAGACACTATTAAGCATAATTAGAGATGTAGTTCAGCTTTTTCTGTCTTATTTAGCAGATTGTGGTAACGGACAGAACCTCAGTCACTCAGCATGTAACAAACAGCCCAGCATATAAGAGTGCTTCACCTTCAGTTACAGAGCACAGCTTGAGTAAGGAGGCTAAAAGCAGTCACTGGGTAGCTACCAAATTAGTACTTTAGAGACAGAAACCACTCTAACACAGCTTTTACCTGTAGTTTAATAAACACTTTAAGACTGCAGAGTTATTTAAAGAAGCTGTCAGATTCAAAATATTTCTGCTCATTTCAAAATGAGCTTCTGCTATACCCCCACCTCTATGCCAGAAGAGCTGTTTTGTGGGTGCACAATAAGTCTGAATAAGGTCCCTGATCATGGTTGATCATTTTTAGCATGGATTAATTCACCAGATGTTTTCACAAATGTACATGATGTTGGAAAAAGACAGTCATGTAGAAACCGAAGCAAGAAACAACGCAGGTACATAATAAGGGTGACAAGGCAGTTGTAAAGTATTATTTATTATTTTAGGATGTATTCAAAGCACAGCTTAAAGGAAACTGCAGTGTTCCATCTGCCATAGAATACAGTAGAGCACCTCACAAAATTGAAGACCTGTGCTCCAGGCTCTAAGCAAGAAACTGGAAGAGTCAAACTTTGACACTGGTCTTATGAGCACCACAAAAAGGAAATCTGAAGTCTTGTCCTAAAATAAGAGTACAGTTTCCTTCTAAACTTACTTGCAAGGAGTTCAAAACTGTATTTGTACTATGAAACTGGGTAATTCAATTATGGATGTTAGCTGATTACAAACATCTGAAGTCCAAGTGCAACATGATCAAAAATTTAAGGAGTTAGACCTATATGAGCAGGATTGAGGTTCAGTATTCCTACACACTCAGAAACAGAGATGGAAAGGTCTAAATCTTGCCAACTGACAGTAGAGACACAGGAAGGAAAGAATAACAAACTAGAATTTTTTTCTTAAATATGTTAATAGTACTGAACACTGTAGATCAGTACCAAGCCATGTCTTAAACTGCAACAAAGGAAACAAAGTTAAGCCTGGAACCATTAGATCTTCTTTCTCTACAAAAGAGAAAGAGTCCTGAAACGCAGAAGAATTCTGTTTCTCTGAAGTCATTATATTCTGACTCTGAATTTAGAGAGCAGTCCTTTCCATGAAACCAGAGCACAGTAAGAGATAGCTAGGCCACAGCACATTTTTGCTTGCCCACTTAATCTGTACTAAGTGTAGCTAACGTACATGCCTGGTTAAGTTATGAAGCCAAGTACCCTTCTGAACTAACCTTGGTCAACAAGTTGAACATACAATGAGAAGCGAAATCCAGCATTCTGTGTTGACTAATACAAACAGAGTCTTTTGATGTATGGGTAATAGTCTTCTCTATAAAGATTCAAGGCAGAAAACTAAGAAACACTACAGTGCATAAATGAAAACAAGGCTTTTAAGAGATTTTATTTACACCAGTCTACAGAGCAGCAGCTATAATGTTCTGCTCTTGTGCAGTGTGGTTGGCTTCCCACGCTACGTCATGTCCAAGTAGATGTCTGCAGAAACACAGTTGTTGGTAGCCTGTCATAGTAAACAGAGTCCTTTACTCTCCAGAACAGTCAGTTCTATCCCTGAGATATCTTCAGATTCACAGAGCAGAAGGTGACCAAGTATAAAGAGGAGAACACATTGGACAAGAAGCCACCCTTGCACAGTTTTGGTATAGCCAAAGTTAGTAATAGGATAAATCAATTTCAGGCTACAAACCAACATAAGATCACATTTACATCATCTCACTTGTCTTGCCGTTTTTCATTAACAATTGTCAGAATAAGGTGATGCATTGCAGAAGCCAGAAATTCAAGTAAGCACACTCAGTACTGGCAAAAAAGGTACTATGTTATGAAAAGCCCTTCTCTAAGCTTCTTATTGGGCATAACAACTTCCCTTCCAACAACTTTCTATTAAGATTCAAATTTCTACTTACCATTATCATCTTCACCTTTCTTTTGAACAATTTTATAATGGCAATTACATAAAGTATATACAGTTTAGATCAAATTATAGTTGACCTAAAAAAATGAAACTTGTTCATCATAAATCTTCACTGAACAAGGACTAACATTAATCACCAGTCAAAAAGCCCTTTTTCTTTTCTCTTTACCAAGCTGCTTTGGTTATTCAGCTGAAGTTGGGTTCAGTAGGTTCAGTATTTTCAGTGAGAAACCAGGCTGATTTTAGTAATAAAAAATTGCCATCAGAATGCATCTATAAAAAATTGAAGCAAATGAGATTAAGATTAAGCAATCTCCATGTCATTGCTTTAAATCTTATGTTCTATCAAACTTAAATAGAACAAAATTTGAGAAACTTTAAGAAATAAGCATTTTAGACCTGATTTCATTTACTTATGGTTTTCTGTGGGGTTTAATTTTTGTTTGGTTTTGTTGGTTTTTCTCTTCATATTCCTTCTTCTCCAGAGTTTTTATTAGTGATGAAATCTCTTATAATACTTATAAGGATTCAAGGAGGATGCAAACTCTAATTTGCATTATTACATGCCTTGGAGAGGAAACTTCTCCATCACACATGTACTGATACCTTAACTTAGTATTAACAGACAGACTTAGTATAACAAGACAGACTTGATTTACTAAGCCATAGAACACCGTCTTTTTGGAAAGTGAGGGGGGAAAAAAATAACCAAAACACTTTCATACACCAAATCTTATTTACCACCATTCTGCAGAAAAGCAGCTGTTCAGATTCCATCCAATTTAGCAAGAAGTAGCCATTTACAGTTCATACTAAAAATCCCGTTTCATCTAGCATTAAGATTATTCTTCACTTATTATTGGATCTTTGACTGAGGGCCATTCTGTATGCTGTTTGCTATGAGATGTATTACTTTCTTACCTATGCTGAAAAGTATAAACTGATTTTAATTCAGACTCACAGACATGTGCACTGTTCGGCTAATAACTAAATTGAAGTTACTCTAGATTATTATGGACCCAAACAGAAACTATTGCCTAATTTAAAAAATATTCTCAAGGAAATGAAACAAGAGCTGATCATTTCAATTGTCCACATACATAGTTTTCATAGGCTTGTGTTATCACTTATTTAGTGTCACTTGAATAATTAGTTCGAAGTTGCAAGCTAAGAATCAGTCTTTTACATCAGTTTTAGTCTTAGTTACAGAAGTAAAAATTAGCTGATTCCAAATTGAGTATTCAAGTTTCCATAAATATTTTATGGTAAAATGCAAGCCAGTGGGTGTGAAAGTTTTGCTAAATGTATATGCATAATGGACCGCCATGAGTTAGCAATATTGCAGACAAGATATTATATGAGAGGCCATAAACAAACTTATAAGTTTAATTCTATTTTTACCTTATATTGGTAACTTCTCATGTGCACTCCTAAAGTTTGCATTTTTTCTTATTCATGTCATACAAAACAGTATAGCAATAAGAAATTCTGTGATCAACACACCAGTTTCTAGCACTACTACTACAAAGTTACTTAAATATGGTGGCACAAAGTATGTATTTTGCATTACCTAAACAGTTTTCAACCAGCATTGACCATACTCATTGAACATTCTATCTGTTTTGTTGCAAATTGTATTAATTGCAATACTTCTTTATGCACTTCCTTTTGAATAATTTAACATCCTTTGCTGTTCTCTAAACCATAATACTTAAAATCCTTGAACATGTGACTAGAAAGCTTAGCACACTTGCATAGGTGAACAGAGGCCAAAATATTTTGTTCTCATTTGCATGACGAGTATGTATAAATAATTTGGATGCATACAAGCTGAGTTGGGTCAAGCAATCTGACTATGTGTTGTAACTCAGATTCCTATATTCTAAAAGCTATAATGTCTGAACTCTTTAGCACAAGAAACCAAATGACTACAATATTCCTGCCTGAAATCTCTAAGTCAAGACTGCAGCTCAGACACATGCAAAGTAAACAATTTTTCAAAGGTCAAGTGGGGTCAAAGCAACCATATCCATGGCTAAGACAGTTCAATGGTGAACTACTTTCCCCATTACATTAATTTCTCTTTCTAGACTCAATTTGTCTGTGTTTACCTTACAAGTGCAGAATTTCTTTGCTTTCTGCCATGTTAAAATAAGCAGTCCAGAGTCAGAAAACACTTCCCCTCAAAAACATTTAGATTAGAACAAAGTCACCTTTTAATCCCTTCAAATAATAGATTTTAGCCTCTGTAAAAGGCAGGCCTTTTTTTTTTCCATACCTTTAATTTTGTTGTATTGTTTTCCCCAGGCTCCTGACTTCATACCTGTATGACTACCACAATTGACTGTTTCATATTTCCAATGACATTGTCTTTACTTTCAGCAGTAGCACAAAACAGGGAACTAGTCCTTTCTTAAGTCTAAGACAGCTAGTGAAGGTGGTGAGCTAGTGAGGTGAAGCTACTGAGATGGTGCCTCTTCCAGTTAGTATCTGCTTTTTAATTAAAGGTGAAGCTGCTATGAGAAATCAAAGCCACATCCACATGGATGCCACACAGCAACTTCTCTGGATTGGTCCCACTAACAGGTCTGCACCATTATCTACTGCTCTCCCAGCTGTGTCTAGCATTTGCAAGTTTCCTAACATAAAAGATGCAAGAGCAAACACATTCATCAAAACACATTCATCATGCAGGCTCTACTATATAACCACATACTGATTGAATCCATCCTTAAAAACCATGTATGCATTCCATTATGCAAACATCTTAATTTACTTAGCTTGGACTGTTTTAATAGCACATTCTAACTGTTTTAATAAGAATCAGATGAGGTAAGTCTTGACTTAAGGGTACTTAAAACTACGTAACAATGATCTAATTGACAAGATTTACTTCCATGAATTATGCTGACTACAGTAATTCTATTTCTTGAAAAAAGTTCTTTTACAGACTTTTCCTTTATTGCTTTCTATCCAGTTCCTTCTTAAAACACTAAGAAATTAAATGGAACTTTTTTCTCCCTTGCCCAGTTTCTTGGTGCATGTAAGTCTAGCTCATGTTAACTTGAGTAGAAATTATTCCAACATCCCTCCAGATTATTAATGAGGATAAAAACAATTAAAAATTACTGAAAGTTAAAATTAAAATATAGTAAACCATTAATTTTTGTAATCCTCCACCTGATCAACAGGTGACTTGACTTCACAAACTTGATGTGGGAATGGAAGTTTTAGGTAACATTGCTGTTCCTTGAGGCTTGCGAAGTACCCTGTTTTATATAAATAGTTATAGTTTTCTTCACACATCAGAGTGACCAGTGGGGAATGGCTATGGTTCTACCTCCCTTCCAGCTATCATTAGGCAACAAAACAATATTCTTGACCAAAACACAACTGAATCTTGCCTTGGCCCACCATCAGAATTTGCAATTTGTTTTCAGGGCTTCATACACATTGACTTACTAGAAACTGCATCCGAAGCCTGCAAGAACTTAGAGAAGGACTAACCGAAATCTAATGGTTACATTTTTAGAAAGACATATGAAATTGCTTTGTCAGGTAACTATCTTAAGTTGTTTTCTATTAACAATTGTTATGTTAAGTCCAATGCTACAAGGTAACTTCCTCATTCTGACACATGGAAGTTTTAAGAGGCCTGAAAATCACTATTAAACAATAAAGGAGTCTCAGTGGATCAATTCTGTGATGAGGAGTGCACAACTGCCAGAACAAGCTTGAAATAGACAGATAAAAGAATATTAATTGAATTCTGAATGTTAAAGGATTATTTATATGCTATATCTAAAAATATCAAAGATACCTAGAAGTGTCCATTGTCAGAAGCATATGTGATTTCACCAAGGCAATATTTCTATACATTAGAAAACAAAGCAAAAGGACCCATTGCAGCTGTCTACACAATATTTCTTCCATGTCTGGAGATGATATAGTTGAACTCTTTCAGCTTTTGATGAAGCTGAGCATAAGTTATGTTATTTGGAATACTATATTGACAGCACTAAATACAGGGTACATTAATTAGTAGGCATTGTTTTAAAGAAAGAAAAAAAGCTCTTTTTAAGGGAGAAAAGGCTATTCTGTGCTTCTTTCACAACTTTTTAAAAATGGGTAAAATGTTTACTAAGTTTTTTTTATAAAATTTCAAAACATTTGTTTTTTCCCCCTCAAAAAAGCTTCAGAATATCTTTTTTTAATATTCAAGTAACAATACCTGAAAATACTTCAAGATATATATATAACCATTACACATTGAAGACTTTCACCATCATCCCTACTTAGTAGCAAGACAGTCTTGAGGGGATGGGACTACTTTGCTCTAGATATTTCACAAGTTTATTCAATAAAGATTTTTTGATCCAACTACTTACATAGCTTCAAATAAAGGCTACATTAAGTACTACCACTGTAATACAGAGTAGGAATTGGGGCAATGCAAGATTTCTTAATTCACACCAATCCTTTGCAAGAGCCTGCCATTCAAATCCCTATTTTCCTTAGATATATCAAACCCAATATATTCCATTTCTTTCCCGGTTATTTTTTTGGTCTCAAAAAAACCCAACATCATTCAGAAGTGAGGGATGTTTATACATCAAAACTGCTAATACATCTGCATGGTTTCTACTGCAATTAAAATCTTCGACTTCTGAAGGAATCACAGTTATCAGGGGACTATTTCAGAGGAAAATGTCAGACTGGACCAAACTCCGTAACCACTTGAACTCGAGAGAGGTCCTGGATGAAATTGCCCTTATTGAAATGACAACTCAAAATAGGCAATGTGGTCATTCCCCTTCTTAGGGTAAGAAACTAGCCAGAGACAAAACATTTTGTTTCCTAAAAAACATCCCACATACAGATGGGAAATGTTAAGAGCCAGACCTCTCTGGGATCTTATAGGCAAGTCCCGTAACCCACGGATTGATTGTTATTGTAAATTCTTCCCTGGCTTCACTGTTCTCAAGTTGCTCCAGCAAGTAACTGCTCAAAACATTTTCCCAGTCTTTCAACACCAACCTCCCAAGCCCTACTGGTTTTTAATAAATTATTTCCTTGCTACTGCAACCCTTTTACCATGATCATAACAGTGGCATAAACATCTCTTCTTGATGAATTAAAGTCACACCAAGAAAGGTTAGATTTTTATTTCAAGTTGTATGTCAACCCCAAATTTGTTGGCCATTTTGTCTGTAAACAAGTCCTGCAAGATATTACAAGAGGGCTTGCTGATCAGCAATTAGATAGCTATTTGTTAAGTAGGAAATTGTTCCCCAAGTTCTTTCATGCTGCTTCACACATCATTTATATTCATCGGTTATTTCGTTTACCTCCTTGACTCAGAGATTTTGCTCTACTCTTGCTTTTTTTCAGCCCTTCTCTGACAAGACACTTAAGCTTGATACTGTGTTTTATTTGGCTACAGTTTACAGTATTCTAAGCTGCTGAAATCTCATTCCAATTTCTCTGGCTTGAGAGATGCATTACTCATAGTTCTTGAGAATAATATAGAAACCAGTAAGACCTTGAAATGAAAACTTATATAACTTAATCTTCTAGCTCCCTGCTTGTACATGTGGCACAAAAGTCCCACCAACATGCAAGATGTTTAAGTGAGTGCTATTTGTGATTATATTCTTTAGCCTTAGATGCTTTCTGAAACTCAGGAAAGACTGACAATGCTCCTGGACTTAAAAAAAAAAAAAAACAAAACAGCCCAGCAGCCTCCTGATTTCTGGCTACAAAGCAATACTGTATTTCAAGTTTTTATGTTATGTTACTTCAGACATTCATTACTCACACAATAGCCCAGGCATTAAGCTCTGAACCCAACTGTGCACAGACTTTACCATATCATTTACTTACCTAACTGCATGAATCTCAATCCTTATTGCATCTAAGATCTTAAAATCATTGTTCCAGCCTCAACATGCACAAGAAGCAAAAAAAAGCAGAATGCTGAGATATTCTCTTCTGTGAAGAAACGGCATATGCCTAGCTAGAATCTCATAAGAAATATCAAAGAAAAGCTGCTAGATCAATTACAGTCTTCAGCATGAGGTGTGGCAATAGCTAACGTCATCCAAAATGGAAAAGAGCTTGAATAAAAGCTTGAATAAAACAAGCACAAGTTATTTTTCAGTCTCTTTTTTTTACTGAGATCCTCCAGTTATACCCAGTTGATTGACATTTTCAGCTTGCCTAATGTCAACACGCACCTTAAAATTAACGAAGAAATACATGAATGAGAAAGTAACTGGAAAGGTGTTAAGATCTACAAAGAGATAAGGAAAGTAGTGAATACAGTGAAATATCCTGCTTTGAAGCATGTCTCATTCATCAGCTTACTGAAGATTACTACAAACTCTCAGTTAAAGCATATGCTAGCTAACACTAAAGCATCCTCAGATGTCCAAAGATTTTTGCATCAGATCCTATAGCTAAAACTGTAGCATCCAAAATCAACCTTTTTTGAATGGCATCCAGACCTAATTTATAAAAGGTTCAACCTAATAGATTTATCCTAGCAAGCCTGAACAGTCGGCCTTCTAAGCACAGCATCATGTTTTGAAAGTGTATCAGTTTAAATTATCTTTCCAGACTAGTCTAAAAGCAGTGAATTTTTTTTTTCATTATTTGAAACCCAAAGTGTGCTTCCATACAGCTGAGATGATTGTTTTCATCCAAACAAGTTTTCCTTACAAGTCAAGTCTCTATCCTTTTCAAGTTCAAGTGCCCACAGTATCTTAGAAACCCACCGGGATTGAAAACACACAGCATGTTAATTTTAGGAGACTAGCTGAAGGTACTTAAGTAATGCTGGATCTCTGGTCATTAGTAACAGATGTAATTATGAACTATAACATCAAAAAGACACTTCTGAGATAAACTGCAACTACTCTTCAGCAGCTTAAGGAATGTATTCAAGAGTTAGGCAAGAGCATACCAAGCCTAAAAAAATGGAAAAGGAACAATCAACAATTTAGAAGATTAAACTGGAAAACAGCATTTCTTAGTGCAAAATTAATACTGATGGTGATTGTTATAATTGTCATGAATACAGTATTCCAAAGACAGAAGTTAAGGTGTGACTATAGCAACCACTGCTACTATCAGTGCAAGCAAACCTTTCCTGACATATGATGCAATTGTCTTGAAAAGGCCTTTTACTGAAACCAGGAATTTTTATGATATTAGGATACTAGAAAGCATTATACATTATATAAATGCTTCAAAATAGTAGTTCCTCACTAAAATGTCTAAACACTTGCCTTTCCAGAACACCTACCAGCAAACTGAGCTAGAATTTTTTTTTCGCTTAATCCAGTTCAGTCTTTCTATTTTACCAGACCCTTCAAGAAGTGAATAGCTTGTATTTCTTAAAAAGATGAATGCAGTCAGGAGGAAAATTGCTTTTAATCACATATAGGGTTCAAATACAGTAATATAAATTAATTCATATGGATATTTATGCAAGACAAAAACATCATGGACAGAAGGCTCTTGCCTTTATTTCTTCTTTGCTCTGGAGAAACCAGATGAACAATATCTTCAAGCATCATTACATCAAACACGAGACTATTTGTGTAACTCAACCAGCTATCTACCTTGTGACAGCCTTCAGAATAACCCCACAGAGAGCTGCTCATGCTACAGGCAGGGGAGGGCTGGTCACTACCTTAAGCTAACACCTATTGTCACCACACTCAGGTGAAGGTGGCATATGCCCAGTTCCTTCCTTCCCTCCAGTAATTAATGTTCAACACAACACAGAAGATGCTGACAAATCCAGAACTCTAAATCAGGATTTGTCAATAAATTTGAAATGCCCTGGAATGGGCTTTATGTTCTACAATATCAGTATCTGTTCAATGAAGAAGATGGCAGGAAGGTAGTTTTGTCAGAGTATCTGGAAAACATCTTTCAATCACAGCTATATCTCATTTGTCACTTAAAAGGTTGTCTCATGTGGTAAATGAGTCTTTCTATTTTTGAAGCCAGATCTCATGTCCTCCTACTCAATGCCCATCATGTCAAGAGTAAAATTAATATAAATAACTAAATTTAAATTCTGAACTGACAGCAACTTTTAATTGACAGACCTCGTTCCAGGAAGTTAAATAATATAACATAAGATTTAAAATTAAGTGCTGTTGGCCAAATTCCATCCTTAGAAAGATAGGTCTTAAGATAAAATCCAATGAATGAGATGTTTCATACCTTATGGTTTGAGTCCATCTGTGGTCTATCTTAAGACTAGCTGTATATTTATCAATGCATTTCATTCTCAATTAATCTTTTAGTGTCACCTTTATTTCTTTCTATTGGAAAATAGAAGGGGGGTGGTGTTGGAAGAATAGTTTTTAATTGGAAGGGTGTAGATTTAGTTTGGATATTAGGAAGAAATTCTTCACTACTAAAGTGGTGTGGCCCTGGGACAGGTTGCCTAGGGAGGTGGTGCATCCCTGGAGATGTTCAAGCCCAGGTTGGACGGGGCCTTGAGCAGCCTGGTTTAGTGATGGGGGGGTCAAAGCTTGACGATCCCGGTGCTAACTATTCCATGATTCTATGGATTTTCTATAGGATTTTCTATGGGATTTTTGTATAGGATTTACAAGAAGGAAATCAACTAAAAAGTCCTCTCAAAACCTATAATTCTATAGACTTATCACCTTTGTGCAAAATCCTTCAACTCAGATTACCAATACCTGCCAGACTATCAAAAAGGGAAATACTTGATAAAATTTTATTTTATAGCTGTAACAATTTTATTCCCACAGTAGTGGTACCTGCATAGTCAATTGTCTTTCTGAAATCCTGTACACCAACACACTCAGAGTTAGGAATAAACAGGAAGATCTAGAGAGCTCTCTGTAGTCACAGAGCCACGATCTCATTGCAACTGGAGAGACACGGTGGAATAGCTCACACCACTGGAATGCTATCATGAATATGTACGTCATTTTTAGGAAAGATAGGCCAGCAAGGCAAGGTGATGGAGTTACTCTTTATATGAGAGCAACTGGAATGTATCAAGTTTTGCCTTGGGACTGATGAAGAATTAAGAGGCAGGCTGACACAGCTGGGGCATTGCCCAGCCGCAGGAGATTTAAGTAGACCTAGGGAGTGTCCTCAAAAGAATACTGAAATCAAGCCACAGACAATTTTTCTTGTAAGAAACAATTGCAGAGACTGACCTGAACCGTAATTACATGTAATACTGAGAAATCCAACAAATATCTGACATAGTTGTATGTGTCAACCAGAACAAGCAACAGTTTTGTTATTTATGAAAACAAAGCAAAATATTAAAAGCAAAGGCATTTTATCATATTTCAGGTAAGGTACTCTATTCAAGTTACATTTCCTGTCTTCATGGTAGCTTGCTGATCAATACATGTTATTCCTATAGGACAGTGATTAAAAGAACATAAGACTGAAGTTCAGTTTATTTTAGTTAACTATTTCCTATATTCTTTCTCTGTATTAGTGACTACTTTCAGAGATTGGCTACCACGTTTCAGACACTTTCTTCCATTACTGTTAACTAGACAAATGCCCCTCACCACTATTCCTCCTTTGAAAAATACAGCAATTTCTGCTTCATTCCCATGTTCCTTAACTTGAACACAAATTGGAGGTAGGTAATGAAAGAGCTGAACACAGGAAGCTGTCTGCATTTTACAATAGTCTTTTGATTCTGAATTTATTTTTTAGCTTCTGTTAGAACTGGAATAGGTAGTTTTGAAAATTATTTGGTTCTGCTTCATTCGTTTTAATACGCCCACATATTTTATGATAAAAAGTATAATGAAGTTCTTTGATTTATTCAGGAATAAGTTTTTGCCACCATGCTCAATGGCCAAGCATAACAAAAATACAATGAAGTTATGTCCATATACACAAAATAGTTCCAAATAAGCAAATCTATCTAAGTGATTTTAGCTTGTCTTTTGTAGGCACACTTCCAAATTAAGGGGAAGGGGGGGACCTGCCAAACCATTAGATTATATTGGGTGAAAACTAAACAAGTTTTAAATATGTATTTGTACAAAGTTCATAAAAAATCATAAACCCTTACTGGTGAGCAACTAGGAATACACCACAGGGGCATGTGAAAAGCGTGCCAGGTTGAAATCAAATTTTTTTAAAAAATACTTACAATCTCAAAGCTGATTTTGCTAGCATTTAAAGCAGCATATTTTTTCTAACCATTTGACTTATGAAATGAAACAGAAATCAATTATTTCTGTATATTAGGGTTCCACTGCAAATCTTTGATGGAGTTCAGTTTATGCAGTCATTTTGACTTTCTGCTTGTAAGCTTGAACAGTTTCCAAACATTTAGTTTACACTCCTCATGATTTACTTGTATCTTTTATTATGCTATTTCAACATACACTATTACTGTTATAGATAACCATTCCAAACCAGATATTTTATTTGATAGAAACATGTGCTGTGGGAAGATGTCTTGTTAAACTAAGAGCCTGTATAGACCTGAAAAAAAAGAATTTCTGTTAAAGAAATCCAGTAGAAGGCAAACCAATCCAAAAAACCAAGTAAAAGGCAACAGGTGTCTTATCCCAATAGATCTTTTACAAACAAGATTTTAAAGGAAACGTTAACATGCCAGTTTTAATTTTATATTAAGTCTTCTAGTTTCAAGGTTAATAACTTCCTAAGAGTTATAGAATCACTTGGGTCAGAAAAGACCTTCAAGAAAGAGTCCAACCACAGCCACCAACCACCTCTAGACCATATCCCCAAGCACAACATCTACACGCCTTTTGAATACTTCCAGGGATGGTGACTCCACCACTTCCCTGGGCAGCCTGTTCCAGTATTTGACAACCCTTTCAGTAAAGAAATTCTTCCTGATACTTAACCTAAATCTCCCCCGGTGCAATTTCAAACCATTTCCTCTTGTCCTATCACTTGTTACCTGAGAAAAGAGAGAGACTTCCAGCTCTCTACACCCGCCATGTAAAAAAAGTCTTTACAAGTAATATTTGGGTAGTCTACTGGTCTTTAAATAGTCTGAAGCATGATGAGGAAGGTCTCTACTTTGTTTTGCTAGTCTCCATAGGAAATGCTTTTATAAGTCCTTCAACCATTGATAGTAGATTTGTTTGATGTAGTCATAGCAGCTTAGGCCAGTAGCTAAAAGGAAATTACCTTTGTCACCACGAAAGATTATTACACATAAGCCTGGAAATACCACTTGCTTATTAATGCCTACTGTAATGGAAAGCACTAAATGGAAAAGTCAATACACAGAGATCAAGATAGCACATGCAGGTTGATCTCCACCATTTTGCAGAAAAGCCTTATCACCATGAATGTACCAGATTTGTTATACTAGGGGATAGCTAGCTTTACAAATGTTAGAAAAGTTAATAGAAAATTTTTCAATCATCCTACCTAAGAACTGTCCATTTATGTGAATTAACTGATTCTACATATCTTAATCTAATAAAGGAAATATACATGATGTTTCTGTTACACGTGGAAACTGTAAGCTTATATAATTTCTATTACCACATTTTCCAGTTATGTCAGAGTGAAATATTTCATTCAGACTGTTTAGATTACAATGGTCTCAAGTCAAAGAGCTGTTTTGATCTTAATTTTTCGTATTTCAATTCTATTGTACAGAATAAATATGAAAAAAGCATAGGAGTCACTTAGATTCCACCCAGTCATTCATAAATATTATTTTCTACTTATGAAATCTCAATGGCCTCCATCGCCTATTGCATTAAATAAGGATAAATTTCTGCAGAACAAGACATAATGAAGCAATTTGTGTAAGTGACTGGAAAGCAATGCATTTCTTTTTTTCTTTCTCCCCCCCAAATAAAGGCCCCTTGAATTTTTTTTCCTGAAAGCTTCCCTTTCTTTGACCAGAACAGCCCTGTCTGCTTTTAGGCATATGTCTGCTCTCTAATGAAAAAGCTTCTGTAAGGAAGCTATATCATAGCTATAGATGTATCATAGTCCAAGCTATCAAATTTTAAGTGTTTAATTACTGAAAAGGTCATTAAATGGTTTTATAGGAAGATTTCAACAGATAAAGCTCAAATTTTTCTTATTCTGGCTGCTAGCCATGTAACAGAAGACCTCAGTAAGCAACGTCCATGTACTCATTCCAGGTGAGTATAATGCAGTCTGCCTTGTAGGCACTGCAAGTCCTGTACCTACTCCAAGAAGCATGCTGTGCTACTTGTTAGTATCAACATAATCCATCCATACATTTCTTTGTCTTCCCATACAGCCTCACAAGCCTTAATTGTATCCAATGGTCTCACTTGCCTCGAGCAAGCACAATCAGAAGCATGTGTTTTCACGTTATTCCTTGGACTACCTGACAATGATGCCCTTGTCTGTGCTACTATTAAAAGCAACATTGCTATGTTACTCAAATACACGCAGTCAAAACAAACCACTATATGAAAACTGAACTTACACAGCTAACATTCAAAGCAAACACATACAATATGACAGAGCCACATTCAGCAAACAGAGTCAAAACAAGCAAAGCCCAAATCTTCTCCTTAAACAGTTTAAACAGAGTATAGAGACTGCTTTCTTGTTGACAGAAAACACGCACAAACTTAGGTTAGGAGGACATGACAAGCATGTCACATCAGGGCGATCTTCTTTGACTTGTGGCCTTAAAGTCAGTCTCTTTACCTCTTTCTTGCTGCTTAGGTAAGGCAAGAGAGAAGTTTATTCACTATATGAATCAACTACTCATAACTTATCTCATAGAAATCGTCACTACCAATGCATAATTCAGATTTGTTCTAAACCCAAGAATATTTATTCAGGAGTTCCAAATGCTTCTACTCATGCAAAGATACTCAAACACTAAAGCTAATGTGTTTTTTTGGTTGGGTTTCCTTTTACTCTAGTGGATTCCTGTATTTAACCTTTCAGCACAATTTGTTATCCCTGAAAAGCTTATGTTAAAGTTGCATCAAATGTAATTCTGAAAAATTAAAATATTACGTAAAATAATGTCTTTTTTTTTTTTTCAGTGCTAGAAAACCAGCTTTTCTCTCTTTGGCCTAGAGTCACATATGAATTTCATGTATGACCGAAACTGCTACAGGAAAACAGATTACTGGAACAGCCAAGAAAGAATACCTGGAAAAGTCCATGTTTTGCCTCAATAGATTTGTCCTTCCCATCTTCACAAAATAAAATCTTCTACATTTGATAATACTTATGTTTTGGTCAAATTGTTACACCTCATGTTCCTAAAACTACATAGAGAAAAAGGTACATAGGAATTTTGTCGTAAGGTGCTAACAAGTAAGAAATGCTGTTACTTGTCCGGCTTTCTTGCCTTTGGGAAGCTGATTTTGTTAAGTTAGGGCCACTCCAACATGAAGACAGTGCTGTCAGGAAACCAGAAAGCCTCTGCACCATTTGAGGACCACAGTTCATGCCCTGGCACAATTCTGCAGCCATCTAGTTTCAGACAAAACATACTCAAGCCTTCCTTCTCTAGACCCTAGCACAGGACCAAGTTTTCTACTTGCGACACAATGAATTCAGAGCAGCTACTGAGCTCCCATTTACACTGTGATGCAGACTGAATAGGCTCACTGTGAGCTATTGAAGTTAAGCACCAGTTTATTTATTTGTTATTGAGGCTCTAGCTAGGTCAAGTGCCCTGCCACGATAAGAAAATGTGGCTAGCTGTTGAACATGAAGGTTTTCCCAGATTTGCATAGTTGTAACAGGCTGGTAAATGCAGCACAGCAGTAGAATTTACTAATAATAACAGCAAAAATGTGTTCTGTTACAAGAAGTGTGAAAATAAAAACTCAGCTGGTCTATGAACAAAAATTTTTTTCAGAATGACTTTGAATTTTAATGAAACAAACAAACAGACCCTCCTGGTGTTCTAAGACACCACAATACAGCTTTCTTTAGCTTCACTTATCTCTCCTAATATGTAGTCTCCTTTATGAAACTTGCCCAGTTATTTCAGTCATTCACAAACACTTGCCAGAGATTTTTGCTTCACTTGACATGAAACTCAGGCCTAACAGGAGTGAATATTTGAACAAGAGAACACCTTAGGTTAAAAAAAGAAAAGTACTAAGCATCATACATGGGAATATATTGTTCAACACAAGATAAAAAGGTAATGCTTTCTTCTGATAGTAGTTATTATAGTTATCACAACCATCCTTAAAGCTTAGCCTAAAACAGAGGCCATGATCCTGCTGAGGATACACAGAATCTGGAGGATGTTCCAGTGCAGCTTTTGCCCTGGGGGCACCCACATCTTTCCCACACCTGGGAGCACAACCTCTTCTCCCAATAATTTTACTGTAAGTTATGCCAGCTATGTAGAAAACCTAATTCCATGTTTAATTAGCCAAACCCTTGTAAAGTTTAGATTAAACCTAGCCTAGACATCCCTTGTTTAATTTCTACCTCAATTTCTTTACCTAATGCATATAGGGCAACAATAGATCTTTGCTTTGATCTCCCCAAGCAACATTTTACACCTATTTGAAGGCTTATACCTTCCCTCAGCTAGATTTTGTTGACTTAGGAAAAGATTCTCAGGATTTCCTCATAGTTTGTATTTTCCTAAGTATTATTTAGGACTACTCGAAGTAGTCTTTTCCCTCCCATCCAGGCATTTTGCTCAAAGGTGGGAATACAAATAGATAGTAAAACTGAGGTCTTCAGGTGTCTATCAAAATGCACACTGATGGTATGTTATGCAGGACTGTCCTTTTTTCTTTAATATACCCCAGCATTGTGTTTACTGCCGCTGAAATAACAATATTGTATACTATTGGAGGGTGTGATTTTGGACCAATTTATGTGGCAAGTCATGCTTATTCGTCTTCAAAACCTTTGTTATAGAGTTAGATGTCTGTTCATCTCTTCCTACATGGAAAGACTCCAACAAAATTCTCAAATACTGCCCATGGGCTACCCATGAAAAAAATTATAGTGGCACAGAAACCTCACAGTAGATAAATTAGTGGTTGGTTAATGTTTTTTGATTTATTAAATTAATTCATTAATAAGCCAAGTTACCCCCTGCAGAAACTAAGTTTTCATGAATAGCCAGTTTCTAGATTCACTTGAAGCTTGTGGGGATGTCTTCACTGCACAAAACTTTACTCCTCAGACAGACCTTCTACTATCTTGTTGGCAAGCTCATTTTCTAAACAACATTTTAGACCTTGTGTGATCTTAAATTATACTAGCAAGCATCTGTGAGATGCTGATCAGTATTCACCCTCTAAAAAAAAGCACATAATAAAACATGAAGAAAGTCATAATAGTTGAGGTTTTCTATTACTTGACTTGCTCTGTTCTTCAATGCAACTTATAGTGAATTACTGAGCAGTGCTTTTGTAGGAAGACCACCTTCCTGGCTAAATTATTCCAAACTTGGAGAAGGGTTGTTGAGCTACACGTGTCACTGAAGCTATTATGAATAAAATTTTAGAGTGATTTAAGTAGAAAACACACCCTGCAGCTACAACTGTTTTTACCTCCTCTTTCCTTCCCTATCCCCAGAGTTTCTCTCTCCTTCCAGAACAAAGATTATCTCCTCCCTCTTCAGCTGTGGCCATCCTAAACAAATGCCATGTCAGCCTAAAGAACACAGTACATTCAGTAGGTTTCTGACCAAGTCACTCAGATCTGTCCTGTCAGATCAATACATGTTTTATCTTACAGACTTACTCTTCTCTACTGAAAACACTTTTAGTAAACATCCAAGCAGAATTTTCTATTAGCTTTCTTTTTCTAATCAATTGAGACTACTGATACTTCAGAACAGGCTCTTGAATGTTTCCATATAAGCATCACAGCTCATGTATTTATTCTCTAAGTACTTCTTTCAAAAACAAAATGCTGTTTCAGAAAGAGGAATACCTTGCCAAGACCACACAGTATGTCCGTGCCTGAGAGAAAGGCCAGCTTCATCAGCCTATTCTATTTAATAAGCGAAGTAGGGCCTGGTAGCAGGGCCACCTGCCTTGTACTGCTGATTGGAATTAGGGCTGGAGGCTGTACATCCACAAGACAATTATTTCTTTCATGTTTAAGAGCCATGCTCATTAGAAAAAGCCCTCATTTCAGGCTGCTCAATGACAACCTTTGCAACTATTTATTTCACTTAATAAAACTATATGGCTTATCTCCTCCACTCATATTTTGTACTGCATACTGAATTTGCCCTTTTTTTTTAATTAAGAGCCCTTGCACCAGAGGTCAGAAGGGAACATAATCATCAACTCAAATAGAAAGCATTAATTTTGGCCTCTTGTGAGACCCCTATTTAACTGTGCCTTACTGCTATTACTCTTGAGTGAACATGATATCCTTTGTAAGCCATAGAGGTAGTAACAGTAAAGCTGGCATTTTTGAGAAGGTAAGCAACTTGGAGCAACTTTTCCACAAAGCTCATACTTTTTTTTCTTGCTGGTTAGATTAACTTTTGCATGAGTAATTTCTTCCCTTATAATTTACATTCATTCATAGCAGTCAGGGAAAACTTTGCCTTTTATTCCTCATTTATTGCTGCTTTGTCTACCAGCCTGAAGAGAGTAAATACAAATTCTGGCTTTCAGAAACTGAAGCTTCAGGACTAGCTGACTGGGCAAATCATCCCTTGCACAAACCATGTCAAGTAAAGATGGGAGTGTAAGAATTTTCTCATTCAACAATAAGCTGGCTGACCAGACTGGAAAGTTAAGGAGCTTGCTATGCATGTGTTTCAGTGTGGTGACTGCACAAACAAAACTAGTAGATACTACCCATATGAAAGTTAAGGAGAGTTAGAAAAATAGTATAGTACAAGAGTTTTTAGACTGTAAAAGCCCCACTTACTTCAATAAGCATCCTCAAGTGTCCGTCAGGGCAAGAAGACAAGCTATTTGAGTAGCTGTTCTCATAGGTTTTCCTCTAAGCTCATTCTCTAATCACTCTTAACTTGTTACTGATGGATTTACAAAACTGACATGGGTCTGATTCACTGCTTTTAATCATTCTGCATACTTCATAGGCTAATTTTCAGAATGACTTCAAGAGCGGCGTTAGACCTGTTTGCATCAAAATTAATTATACTTTCACCTCAAGTCTATGTGACCCCACAAGCGTAGCTCACTGTACCACAAGTTTAACCCTGACATTCAGATAGAAAGCCCAGTAGTCATCTGGTTCAGGCTGAATATGACTTCAGATCTTGAGGCTCAATTTCTCTTCTCAGCAAGCTCTTTAGAAGTAGTTGAAAGGAATGGTTTCTGTGCTGAAATTACAGACAGTTAAGATGAAGAAACCAGCAAAGCCAAGACATTCCCATTTTTATGTGAGAACTGTTTTGTCTCTTTCTGAGGTTTGTTTTACAGTTACAATTATCTTCCAAGCATCTTTCATGCTTTTGAAGTGTCTGTCTTTGATCAGCACAAAGATTTTTAGCTTTAGGTTATCAATATCAGTTCACACAATAGTTGAACTATTTAGACTTGACAGCCAGGAGATAGTACCACAGAAAAACTGTAAACCTTTATAGTACTATTTTCCAGGCAATCTTTCTCATATCACATAAACCACTGGATTTTTTTCAGTTATGTTTTCCTTTTATTCTTCAAAAAAATTATTTCAAAAAAGTTTGTCCTTAGAACATTTCAGGACATACTTATTCAAATAAAAACGGCTAAACACAAAAACACCAACTGGAGAACCATATGAATACTTCTGTGGCAAGTATGAATTGTCCTTCTTCCTCGTTCCTTGTTCAAAATACTGCTCTATTAGTTACTATGCTGTAAGAAGTTTGGAGGGAATTTATTTTTTGCTCACATTTACGTGTTGCAGAGACACTACTGTTATTTGGTTAAGACGATACATTAACCATTCTCCAAGAGACCTTCTTTTGCGATGTTAGGGTGACTTGAAATCTTGGACTACTTCTAGCACTGATCAGTTCGGATCATTTAACTTTGTAGAATATAATTTACCCTTTGTCAGTTCTATACATATATCAGCTACTTATCTTCACTTTGTCCTTGTCCAGCTGCTGCAACAGATATCTGTTACTTAGATACCCGTAAATCTCAAAAGAATTAATTTTCTTAGTAGCAACGTTTTAAAAAACATATTTTATTGTTATTATATGCAACTATTTAAGAGAAACTACAAATCCTGCTCACTTATTGAATGCCCTTTCATTCAACAGCAGCTTGAGTACATGTCTTCATCTAGCCAGCTGGGAGAGTGAACCAACTCAAATGGACTTCCCTAAGGTTAAAAAAAACACATAGCTCAGGAAAAGGGTCCCTCCTGTTTTCTAAAGGTAGAGTCAAGAGGCACTATACATTCCAGCTCTTCCTTCAATTTCTTTGATGTATTGAGTTGTCTAAAGTAAGGAGAGAACCTCAAGTGAGGCAAAGCATTCTGTAGTGATTACTGCCATATGCTTCTCAGAATTAAGCTGCAAGCAATAGAAGACAACTTTGCATCTGGCAGGTCTTCCTTCCCATTACTCAAAGCCACAATGTTGATATAGTTAAATCTTTTCCAATTAAGACGGAGAACAAAACATAAAAAGGCAATATATCAAACAAGCTAACATAGTCAACTACAAGAATTACCATAATCAAGTTTCAAATTGTTGCATCTGACATGAACTATTTTCAAACAATACTATTAAGGTTTGACTGAGCCAGAGGCACCTATTCATCATTTAACAAACACTTAGAAACTACAACCATTTAATTAGGAGTAGGTTGCATTATACATGCCGTAACTTACAGGTCAGGTCAACAAGCAGTAACATTACTGCACTAAAGAACCTCTTCGACTTCAGGCTTTATGTTTAATTGTAGAACTTCAACTCCATATTGGCACAATAGCTGGTGTGCTTTCATATCATTCATGTGTTCTCAGAAGATACTACTATACACATATCAAGGGCATATTGTCTTATGTCAGTGAAGATCCGACGTGATATTAAGTGCAATTTACCACCATACTTCCTTCATCCTACAAAACACCCCCAAGTGTGAAAGTTTAGGGATCCTACTTCCTGTGACTTATTTTGAAATTCATGCTTAAAAAAAACATTATGAAGAGCATATAGAAGTTGCACAGACTTATTCTTCATACTCAATGTCCTGTGGTTGGGCAGGAAGGAGGGAAAGAACCAAAAAATACTTCATGCTTTCAGAGTTGTATGCAGAGCATTGCAAAATGCTTAGAGGAGCTGAACACTGGATTTTTAAAAATGGATGCTTAAATCATATGTTGCATTTTATGTAGAAACTAGTAAGCATCAAACTAATCCTTGCTTTGCTTCAAAATATTTGTGCTGTTTCTTTTAACATGCAAAGGAAGCACAAAGATAGCTGTACATCCTTTAAAACAGTTCCCATTACAGTCTTTAAGTCTATATAAGAAACCAGACCAGCACAGGGAAAAACAAAAAATTACATGAGCAGCAGAAGGAGGCAGAAATACAACTTTTTTAATCACTAGTGTTTTTAAGACTTACAGCAAGTTAGTTGATAGCAATTACTAGCTACAAACAAATAAGTTTACATATAGAAACAATTTACCCAGACTATTAACATCATCATAAAGGGGTCAGAGTAGCAACTCAAGAACTATGCCTTTAGTTTATCACTAACAATTTTCTTCACGTGGCTGAAGCAGACAGGCAGTCCAGGTAAGCACTACACCTACTATTCCTCTCAAACTTCTTTACATCTACATTGTAGATGTAGTAGGTGGTAGTTTTAATGGTCATTAAAATTCCTTTAATAGCCAGAGAAGAAATATAAGTGTTTCTAAGGAATTTTTTTTTGACTAGTGATTCTAAAGGGATTATAGACAGCTGCCTCAGAAACATGAAGTCCACTCTCCTTGATTGTTTACCTTAACAGTAACTTTTTTATACTCATGCAGGATGTTGAAGTGGCAGACTACATCAAACAAATCTTTTAATTACAATTAGATGTACTTAGTCTTAATATTATGGTCATGTACTTGCACTGTAGTCTGCTTAAGCAGACCATCTTTTATTGAACCAGCCCAAGTGTTCTCATAACCTTTAAGGAAACAAAGCACTGTGAAAGACTTCAAGAAATACACAATGATCAAGACACCCACACTAGTTGAATGACACCCAAACCCCTGTGTGTCATTCAACTAGTGCAGCCCTCTGCAGAAGCAAGCTTCATTCCAGGCCAGGATCTTGTTTGAAGGACAGTTGACTGAGATACCAGATCCAGACAGAAACCTTGTTATTTGAGAAGGCAGCTCTGAGACCCTTGCCTGGATCCCTTATCATTCAGCACAACACAGGTAGTGATGAATTCCATCAATGCTTAATCATGTAAGGAACAGGTTAGAGCCTGGTAAATGACTCCCTCTTCCAAGTCACTTCTAATCCCATTAAGTGACACAAAGATATCTCACCCAGTGTTTACTACCAATTTAGAGTAATTCATAATAAGCAAAATCTAAGGACAAGTCTTACAAAAATTGTTAGCAGCTAGTGAAAAGTCCCTGTATGAGGGCTTATACTTCACTCAAACAGCTATTTCACTTCTAGCTGCTGTTTTTACTGTACAGTGACACAAGGCAGCTTGTTTGTTTGTTCAACCACCTGCAGAAGAACCATTCTTTTGACTTATTGCTCTAACAGTTATTTAATTAGGACAGTTCCATTGTGTCAGTAAATAGCTAAATCAAACACTTCACAGTCAACTTTAACTCCCACAGTTAACACTGTATTGGCATTTTCCTTGTAGTCATCACTTTTCAAGCACGCACAACTTGATAGCAAAAGTTTACCGTTGGCACACAAAGGACTGGCCGAATTGCAGGATTAGTAGTTTTGGTTCTAAACCCAGTTATTTTACATCTGTCTCCATTTGACTTTTCAGAAGATATTTAAGGGTAATTAAAAGGAAAAAAAAAATAGATGTTTTTAATCACATAAGGCTGTTTTTGTCTGTTAAAACAGTTGTACTATACCTTTCTCTATAGGCACATACGGAAGTCATAGCGCTCCAGAAACATCAAAAACCTTTCCAACTATCTCAGAGGAGAAATGACACAAGCTCCTACTTGACTGAAAGCAAAATTTCATGAAGCGAGATAGAACTGCAAGGATTGATACCGCAAAGAAGCTCAGTGGGAACAAGAAATGATAGTATCGGTGTTTAATTCTAATTTATTTATGGATAAATGCAATTCCATGGTTCCAGTAGACTATGATTTTTTGACACTGTCACATTTATCACAGAAAAGAGGAGCATTTACAGTTGCTAAATGAGAGAAAAAATGTGTTACTTAAGTCAAGATTGAATCCCTGTTTATATACACTGTGACCAAAGATACGGGTACAATACCAAACACCTTTCATTCCTCATCCATCATAGATAATTATGATAACTCTGAATTCATAATGATATTTGAAAAGCCCCATATAACTCACATTGCTAACTTTAAATAAACTATGGAGAAAGCCAGATGTGTGCATCTAAAAGCATAATTTCTATACCAAAACTCAGTTATCTTCAAATGGCTTTTTTTTTCATTCTAATGAAAACTGAGTCACAGTACTATCATATCGGTGCATGTTTTTAAACATTCATTATGTATGCAGGTTCTGTATATAACAAGTGGTAACAGATGATTTATGTTTTCCATCAGTAAGCACACTTCTGTTTTCATAGGGAAGATAGTTCCTCTCCTGCCCTTCCTCCCTCTTAAGGCAAAAAGATTATTTTTTTTTAAACTGTGGCTGTTTATGCCAGAAATCTATTGGGGGGAATCTTAATTGTGGCCAATCATAAAGCCTTATTTTTCTTCTCAATGTGATGTTACAGTGGTAGAAAGATCTTAAGTTAAGCGTAATTTTTAGTACAAAATGAAACAGGAAAGTATCTAGGACACCATTTTGGTGATTGGAGGAATTCTAGACAGATGAGCCAGAAGTCATTTATCCATCAGTTCTTATGAAGAGCTCAGACTGCCAGAATAAAGTGTAATTTAGAGTCATTTAGCTCTTGCCTTTCCATTGGCTCTGTGCTAAGTAACAGTGTGCTTGTAGTGCAAAGGTACAGGGAGAGAAAGTAATGTGCCCCAAAAGAACA
The DNA here is from genome assembly GCF_964237585.1 of Gallinula chloropus. Taxonomy (NCBI): domain Eukaryota; kingdom Metazoa; phylum Chordata; class Aves; order Gruiformes; family Rallidae; genus Gallinula; species Gallinula chloropus. The sequence goes on from NC_140085.1 coordinate 96,249,407, forward strand.
AGAGGTAAGGAAAGGCGAAGTTTAAGTTGTTAGGTCGCATCATTAGCCTCGCTTTTCTCTGGATTTTCCTCAACCTTTTTCATGCTGATCAAGCCCATTTTCTCCTATCACATCTCAATTAAAAAAAAAACCCAATAACGCATTACTTCTAATTCTTAAAGATTTAAAAAAATTAAATGGGAAGTATTTTAATTGTTCAAGCTGTGCAAGAATAATACGTAACATTGAATATTTTTCACCCAGGACATCAAAAAGTTCAAGAGAGAAAAATAGGTACCTTCAAATTTTGCCAGCGAGTATTCTCAAGAGATTTGACAAGTCTTCCTGCTTCTGCATAACCTAAAGTTAAAGCAGCAGTTAAATCTATATTGCAACATTCACATACCACTGGTGTTTTACTCAGCAAGTCACCTCTCCCCCACACACACTGAGCTGCTGATTATCTTTTAACTGGTTTTAACACTACGCAAAGGCTGTAAGATATCAAAAACTACCACCTGTACTGCTTTCCAGGAGTAAGGACAGCTAATATACCATTGCTTATATCCCAATCTAAACTGCTGACCTGCACGCCATAGCTTTTGCTTGGAAGGGGTGCCAAATAAGATCCATCATCTTGTCAGTATGCCTTCTGGGAAACCAGATCAATAGCTGTACATTCAGCCGCAGCACTCAACTTTGTAAAACCTACTGGACACACAGAGCAGGTTTATCAGTTTATTTCTGCTTGAAGGGCTTCCCATAAAGAGGCTTTAAGTCACCAGCAGAGGTTGGTTCAGTTCTCATGAAGCATCAGTAATCTAAGTGAACTTTGCATTAAATGACAAGAAACTATGTTTCTAGGCACTAGCCTCTGTCAGCCAAAGTTGGGGGACATTGCCACAACATCCAAGTAGTTTCTCTTATTTTTAGTAAATTCTTAGTATGATTCACTTGCCAACCATGCACCATCCTCCTACTGCAACACACACAGAACACCCCAGTTAGCTGGTAAGCATCTCCAGCATATGCAACATGACCTTCATGGAACCTTTCACACAACCATATGATTTTACTGTCATTTTAATGCAAATTTTTTTCCCACATAATCTGATAATTATCATGTCTGCTCCCCATCCTTTGTATTCCATTATGGTTTGGCAGTTCGGATATAAGATTACCAATGGACATTTTCCTCAAGTCAGTTGGCACTTTAAAAGATGGCCAAGAGCCATTGCTTTGTAAGGTCAGAAGGACGACAGTCCTGCAGCGTTTTCTAGTTCCTATTACTGGTGGAATGATTGTACTCATCTAGCCTGAGTCTCACTACTTTGGTAATTTAGTTGATCGTGTGATATTACAGGAAACAATGAGAGAAGGAAAGAAACCTTTCAGACAGAAGTTCAACAGGGCAGACGTGTGCTTAAGTGTTTGAGTCTTAAAGAATATTAACAAAAAAATCATCTGATCCTCAGTTCTTGTGTGACTGAGGGGGTAAATTTTACAAGTCTTGCTGAACTGTTTAGTGTTATTGCCAGAATTTGAGCATGTATCTTTTATCATGTTATCAATGATAACTGGGTAACTTGTCTTATAGAGTGTGGTTTGGCAAAACAAGGAAATTAGGACAGGTCAGCTAAGTTATACTAAGAATTTCGCACACTGACCTTGTCCCTTAATCATGTTCTTGCAGGGTCCACACATGTAGAGTTGTAATGAAAACCTGCCATTGTTCTGTTTGAGAATGGGTTAGTCTGCATGAGACATCACAGGTCCAAAACACATTTATTTTAATTATACATGATTATCTAGAAATCACATTTATGTCATTAATATCCTATCATTCTAAGCCACATTAAAAGTTTACATTTCCCTCTTATAAAAACTGTAACAGGATCTTTTAAAAAAAATCGCAATAATACTGAATTGTTAATATGATAAAGTACTAGCCTGCATAGATTTTCCCCCAGAAGTTCAGTACATGCTCAAGCCCACTCAAGGTACCTAATGCTGTAATCCCTCTTTTCATGTTCTGTATTTCATTGATTTTAAAGCTACTGTTTCTAAGTTCCAGTCATTTCTTTTGTTCTCCTGCATTCAGATGACTTGTATTTGGGAATGGGAAGTAGACTACAAGTCTCATGCAAAATGGCTAGCTTCTCTTCCATATATTAACAGAAATTTAACTCCGGTATCTCCCCCAGAGGTTTGCCATCTCACTAGACAAGTGTCTTACTACATCAGAAGGGAGAATTGTGTGGACAGAGTGGTATAGTTCATGGAAATCACACTGCAAAAAGTCTCTTCAATACCACAGCATGAACTGTCAATAGCCAGACATGCATTTTTTTGGACTACAAGAAACATTATCCTGATATTCAGGGACGTTAAGAACACAAGTTGTACTACTGGGCACTATTACATGTACTCAAGAGCTATAAAACCATGAAGAGCTTAAAACAATTTGAAAAAGATTACCTCCTTCCCTATGCAGAGAGGACATAACTTAAAATAAAATCTTATCGGGCTTTGTAGAGGTTCATCGCTTCTGTAGCTTGCCCTAAGTTATTTCTCTAGGTACACTTCAGAACATAGGTTAAACAGAACTGACCAACTAGCTGCTTTTTCTTCTTTTTCTAGTTTTATTAGCTGTTTATTTGTCACTTCACACTGCATAGACAAATCCCTGCTGGGCTTCTAGTGAGGAGGAACAACTTCACTGAGCCAGTCTAGAACTCTGTTCTCCATTGCTCTTCTCACATAGCCATCAGGTGAATGCAAAATGAGGTACCACAAAGCCAAGGAAGGTGTTGGTCTTAAGTGTTTAAAACATCAAAATAAAGTTTGTATTTGGAGTCCAACTCATTTACGTACTGCAAACATGACCTTGGAAAAGAAGCTCTTTCTAGATCACCAGCATGAAGTGGCATGAAATCCTTCTATTTGGCCATTCAGACTGATCTTTAGAGGCTGTCTGCAGCAGTTTACACAACAGAGCTCTCATTTTGTCTCCAGTGTGAACAACAGTGCAGAAGTTTTCTGATGCAGTTTCATTGAGATGCAACCCACTCATGGGCCAGTAATTCAGATGTAACAGTACTAGAGAAAAAGTCTCAGATATTATGAATTCTCCAGGTTCACTACCAATTTGAAATTCGAAAACTTCCACAGTGTTTTTTCTCCATTGTCTGACATGCTGCTGAACACACCACAGCCATACAGCGGTCACTGCTTTCACTTTCTCATCTGCTCAGTCTGTCTTCTCATTGTGAAGCAGCCCACTGCTTCCCTGAAGAGATCAGTCTAGATCCATTTGAATTTCACCTTCATTCTCCTGGTAGGTATTTAAATGCATCCTGCTTTAATACATGAAGTCACAGTTCATTTCATGCTTCATTAAAAGAACAGGTAAGCTTGTGGATTTACAAGATGCACACAAGTGTAGAGAGCTATCTTCGCCAATGCTTTTAATTACAACTCCCACTTAATTTATGTTCTTACTCCCTCTCACTTTTCTCCCCACAAAACCACCCCTGCTGCAAATAGAAGTTAGAACAAACAATTGGACATGCTCTCATACAGCCATTACTGCTATGATACTTACAGACACTTTGAACAATATTAATATAACTTCACAATTAACCTGCTCACTTTGCTGCTTTATTAACACAACACACTTTGTCACACTAATTTTAGCCCACCTAACTCTCCATAAGCTTATTTTTGACTCACCACATTACAAAGTTACTTTAATTATGTAATACCCTAAATATTCTACAGAACATCCTAAAACCTTAGGCATACAGAGTAGGTTCATAGGTAGGGGCCTCCACCACCAAGTTTCTCAAGTATTCCTTACATGCTGCTTGGTACACAAGAAGTCTGTCCCAGCAGAGTATACAACCATGTGCAAGGTAGAGAGCAAAAGCCTTTGTTAAAAAGAAAGCACAAAAGCTCCCCTCCCCCCCACTTTGAAGTTGTGTGTTATTTTCTTAATTACCAGGATTTTTAACTGAAGCTCATCGCTTCATCTCATACCCTTAATGCAGTTGGAAATCATTGCTACTTTTTACTTTCTCTTCTGGACTTCTTTTCAAAGCCTGCCACTCACTAGAGTTAAAAACACTGGTTAGACTACTACTGTATTTCTTGTCAATGTTTTCCATTACAGATATTCTTTAAGCCAGCTGAGTATCAATATTGCATTATGTTTTTGTTAGCTTCCTACAGCCAGAAATGCAGCATTTGCTTTGTCTCTCCAGATATGAATTTTTAAGCTATGCAAAGATTAATAGCCTACGGCATTCCAACAAACAATGCAATGGATTAAACCACCTTTTCCTCACAATTTTTGTACCAGCCCTGCTGTCTGTGATATTTTGTGACCTTACTACTAGGATCTGAGTAACTGTCCAACCAAGCCAAACACAACCATATCTTTGTCTTCCAGTTCTACCTCTAGAGCAGTCTTCACGCAGCTGAGTGCCTGTCAAATCCATGCTGAATTTGGCACTGGAAACCAAACATGCTGATATCCTCTGTCAGAACAAACAGCTTTCAGCCTGCTTCTTTTGCTGTGACATTGTGACTCATTTGCAAGAATATCAGGTAGGCAACAAAGACTTCGCACGAATGATGTATACCCTGCACTATGATGATTTTTCTAACTCCAACATAGCATCTAAAAGCACATGTATCCCATTCTGACAGTTTCTAGATAGCACTTCTGCCTCTGACTTCATTGGGCATTTAAGATAAGAATCTGTTTGACCAGTAAAAAAGACTGTGTCCTTTCTCCATATATTTTTCACCAAGAGAAAGCAAATGGTTAATGCATGACTGCTACACGCTGAACAGCACTAAAGAATTCTGTAGTCTAGTGTTTCATGAGTATTTCAAGTGTTCAAGTTACATTTGCTCCAACCCTAGAAGTCTAACAACAATGAATATACTTCTAGCAGATGACTAAACACGAAGAAGTCATCCAAAAAAGTTACCACCACTTCTTAATTTCCATTTTCTTATTTCAGCTGGCAGCACATGGAAGATTTTGTCCTATATTTTGTGAGATTTGTAGGTACTTCTCCATTACGTGTCCAAAACTAATGCCAGTAAAACAAGTTAACTGCATTACAAAGAATTGACTTGCCACAGTTCTTACTTGTCTCCTACTAGTTAAAGTAGAGCAATAACAAGGTCAGTATTCTCTGTTGCAAGTGGAAGTCAACCAGGCTATAAATCACAATACCTTTCCAGACATTTACAAAGCTATTGAATGCTGTTCTTTTGAAATGCTCATGTTTCAAATGTTGTACTTGGCTCTACTTTTCTTAACAACACTTGCTTGGTTTTAATTTTGCTGCCATAGAGTTAATGCAAGATGAACTTAATGAGTCCATAATGTAATTTCACTACCATAAGCTGAAAGCCATTTGCATATCTTCAAGCTCTCCCATTTTATCTTCATCTACTATTCATCAATATGTAATATACCTTCACAAGATTTTCATTACTACTTAACTGTACAAACTTTCTTCATTAGTCTTGAAGTAAGAGCCAAGTCTCTCAGCCATCTTCAAGTTATACATGTGATAGATGGGATACTTAGTCTTACTCTCTTTTCCCTTCTGATAAATTTGAAAAGCTTGGATTCCTTTTTACACCTTAGATTAGCCTTCACTCCTAATTTCTTGCAGCATCTATCTTTTTCCTGGAAGACTTAACCAACTAAATTGCTTCTTCCCTCTTTCCCATTTCTAACACCACGAACATTTGTCAGAAGGTTCCCGTGTATTTCAACATAAAAGTTAGGTATTTCATGCAGGATAAAATAAGGAGTTTGCTAAAACGCATAGTGACCCCAAACTGTAGCAGAGATATCAAAGTCTAAGATTTAGATGACATTTCGCATAAACAAGTACATTATTGCCCCATACTTCAGCCTAAAGATACTCTTTGTGGATTTGGTTTTTGGGTGGGGTTTTTTACAGTTATTTATACAGAGAAATGAAAGTGGTGTTAAAGGTAGATGACAGACTAGCACAGAACCAGCTCCTTAAACTTTTTGATTAAATAAAAGAAAAAAAATACTTCTAAGTAACTGATTATTTTCATATAGTTTTACCTCATATATTTAGGAATATCAGTTACTTACAATAAATTCTAAACATCACTCAAATGCTATTTTGTTAGCAGTAAGTCACCTCTTAAGCTGCGCAGTTATGTAGTTGAGCCTTTGGTGATTCCCTACGGAATTCCCCAGCAGCTATTAGCAACCTTTGTTGCAAATACCTTTTACTCATGCAGCTAACCAGAAGTTATACATGGTGGAAACTGAAGGACTGCTTCTCTTCCTACTTTTATGGTCATGTCTTTAAAATGTTTTGTTAGAGATGAAGTGAATTGTAAGAAGAAATTAGGTCAGCAAAGAGTAAACAATTTGTTTTTTTCTGTAGGTATGACTACGCAGACAGGTGCCAATCTCCCCCCAGGAATGTCAGGTCCTTTCTGGACTGCTGGTGTTTTAATACTGACACTCCTCCTGCTTTCAGTGAAAGCTAACAGACACCCTATAGCTGACTTTCACTAAACAAAATCAAGAAAGGAAAAAATCTTAACCAAAGTCATTGCCTGTCTTCATCATTTTACTGCACTTAAATTCTATGCCAGTAAGGCAGAAAACCCTCATTAACACTTTCTCTGAAGGAAGTATTCAGCCGCTGACAAATAAATTCAGCCACAGAAAGACTAACTTACACTGACCAGAATTTACAAATGGGACACAATTAAAATGAAGTGGCCAGCTTGAACAACTAACATACACAGGAGTCAGTATTCCCTTTGGATACTCTCTGATCATGCCCAAAATCACAAATGGTGACTACCAACAAAAAAGCTTTTACGCAAGAAGGAAGAACAACAAAGTTTTACACATTTACTGAAGTTTACCTTGCAGGTCAGATCAGCAATCCCATGTTCTGAGGGGAGAGCAGCAGAGAAGCACACCTTAGTACAGCAGCTTTTATTTGTCGTCTTTAAAATTTAGACTAACTTTGGATTTTGAAATTTATACTTGCCAGATCTAGAGTTTTTAAGCCAGAATAAATTTTAGACCTACCCAATACATTTACTTATCTTCCCTTTCTTCTTCCCACCCCAAACATGACTGCCTTGAACACTGTTGGCACTTGTGCTGTTTTTTGGCCACTTGGGGTTTTTTATATCTAATTGCCAACTGCCAGTAGTAGTATGCAACAGAAGTTATGAAAGCAATAGATTCATTAGACATCAGAATCTAGCAGTTATTATTCCTATAACCATCTGCATATTAGTTTCACACTTGCCATTTTATCTTGTATTATTGAAAAGCTGGATGCAAGACAGTCCAAATAGCATGATCTACGTTCAGAGTTGAGAATACATTGACAGCCTTAAGCACAGGCCCTACTCCATCTACCCAATCTTCTCAAGCCTATGTACAACCCACTTCATATTGTATTCTTTTATTGTTCCCAGTACTACATATTTTGAGCAAAGAAATATGCTTTGAAGATGAGCCTATGCCTGTTTTCAGGTCTTGAACCTTGAACTGTTATGAGGCAGAAGAGACACAATCTGTAATCCCACAGTTGTCAATCCCAGCCACCAAGCAAGGTTATGGGATGTTTAAATCTTTTTTTGTAGGTTAGTAAAATGTTCAGGGCTATTTTAGCATTTATTTTTTCTCAGCTTCTACTCTTAAAAGCAGCTTAATTGCAGATGAGAAATTTTGAGGTAATCACAAAATCATTAAATGCTTTGGGTTGGAAGGGATCTCAAGGCCCATCTAGTCCCAAACCCCTGCCCTGGGCATGGACACCTCACTAGATTAGGTTGCCCAAAGCCCCATCCAAACAGACCTTGAAAACTGCCAGGGAAGGGGCAGCCACAGCTTCTTTGGACAGTCTGTGCCAGGGCCTCACCACCCTCACAGGGAAGAATTTCTACTTAGTATCTACCTACTTTGTTTTGGTGTGAACCCATTACCCCTTGTCTTATCTTATACTTCCTGATAAAGCATCCCTCTCCCTCTTTGCTGTAGGATCCCTCCCTTTAGGTAGTGGAAGGCTGCAATAAGGTCTCCCTAGAGCCTTCTCTTCTTCAGGCTGAATACCATCAACTCTCTCAGATCTTAAGTGTTCCAGCCCTCTGATCATCTCCATCATCCTCTTCTGGACTCACTCCAAATGCTCTGTGCCTGTCTTGTACTGAGGACCCCAGAACTGGATGCTGCACTCCTGGTGGGGTATCATAGGAACAGAGCTAGACACGCTTTTTTTGATGCTGCCCAGGATACAATTGTCTTTCTGGGCTACAAGTACACATTGCCAGCTCATGTTGAGCTCTTCATAAACTAACAGCCCCAAGTCCTTCTCCTCAGGGCTGCTCTCAATTCATTTTCTGCCTAGCCTGTAAGTGGTACTTGGGATTGTGCCAATCCACATGCAGGACCTTGCACTTGGCCTTGCTGAACTCCATGCAATTTGCCCAGGTCCATCTCTCAAGAGCAAGTTGAGGTCCTTCTGGATGGCATTCCTTTCTTCCAGTGGGTCAACCACATCACACAGCTTGTTGCCATGAAACCACCTAAGACATTTTATGAAATCTGAATAGTTGTGTTTGACTCTTTATGCCCTGTATTAATGAGTGTAACTGTCTTTCACATACCTGGAAAAAAGATATTTTATGGACAATCAAGTATTGATTCTTAAACTGAGTTTTGATTGCATTTTCCTTTTGGACTTAACACATTGTATGTGTTTTTCATTTCTCTAGTTTGGCTATATCACCTAGTTTAAGTTACCTAGCAATGAGCTATGAGCCTAGCAATAAGCATTCTGTCCTGTTCCACTACTTTTCTAAAGAATGGTCTCCTTAATTGAAAAAGGAAAGTTATCTAAACCAAAACTTAACACAGCTCATGAAAAATAAAAATTGATTAAGCACACCACTTGCTCATCACCTTCTAATCACATTTGACTTTTGCTCAAATTCACATTGGTTTAGAAATCTCTATCAGAGCACTCTATTTAAGCCTGCACAGTTCCCAGTATCATTCAACCACAATTTTAACACTTGTATTCTGTAAGATTAGACAGAACTAAACCAAAAAGTCAAACTCTGATAATGTTTCATTAAGTATATACTACGAGTGAATTACTGTTTCATGACAAGAACAAGTTACTTTTGGTTACATTGTCAAAGAATACCATGAAGTGGCAGGTTTTAATTAAAATTATGAGGAAAAAAGTCATATCACATGAAAGATACCAAGGCAATTTTTATGTCAGAAAAGTTACCAATAGCTGCTTCAAAGACTCCTTGCAATATTCCCCTCTATAGATTCCCATCCGTCTTCTCAGTTTTTCATGGCTTTTTAATTGTACTTTTATTAAAAATTCAACAAAACAATAACAGCTATAAGTTTTCAGTATTGTGGTTTTTCTCTTCCACCCAAGCTACGTTTAAATACACTTCAAGTCTAAAATACTATGTAGGGCTTTTCTCAGTACATTTTGCTCATTAGTAGGTCTCGTTCCCTTAGAAGTTCCTTTAAGATAGGACACCTATATAACCATAAAATACTAATCACCAGGAGATCAACCTAAAAACAAAAATAAAATTTCCTTATGCCTAACATAAGACCTATATATCTGAAAGGGATTACTTTCACTAGTGTAATTTTAGTTTTAATTTTGCAAATCAATTCATGGTTGCATTTTTAGATTCCTCGAATGCAGATGCTTTGAACAATTTAAAAATCAAGCAACATTGCTAGGATATTTTGTTCAGGGAGGTGATAGTCTTCAAAAAAATTGAATTTGTACTTGCATTCCTATCAATTCTACCCAAGAAGAGCTAAAAGCATTTAGATGTACACTCTTGAACGTGCAGCTTCCCAGTCAGCATGTATTTTACTTAGAGCGCTGCATGGTTTGCTTACATGGCTTGACCCAGAATTTTCAGTTATCTGAATTACCGTCAAACCAGTTTGCCACAAGGAAGGGCTAACCAGATTTCTGGCATAGAAGCATGGTTGCAGTGTTCTGTAATGACACAGACTAAAGGTGTTTGTATCACAGCTAGATTTTTAAGATGGAGATTAACATGAAGACTTAGATCGTGCTGGTTAGCTATTAGTAACTGAATACTGATTATCCTTAGTACTCCTTGGATGCACGCTTTCTTAAGAAAAAGTTGTAGTCCACAATAGGTCTGACTGCCTTTGTGCTTAATTTTACTATCCAGATGGAGGGTATGGATGCAACACAGATCTCTCTGATTATTTTAAAAACATTTCAAGAAATGAGACTAATCATAGCATGAGCCATATGCCATAGCTATTTTATACCTCTGGGTGTTGAATAGATACAATTAAGAAGTTGAGAGAATTTTTGGTTTATGGACCCTCTCTTGTAATATGAGATTCTGAAATCTCAATGTTTATATTTTAATTTCCTTACTAGTTATCCTCATCTCTCCAACTCAATCTTCCAAGCATTGAAGTGATATATTTGTACTCTTTTTCCCTTAAATGATTATTGCACTAGACATGGATAAACACAGTCTGTTGCTGTCCTGGCCTTGGATGAAGTAATTATTTTCAAGCATCCGGCTACATAGGGTTTTTCTTGTTTGGTATTTTGTTCTTTTTGGGGCATGAGGTTGTTTTAAGATAGGTAAGATGCAGCAGGATATTAAAACTTTTCCTTTTGTATTGTCTGCACTTCCTGAACTCTTCAGTGAGATGAGTTCTAGAAATTTCCATTAAAGTACTCATTAAGTTCTCGTTTTTTGGCCTGAGTTGTCAGTGTGTAGGTTTTTATTAGATAGAATTACATTATCTCATTAACATCTTCTGAAAGATAAATCAGCAACAAAAAAGCAAGTATCAGGCGAGTATTATATCTGAGCATCTAAAGACCAATGATAGCTTTGTTTTATTCATCAGGCACAGGATAGATAAATAGATCTCATTGTGAATGCAACACAAAACCCTATATCTGACTTCTCATAATGGTTCATTTCCCTCAATATAAATGTGTATGTTGGGCTATGTTCCTCTTTGGTTTAACTCTGCTGAGACACAAAGGAAAATTAGAAATATACTTTGATCTTAGAGACACTCTCAAAACATTAATTTCATATTGGCTTTTCTCCAGCAAGAGCACAATTCTTTCATTTGTCTCACCTAGGGAGATCTGTCCCTCCAGGGACCCAATCATTTTCTTAATTAGGTGAGCAGACAGCAGCCTTAAAACATTTCCCCAATTACATCAGCAAAGATTTGGCTGTCAGGGAATAAAACTAAGGAGAAACATTAAAACAAAATACTTCTGATTAGAAGCCTCCTTTATAATATTGGACTGAGGATGAGGTACGAATGTTGAACAACAGGAGGTGACTCATGGAGCAAAAATAGCACATTAATGTTATCACTACATTCTAACTTAATTTCTTGTCTGAAGAAGAGATAGTTAAGTCTGGATTTTATTACTGCTGACAAAACAAGAGTCCTATCAACAGTCATCACTTCTGAAGGTTGTCAAGCATTTTGGGTAAATAACTAGACTTAGGTTTCATCAGTTTTGGAGGTTCCCTTTTCATTCTAGCCCATTTTATTAGGGTGCTTTAAAATGACTCTGCTTTACCCTTTCTTCACCACAGCTCTTCTACTCTTCAATTCACAGAAGTCCCTTTTTCACCCCTTTTCCTCCAGAAAATATTTTCCAAATCAGTGCCACTCATACATACTAGTATTCCAAGCACCATTGCTTGTGCAGAAATCCAGGTATTTTTTCCCAGCATTTGGCTATCATACTCTGACTTCATACAGCTTTTGTTTAATCTCACTATAGAAAAAGAATTGAGCAACACAGAACTAGAAAATCTAATTCCATAAATATTTTTACTTTAAGTGCATCACACAGTGAAGAGAAGCACCAACACCCTGTACTGGAAAGAAATAAAATGTAGGATTTGCATCCAACCTGTGCTGCTGCTACTGTCTACACCTCTGCTGCCACCCTCCTCACACTGCAGACCCCAACCGTTTGCAGCATAAGACTCTCCATGTAGAGCCACACTGTACTTGCTACCTGTAAATTGTCATTTGTTTCTAAAAAAACCTGCTGTTGTCAGTGTTTCCAGACACCCAAGATCTGCTCAGATGTACACAGCCATTCTACTCACTCCACAAATTACAAGTCAGTCCATGTTTTCTAGTGCACGCAAACATCAGCACAGTCACTGACATCTTCAAAGGAATGAGGATAAAGACCAATTATCAGCCATGTTATCCTGACTACAAAAGAAAAAAGTGCCATCCTCAAGGGACTAAAAACATAAGGCACAAGTGAAAATCAGCAGCCAAGACTGAGGTATTCCATGTGTTGCAGTTTTGAGAGGCTCTGCCGCTGAGACGGTTTCTTTAAGCAGCAGTTAAGAGTTTTCTGCCAGCCTGAACTATAAACAACGAGCAATTCAAGGCCAAAGTCACAGCCCGAGAGATAGTCGAGCGCCTGTGAGAATCACATATAGGAGAAAACAACCCCGAAGCAGCTGCATTTTGCCACCAGAGAAGGGAGTGAGAAGATACAACGAGCTGTGCAGACACCAAGGCCGGAACAGGGCAGGGGAGGAGGCTGCCCAGGCGCCGGAGACAAAGATGCCCCTGCAGCCCGTGGAGAAACCCATGGAAAAGGCCGAGACCCCACCTGCAGCCCGTGGAGGGGCTCCACACTGGATGGAGCAGTTGGAGACGTAGAGAAGATGCTGTGACCCTACGTTGGAACAAGCCCCTGCCAGCACTTGCAGCCATGAAGAGAAACAGAGGCACAGAGATGAGTGAGAGAGAGATTTGCACCGGAACAGGTTTGGTGGGGGAGGCTGGTGACCCCACAGAGGACTGGGACTGAGAGACATTGTGATTTATGACTGCCTGCCATAGCAGTGACCCATGCCAGGGCAGCTGGTGAATAGATAAAGCCCTGGGGAAAGGATTCACATTGGAGAAGTTCATGGAGGACTATCTCTTGTGGGTGAGACTGCACAGTGCAGCAGGGGAAGGGTATGGAATGAATGCCCCCCCACCCCGCAATCCCCACCTGCCCAAGAGGGAAACCAACTTGCAAGGGATTGACCAAAGCCCCCATCTCCCAAGCCCATGCCCCCCTGTTCTGCGAGCAGGGGGAAGAAGGAAGTGAAATCATGGCTAGAGTGAAGTCTGCTAAGAAGGGAGCAGGTGGGGGGGGAAGTGTTTTAAGATCTTGTAATGTTTGTTTTAAGATCTGGTCGTGCTCTCAACTCCCGTTTCTTCGCTGTTCTTTGTAGTGCAGTGTAATGAAGTAGAGTAGTTTCTCTCTTCTTCAGTTTGTGTTGAGTCTGATTCGTCCATGTTGTTGATGACAGAATGATCTCTCCCCGTCCTTATTTCGACTCCTGAGCCTCTTAATATATATTTTCTCCCCTGTCCAACTAAGGAGAGTAATAGACTGACTTTGGTGGACGTCTGGCCTCCAGTCAGGGTGAAACCATGACACCATGATCAACTATATGCCTTAGAACACAATTGAAGTATTCACAATCATAGTCATACAATATTCCTGGTTGCAAGATTGGAATCTGAGGTGTAACACACAAATGGGCAGATCTTCTGTACCAGGACTGCAATTCACCAAGCCAAGAGTTGGACTTCTGCATCTTTAAACCTATCAGATTCTGAAGTGCACCAAGGAGGCCGTATGCAAAAGCCCAAAATGCTGACAGAAGCCATTTAGTAGCAGCAGCTTGTCAGGAGACTCTCTAACAGGGTAAAACACAGACATTGGATGAAAGATTCAGTTGTTATATTTAATTAAAAAGGGACTACAGAAATTTGACCATATCGGAAATCACTGAGCTTTCATGATAGGCTTTATTTCTAAAAGAGCTGAGGTCAGCCTTTCAAGATTGTTAAGACCTGTTCAGACATGAGTAGCAGTTCCTTTTCACCCCATTACAACTTTTCCAATTTCACTGAGACTGTAATATCCTACGTTTCTAAAGCAATCTTCTGCAGTCTTCTACTCTCGAGAGTCTGGACCAAGTTTCAACATATTTTGGTTGATCTTATGCCTGTTTCTTGAGTCAGAAACTTAGATTCATCCTGTACACTTCATTTGGGATTTTAGTCTACTATATCTTCTGTCTAGTATATCTCCTTCCTGTATAAAGGAGGAAAGTGTCTTCCTTGTATAGATAGAAGCCTTCTCATGTTTTATGTTATTCCTTGGTCAGTGACTCATTCTGTGAAAATTTGCAGGACAAATGAATTGCTTTTATGATGAGATGTGGTGCTTTTTAAATTTTATGTATCAGTTATCTTATTAGATTGGTCCACAGTGCAGCTTGAACATCATTCACTGTTATCTGAAAGGCAGAAATAGCAGCATCACTGGATATTTTTCCAAAGCCTACACTATTGAAAAGATAAACAGAGAGCACTGTCCATTGAGAAAAAAAGCTGGGGCCTTTGTTTTTCTTGTGTCACTAGTACAGGTCGGTGATGAGCCTGGTTAATACCTTTCTACGGTTACACCCCCACCCTTTCCTTTCAGAGCAGAACACCACATGCCACAAGACCTATAAGAAGTGACTCCACAAGCTTCAGGAAAAAAAACAATTAGTCTAACTCATCACCTGACAACTCTAAAGTTTTATCACTTAAAGGAAAATTTAATGTTTATATCTTCTCCTAGAAGAAGGAGCAAGCACAGGGAGAAGGAGGTTGTGAAACAAGAGTCAGCAAAATGGACAATACCATACAATACAGTCTAAAGCCCTGCAAATTATTTTGGGAGTAGATCAATATCGTATATTGATGCCAGAAAATGTCTCCAGCAACAGTGTGGGCTAGAAATTCTTTAAACTCCTTAAGCTCCATCTGGTTGAATAATTAAGAGCTGAGGTAACTTCAAGCTGGACTACTGGCTATATTATTTACCCATTTTACAGCAACAACAATCCTCCTGTCACCAGATAAAACTTCTGTCTTGAAGTCACCTTCTAATATATGTTTACATCATCACTGGTGATGATAACCTTCAACTAATTTTTAAGTGCTCAGACTACATTGGTATTTCAGATTTTCACTAATGCATCTCAGCAAATACTTTGAATTATTTTCTTGACTCTATGCATAATTTTTGTACACATTTCACTAAGGAGCAGTTTCTCCCTTTGCCATGACTAGAAGGCTTCACTCGTATACGGCAGCATGTCATGGCCTTGGAAAAACTGCCTAATTCTCAGTCTCCAGCCATATTTATAAACAGCTCTAGTAATGAATTCTGATATAAACATATGCACCTGAGACACTCCACCCTCCCACCCCCACCCCCTATATTTCTTTTGCAATAGCATCAATTTCATTATCTGCCAAAAAAAAGCCATAAATAGCTATATAGGCAAAAGCACATAGGCAATACTTGTAAAGGCATAAAAATATTTAACACTTGTCCTTTTTATCCAGTTCAGAAAATTGTAGAAAAGGCAAAAAAAGTATTAGTTTCTAACCGAAAGCAACCTAAAAAGTCTCCCACACCCCAATTACAGTTAGATGTTATAACACACCATCTGCACCTTTCAAAATAGAAAACCATCAGTTGCTTCATTATTGTCACTTGTAGGATAAAAACTTAGCAGTTTTTCCTACATGTGATAGCATTTCACATCATTCAGGAGACTTCAAAAGAGAAACTTTTATGATTCAGTCTTCCTGATGATTATGTTCTATGAATTCTTTACACCACTGTATAAAACACATCAAAAAATAAAATATCAATTATAGAGCTTCTTGTCCAAAAGATATAGTGATAATTCATCTGCTTTCAAAGATAGAAAAATAGTACAGATGCCCAGGTACCTACATGGCAAGAGCTCCATATATTTTGTTCAAAAAATGGCAACATGCCTGATTATCTGGTTTATGTTTTATGAGTAATTTGTCATCTTCATTGCAACTATGTTGGCTCTTGCCAGAGATAACAATTTTGCCCCCCTTTACAAGATACAATAAATAGCAAAAGTTCACTTTATGCCCAAACTCTTTCTTTCTTCATGAAACTTCAATATCTTGAACTTCTTTGACAAATATAATGATGATAAATACTGAAAAAGTTCACATATGAGCAATGATAACAGTGGTTTAGTAGCAATTTAACTTGCACTAGAAATAAAGTTCAATATCACTCAAGATTTTTCTGTATCTGCAGATACAAGCACAGAAAGCTGCTTTACTGACATAACCAGTCACGACAACATGGGGAAAAGACAACATAAGTGAAGGGTGGGTACCATGTACTTTCCAACGAATTCAAAACGAAACATCATTACTATCCCACAAACACTAAAGAGCTGGGATTCACGAAGATCGTAAGTAGCAAGGCAAAGAAAGAAAGTTATATTCCAAAACACTTAACACTTTCAGTAAACTCAAGTTTAAATGTAAATTAAAACACTTGTATACATTTCAACTATATCCCTAGCTACAAACCAAGGGAAAAATATTCTTATTTTTGTATCACTAATAGCATTTTCAGCTTTTAAGTGACATAAAAAAACAGGTTGGTTGTTTTTCTGGGTGGTTTTTTGGTTTGGGTTTTTTTTTTTTTTTTTTTTAATTGCTGCATTTGGGCAGGAGCAGCTGCAATGCCTGTGGATCTACTTTCCCCTCTCTTCCCCAACGGCGCTGCCTACCATTGAGTAAGCGTTTCCAAGTAGTGGCCAGGACCCAGCACAATGCAGTGAGTTGTGGTTCCTCAGAAGAGCCACAGCATTTCTCTTTCAAAAATCTATCACTTTTTCAGGGTCTTGTAGCTGTTCAGGGACGAAGCTTCAGATCATTGGGGGTGAGAAGATCTCTAGATACCGGCCTGTGCTCTCCCCTGTGCCATACCACCTCTGACTATTCAACCCCAGGGAAGATCTCTGGGTGATATTCTTAAAACAATTTTTTTGTAACCCTAAACAAGACTTGAAAACATTCAGAAGACCAAGCAACAGAAATGTACTGGCATGGACATCCATGGGGTGTTCATAGTTCTGAAAAGCTGTTGTAACCAGCCTGAAAGGGAAGGAGGAGGTCATCCCTTCATTTCTTCCGCTAGCATGTGACATGGACACAATGTGATCCTCATGTAACAAACATGGCAAAGAGCACAGTGCAGTCTCAGCCCTGATAAGAGGCTAACAACTGGTACTTGTTTGTCACTCTCCAGTATGTTGGGAGGCTGCGCAGAGCAATTGCCACACGTTCTTTTAATTGAAGTGAATGGTGAGTTTTGAACTCCACAGCAATGCCTTAGGTAAGGCTAAAGAATCCTTTATTGCTTTTGTATAAAAGGTACTACTTTTCCTTTGGCTAAAGCTTCTCAAGCACCTAAAACATTGCCAAGTATGATGACTTCTGTCTAAATGCTAGTATTTTTTAAATCTAATGGTAACTCTAAACATCAACACATTCTCACACCTAAGACATTAGGAACAGAGTAAAATTCAGGCTTTAGTATTAGCAGTTCCTCTTAAATAAGGTATTGGTTTAAATATAAACTACCTAAATTAGCAGAGATTAAGTGCTCTGTTTCAAAAGTTTTATTGGATTTATATTTTGTTTCATATAGTTTTGCTTAGTAGTAGTTTATCTTCAGTTCTGAAGAAAATGCAAATCTTTATGG
Source organism: Gallinula chloropus (assembly GCF_964237585.1). NCBI lineage: Eukaryota > Metazoa > Chordata > Aves > Gruiformes > Rallidae > Gallinula > Gallinula chloropus. The sequence continues at coordinate 96,267,139 of NC_140085.1, forward strand.
CAATCCCTAAAGTAGGTTATGTTACATCATTTGGTAAAGTCCCTCATTTCCCAGCTTTCTCTAAAAAGCTGTTCAGACCTAGCTTGATGAGTATTAAAAGGTTTTATGTAGTACAAACTAAGTGCTCCTACAAAATTTAGACTCAAGACTCAAAACTATTGACCTACTGCAATAAGTGGAGAAACACTGTTCACACCATACCCAGAATGTGGTTAAATAGCAGGCTTCAGTGTCAGCACCACCAGTGCTTCCCTGTGTCTGAACTCATGTGGTTTATGCAAATCGATGAAGCACAGAAGGAAACAGATTTAAGCTGATTCCAGTATAAAGACATCTACCATGCAATAGACAAACTTCTGAAGTGTTATTCTGCAGTTAATTAGTAGTCCCCAGGTGTTATCCTCTGAGTGCCTCATGTTTTTTTCTATCCTACCCCAAGACAACTGTATGTGCAGTTAGAAGTCTATCAGCTTTAGAAGAAACAGAATGCCCAAGTCATGGTACTTCATTTTTACCCCAAACTCTATAGATAAACTTTAAACAAGACAAAGTTTTTCTTTAAACCCCTGATCAGTTTTGTTTCTGACATGTCTACCCAAAGGATAAAGAAATTAAAGCAAAATTATATTAAGCTTTAACCAATGCCTCCAATGCAAGCTGTGACAGCCATAGTAAATAAGCTTTGAACATCTTTTTTTTTCAGTGAGCATTTTCAGCTTGAAGCCATTGGAGAAAAATAATGTGAATTCGATTAGTCCCTAAGTTTAAACACAATGCATTTAAAATCTGAATTCTTACCCAACTCAACTATATATGAACCTGTGGGATTTCCTGGAGAGACTGGCAAGGGAACAAACATTCAATTCTATTGAGCAAAAAAGAAGGGTCTCAGCATATATTTTCTGTATGAAATTTATTCTATAATATCCATATAATATGCACTTTCTTTCTGTTTAAAGCCTACTAAGTGGTCCACATGGCAGGGTACAGTTAGATATTGATCCAAACCATTGCAGGTTTCACAACTCTACTTTTTACTCTTGCAAAAGTGTCTGTAACTGAGTAATCAGGCTGGCTAAGAGATGAGAGGCTGAAAGTCCAAACATCAGGTCATTATTTAACTGTGCCATTTTCACCTCTATTTTGTGACAGCAGACTTAGAGCAACTGAGTTCTTTCAGGTTACATCTCTACACTAAATGATGTCTTAAGCACAGCTGTTGTACTACTCAGCTTTGATAAAAGAGCAAAGAAAGCTATACCTATTCAGCATTATGATTGAACATTAAGACTTTTAATACTATAAAAATCTTGTTCAAGTAATACCTTATGACTTCATACCCTTTTAAAAGCAAAATTGTGCATATAGAACTTTTTACCAGTTCAGAGCCAGATAGTTTCCCCCTAAAAAAAAAATACCTAAAGTCTGAAATGACAGCACTTCAAATGTATTATTAGTAAGGGGAATTTCATGTACCAAGACAGTGACATGACATTTAAAGAAAACTTTTGTCTAGTGTCAAGCCTTGGAACAGCTAATACCGAAGCATGCAAGCCTGGTAACCAACCATACAGCTGCTATTATCTCCAGATTGTGTGTGTGTGTTCAGGTATTAGTTACTTCCTCTCAAAAAAAGAGAGCTTGCAGACTGATCAAAGATTTCTCTTTTCTCTAGAGCCACACCAAGTCAGTTCTCTCCACAAAAGAGAAAATGCCACACCCCCCAAGTGCACAAATCTATTCCTATACATCCACCATGAAGACCAATGCATTCTTTCCAAGCACTGCAAGCATAGTTTGGGTTGACAGCTCATACTTAACTTAGACCTTTGAAGCATCATAATATGTGATAGCCTCACCTAACTCAGCTGGAATAAAATTGAGTCTTTTGTTCTGAAGCTGGTCTTGGTAGCTCAAATGTTTTTAAGCTAGGAAAATAGAAGTAAACATCTTTTCCAAAAGCAAAACCACAAGTTGTTTTTTTAGAGATATCATTTGTTGACAGTTTCCTAATCAATTCTACAACTAACCAGGGCAACTACAAATTACAATTTCCTTCTGTCTTTTGTGATATTTCAAATAGCAACAGACTAACAAAGGGAAGTGACTACATATGGTGCTCAGCTTTAGGTTTGCATCACTGTTGTGCTTCAAAGGCGGTTTTGTTAGTTTATGCTGCAGATTTGGGGTTTTTTAATGAGAACTGTTACAGAAAGAGTTTGCTGTTACATTTACATTCTGTGGAATCAATTCTACACAAAACGGAGTTAGTACCTGGGAAGTGTACAATCTGAATCCTGGATATAGGTTCAAACATCTCCATAGATGTGGACATATTTCATTAGTACACCTAGTTGAAGAATAATTGAGACCATATCTAATATTTCTTTCAAATGGAGAACTAGAATTAGATTATTCTGTTCATTCACTAACTTAATATTACACACAAGTGGAAGCTTCAGTTCTTGGAAAACAGGACAGGTTTTGCCCATTAGCTCAGCTCAGAGTACTAACCCACCACAACTTTCAAGACATACACCAAGTTTCATAGAAACAAAAGGTGACAAATTCTATTTCATAATTGCTATTCAAGTATCCAGTTTAAGAGACCATATTTGCTTAATGGCAGATTAATTTCTCTTCCTTCACTATTTCATTTAAGTTCAACATGCACTGTGCTGATCCTCATTTTATCATTGATGGGCTTGCTGTGGACAAAGGGCACTTTGATAGAATACCAGATGGAAGGATCATACAAGGAGCATTTCTTGGCAAGAGCCTTGGCTTAACAGAAACACTGAACAGAAAAGATGGCCCAGGCAAATCTTAAGTGTCCCATGTTGGGGAATTCACCACTTCCTTGGGGAGATTATTTGAATGGTTGACTTCTCATTAGAGGAAAACTTTCCTCTAGGGTCAACTCAATCTCCCCAGAAGTAACATGTCACTATTACTTCCTACCCCTTGTTTTTCCATGCTACTCCTAGTAAAAAGGGAGTCTCCATCTTTGTTGTAACCACCCTTTGAGCACTGAAACATTGCTATGAAGTCTCCCCTAAACCTTTTCCTCAAGGCAGAACAAACTAAATACTCTCAGCTTCCCCTCACATGGCAGGCTTCCCTGGCCTTTCATCACCTGCATCTTTGTGCCCCTTCCCAACATGTCCACATCTTTTTTGCATAGACTAAAACTGAACTCCAGGTGTGGCCTGACAAGCCCAAAGTGGGATAATGCTTTCTCTGATGGTGATGCAACCATCAGAGGTGACACAACCATGGTTGTGTCATGGGTGATAATGGCTTTCTCTGCTACTGCAGCACACTTCACTTATTGACCTTGTTGCCCTCCAGGAACCCCAGGTCCTTTTCCACAGAACTGGGAGCCAGACAGCTCCTAGGCTTTGCTGCACTCCTGGATTATATTTTTCCAGAACACTTGTGGAACTTTATGAGGTTCTTGTTAGCCTGCTCTTCCAGTGTATCCAGGTCTTTCTGCAGGGTGGCTTTCCCTTCTGCAGTATCTACTTTCCTACTCAAATTTCATCAGGATCATTTGATCCCATCACTGAAATCACAGCATTTGGCCCCATGTTCATCCCTGGGATATCCCACTTGTGACAGGTTGCCAGTTTGAGAAAAAAAAAGCACAGCTATTTAGCACCACCCTCCAGATGTAGCCTCTCAGTAACTTCCCCACCCACAGACCATTTGCCTAAATAACACATGAAGACTTTGTGGGGAACCATATTGAAAAACTCAGAAAGGAGGAACACTATGAAGACTTTGTGGGGATCCATATCGAAAACCTCAGAAAACACATTTCTGTGTTGATTGACAACACACAGGTGAAACCTCATCACTGAAGCTACCTGAAGTTTACTGAGTCAAGCATTACACTTGTGCCTCATCTAGGTAACTGCTTTTGACTCACAGTTTGGAGATACAGCTGTAACCACAAGCACAGGAAGAGCACTGAAACTGTTACATGTAATTCAAATCACACCCCTAGATAGTGACTTCCTCTGCCAACAATCAATAACCCGGCATCTAGCCCATTCTCAATGTATATTGGTACTGACACACTCAGACAATCTATTCTAGTCTAGAAAAGGATGTCTTCTATCCATCCTGTTTAAGGGCTTATCTGTTGCTGTCATTTTGTCTCACTTAATCCACATGAAAAATCATAGTGTTCCTCAATATCCACCTTGGACACTCAGTTACCAACAGCCTCTACATTTTTTTCTTTAAAACCCTCAAGGCTTCGATAATACATTTACTTGCTTTTTAGCTTATGCCAGCAGTAACAATAAGGTTACTTTTTTATATTTGAAGAGTTTTAATATCAATTCCAAATGTTATCTTCAAAAGTTAACCATACTATTAAATTTGAAAGATCTTTCCAGTTAGAACACACACCAAGCTTTTTTCCCCCTTTTCCTTTAATAATTTTATAGGCATCAACTAGTCAAGATCTAAATCTAGTACCACATTTGCTTATTCTTCAAAGATCTGAACTTCCAGGGCTGTTTTGGTGATCAAAAAGAAATCTGTGATTCCTTTAAAATCCATGTTCTAAGCAAGGTATTTTGCTATTCATGGTCCTCCAGTACTCCTAACTAATATTCCTGCAGAAACCCTTTGTTGGAAGTAAAAGGATACCTGTACCACCAACTTGTTTCGGAACTTGCCAATTGACATAAATTTCTTTGGCAGATTCTTGCCTTTCAGACTTTTGAAAACAAAGCCAAGGTAGATAGAGCAATCTTAGCTCTTATATGTAGTAACATTTTTCAGTTCTAATTGTATAGGAACTCTACTCAAAAAAAATATATACAGTGTTTTTCAACCCCTCATCCTTCAGTCTGCAGTGACTATTCACCAGTTAGCTTAGGGCAAACACTAGCATGTCCAAGTGTCAGAAAAGTATATGGCAAACAGAACACCAGCTCCTTCGTATTTGTGCACTTGTGCAAGTCACACAGGGAATGAAAAATCAAGCAGTGAAAACCAAGTTTCAAGACAAGGTACTGCTGCCTTATTTTGTCTTCTATTCATTAGCACCACTTTCTGCCAAGAGTTGGCAGCTGGCATAAAAGGTGGCAGCACCTGGTTAGATCACACAGATGAAAGAATCTGTTGTGTCTTTTGGGGATTTTGTATCTCTGTATTGTGACCCCAAAGACACTGCAGCATAAATCATACGATACATCTCAAGGAACAGGTGTGACCCTGTAGCCTTTGTTCTTCGGGGCCCACAGCGGACACAACATGCACAGAAGCTTGACAAAGCTTAAGATTTACTTGGAGGTTCCTTGAAGTTTTAAACAGGGCTCTCAGTAACACATCTATGCCTGCTTTCTGAGCATTCTAAGCTTCCAAGTTCACAATATTTTTGAAATCTAGGAGCAGTTAATGGAAAAAATTATTTCCTATAAACCACAGCCAAAAATTCTGGAGAAAATTTAGATCCTTGCTATTATTTTGGAAATATCTTATTTAAAGACCAAAATAAACTTCTTGGAGAATCTTCTTTTACTTGTAAGAATTCAAAGTTCTCACTTGACCTGCAGCACTTGTTACCAAGACCACCAAGTTTTAAAAAAGTTAAACTGACAGTGCTAAAATATCAATATAAGTAACTATTTATGAGTGTAATACTGAAGTTACACAACAAGGAGAACTCTGAGTAAAAAGAATCAGAACGAAGACCCAGAAGACACATTCACTTAAGTATTTGAAGCAGTCTACAATAAAAATGTGCCTTAAAAGGCAGTTCCAAGCATTTTCACAGTAGACATTAGCAGATAAGGTCTGAAAGAGGACATACAAGTGTCTGAAACACATGCAAGTACCCTATTTTTGATGGTCCAAAAATACATCCAGTCTTTCTTTACACAATGCTATCAAGCAAATCCATAAATAACTTTCTAGCAAGATTCTGAGTGGCCTTACTGCATCTAATACACCTGTATCTTCTGAAGGTAAGGCATATAACAATAATACAAAAAAAGTCAGTCTCTTTTTTCAGGAAAACAAGTCTTAACTAGTGTTGCCTCCCTGATTTGTCTTCGTTTGGACAAATTAAAACTTGAACTATCCTGCAGAGAACAGAATTTTAGATTTAAACACTTTTAATTCTTTACATGTTTAACTAGGTCAGCTATACTATTCATGTTCAATAAAAATGGAAGTTATTTCATTTGATGGAGGTAAAGCTGACATGGATGCAAGTCTGAGGTAAGTGCTCTGCCCTTGTACTAGGACTCCTGTAAAAGGAAGGGGAACATGCTTTCAGTACTGCAATGATAGATGCAAGTTGCCAAACAACTCACTGCCCTTTCCTAGTGAGCTCCAGATGTGAATAATGTGGTGCCATCAAAGAAAAAAAGTTTTAAAACCTAGAATTTACATCTACTACACAATACTAGTATGCATTTGCAACTGTGAATATACAGATTTAGCATGTAAAATATGTTGGCTTGGCTTTTACACAGCTTCAATATTCATAAATGAAAGACATTTCTCCTGGGTCTGAGGCATTGTGTATAAATAGTGGCTGCAGTCCCACCATGTGTATTGCATTTCTTCCATAATAGTAAGGGTGCATTTTAAGAAATAGCTTAACAGCTGTTGCAGACTCCCTATCTGGTTTCAAGATACTTTGCTCCATTTCTGTCATTAAAGCACCTATTTGTCTATTGTAAGCAACTTCCTTAATGCACAGCATGCACATGTTACAATAGGCTTCATTGCATGCATATGCTGTCACTTAAACATGTATGCTGGTAAATCGTAGCTTCTTCTGATAGAGCTTGCTCTCATCATACAACAGCCATGGATTGACATCTATGTAAAGCATATAAATTTGTATGCTATCTGCATAAGGAGATTTTAAGTACAGTGAAATCATCTGATCATAAAACATAGATTAGTTGCTTACCAAATTCATCAGCGATTGATAAAAAGAAAGGACTTTCCTTCAGGAATACTTTTTTAGTGGATACTCAGTTAAAAAATTCCTCTAAAAAAGAAATCTGGAAAATTTTGGTGGCAACTCAGAAGTCTGCTTCCTGTGAATGCATTCAGAGAGATTATTTTTATGGGACACACCCATACCACAAGATAGAGGCTCACAATTTTAAGTTACACTTAGTTTCACTGATCACTTCCAGCCAGTGTGTTAGGAAAGCAGAAGACAACTATCAAATCCAACCTGCTTTGAGGAGGGCTTTGGACTAGAAAACTTTCAGGGAACCTTAAGTTACTATCTCATTTCACGTTTTTAATTTCATATATATTTGATTACTTGTTCAGGTATCAGCAAATGGTAGTCCCAGTCCAACTCTGGAAGACTCAATTTCTCCAGCTGTAGCTTTATGGCAAAATTTAAAGATCCCTTTATTTCTTCAGCAAGCTTACCTCTTCTCTGAGAGGCTGCAGAGGGGTTTTCTAAAGTTAGCTTCTTCTCTACATGAAGACCTATACACATCCCGTTACTCTCTCAGCATGAAGCCCAGATGACATCAAGAAGGACAAAAGCCTGTACTGCAGAACACAGCCAAGATATCCTGCCAGTACCTTCTCCTAGATCACTATAGAACTGTACAACAGATCTGCCCCCCAAACACATGAAAATGCCGTTTACACTTTCTCAAACAGATGGGTATGAATTTACATCACAATTTACTGAAATGCTTCATTAACCTAATCATGGAAATAGTTTTGTGAGGAAAGAAAACAGGAGGGGAGAGAGAGAGTAGGAACTTCAGCTCAGCATAAATTGATAGCAGATACCAACAGCAAGTTCAAAATAATCAGATTGGTTTAAGATCCCATAACTGCCATCTCTTGAAAGGCGGCATACACTTCAGAAACAGCATCTTACTTTCAGTAGGCCATTTCATCTCAAAGATCCCCTAGCAGAGCCAACACTCCCTTTTATCCAATTGGCATATAGGATATAATCATGAGAGCTATTTTCACTGAAAGCCAAGGAAAATACAGCTTGTCCTACTCAAAGTGTCGCAGGATAGGTGGTAAGACTCAGTCATATTTAGTATTCCTGCAGATAATAACCTACAGACATGAAATATATAGAAGTGATGGGAGGGCTGAGAGGAAAGAAAAAAATTTAACCACTGGCTATTGTCATTTAACAGCAGAAAAACTGCCAGGCAGCAGAGAACTGACAGGCCATGACATCAGACTAAGCACTGGCAGGGCAATGCAAGTATATTTATGGTCAGGATAAAACAGCACAAGCCCTGTGAGGAGGCCTTCCCCCACTCCTACTCCAGTCGCTCATCCTCACCCCTCAACTACACTGGTATAGCCAACCCTGGGGCAGTGAAGTGAATCATAGTGGGAAGATAACCCATGCTAAACTAAGCAGTCCTCACAGCCATGTAACATGAAAATGTAAGAGCAACTCTGATGATTTCTGTTAACACGTAGGTGATCTTCCTGATACAAGAGCAGAGCAACAGGCTGTTGACTAGCAGCTGGCAGGAGAGAAGTGGGAGGGAGGGAGGGAGATAGCTGTTGCCCGTTTAAATTGCAGTTGCATTACTCTCCCACTTGCTAAGAGAAGAGAATTAAAATTACTGACCATTTAAGGACACATTAGCTTGTAAATCCCTAGATGCCTACTGAATGTTAAACAAATAAGTTAATTATGGGCCAATCAATGGGGGAAATACCAGAAACCAAGAATAAAATAGCAAGCATTTAGAGCCTAATGATACTGCTTCATTTCATTGTTCATTTAATTCAGCTGTTTATATCTCAAGAGAAAAACCTGTGTATCTTAATGGTAAGAGGACACACTACAGCATTCTCCACGTTTAGAATTATTCTTGTGCTTTCTAGCCTGGTTCTTGCTTACCTGCAACAGCATCAAACTGCCTAACCGTATTCCTCCTCTCCCTGTACTTTCTTTCTCTCTCCCAAGACCTCACCTATAGTACTTCATCCAGCTCTGGGGTCCCCAGTATAAGAAAGGCATGTGCCTTCTAGAGTGGGTCCAGAGGAGGGCCACAAAGACAAATCAGAGGACTGGAACATCTCTATGAAGTAAGACAGAAAGTTGGGATTGTCCATCCCAGAGAAAAGGAGGCTCTAGGCAGACTTTATCTATTGAGAAGCTGTAGTGAAAGGGGTTTGTATAAAAATGGAGAAACTTTTTACCAAGGTCTATAGTAACAGGACAAGAGGTAATGCCTTTAAACAGAAAGTTAGTTTAGTGTACACAAAGAATTTTGGTTATGGTGGTGAGTCACTCGAATAATTTAATCCAAAATTGCAGATGCCCCATCTTTGGAAGTGTTTACGTTCAGGTGAGACAGGGCTTTCAAGTAACATAAATCTGGTGAAGGATGTCCCTGCCCAAGGCAGGAATGAAAATAGACTAACTCTAAAGGATTATTGTAGCCCAATCCATTCTACTATTTTAACATGCTTCCTAATTTCACAAGTGATTTAATTGCCTTTAAGAGGTGAGTACCTAAAGCATGGAATTTAATTTACACTACATGCTGAGGTTTTTTGTGACTGTCACCAGAAGTTTACTCCCAGAACTTTATTTTATCATACCATTCTCATGATACATCAAACATATCAGAGACTGGACCAGAAAAGCAATCAGGATCATGCAGCTTAACTACTTGGTTCTAAGCAGCATTTTGATGACTCAGCTGTCCTCCTTAAAAAAGGGTAATCAGAAGATGCTTACCACATGAGGCTTAGTCTCAAAGGAAAACTTGAAGTTAACCACAAACCATTCAAGGTCTGAATTCTTTCAAGGAACTTGCTTTACCAGCAACCCTTTGGACCCTACAGTTAATTCCTTCTCTGTTCCACAGCTCAACTTCAATAGCAATGTACAAGCAATGGAGCTACCAAACCCTTCATCATGAAACAAAGATTTAGAATACAGAAGTGGGCAAGTTATTAGGAAGACATTTTCACAGATTTGGCTTATAGTAGCCACCACTGGTTTATTTTTGTCTAACAACTCTAAGTGCTAATGTCACCAGCTAGAAAAACCACATAAACCCTTTGGTAGCAGCTTCCCACACAGACATTGTCTTCAGTGCAAAGTTTCAATTAAAATATTCTATAAAGATAAACAATCAAATATCATAGTTCTGAAATATAATAGACCACACATTTATGAGAATTGCTAGTAACACATGGTTTTATAGCACTATAATAAGAAGCCAGTAAGTTACAGGAGCATTCAGCCAAGTCAAATGATCTGACTGTGTCTGATTAGTCAAGGGCCTACATTAAGAACAAAAGAAGAATGATATCTGAATATTAGACTTAAATTAGCAAGTTGCTGCTTTCTCTCACATAGCAACAAAACATGACAGCATTACAAAGCAAATACCAGGCTATACATTATTAGCTCACAGGATTCATTCCTGTCGGGCCCCTAGTGCATGGGATTATTCTGCATTTTAGAAGACATGTAATATACATGGCTGGAAGGCTAGAATAACTCCCAAGTCACTGTAATCATCTAGAGTGAAACAGTTCACAATGGTCTCTATGCATTACGGTCTTGGGTTTTTTCTACCTGAAACCCTTTTCAAATGCAATAGTCTCAATTTGCTCACTGAATAAATTCTGATAGTGGTTGACAGTAAAGGTGTTTATGCCCTGTATCTGTTATGCCAGCTACGATGTACATAGATGACTTAAAATCCTAGGTTTTTGTGAGCCAGTACTCTGTCAAATAGATTTGACACAAACAAATTTGACATTTTGTAAAAGCAAAATTGTTGCTGGTTCCAACCACCTAAAGGAATATCTACAAATGATTCTTTTAAGATCTTGATCCAATACCATAACTACCATATAATTTAGTTTTCCACAATTTATAATAGACCTAATTAAGTACATATTTTACTGCCACAAAGGGGGAAAAGCAGCAATGTAACCATCACATTAAGAACGCATTCAAGCTATGCTTGAATGTAAAAGCGTCCAGGAGCAAAAGAAGTTTGACATCAGTGTCTGCATTTCCAGTGCAGGACTGTTGTGTATATGCTATGCCAAATGAATCTGCTACAATGACTCATTCAAATTAGAGCAATCTGAGCACTGTTCCACTTCCTATTCATTAGTCAAGCCCAGATTAACAAGAACTTAATATTTGAAGAGTTTCCACATTGCTATCAGGCAGCTGGCACAAAGAATAAAAATATCTTTCATGAAATACCAAGCACTGTTTAGTCAACTAAATCAGGTAATGATTTACAGCTTACATGTTCAATGTAAGCCTGTCATAACTTCCATATCAAATCAAATTCAGCATCCCTCCAACAGCAGGCACCAACAAATTTTAAGTTATGAGCAGAGCATGCATAAATTATTTGTATACAGAATTATCTCTGGTATGCTCACCTTCCCTTCCAAGCAAGTAGTTACTTTGGAGTAGCCTAAGTAAAGCTGTATCCAAACCAGCTACATCAATATACCTCAAGTCCATTAAGGTCCTCAGTGCTATGGCAAATCAATTTTTGTTTGACTTACACTTGATTTTATGACAATCACCCCTTTGAATTTTTTTTTACCTTTTACACATAAGAGAAGACCTTAAAGACTCAGACAGTTGGTGCCTAAACCACATAATACATGCCATGGTCTCGAATGTTGCAAGATGCACAGGAAACTAAATAGAAAATATTTATCCCATTCCTTTACGTTCTGGTATTCTGTTTTACTCTTTTTGACCCCATATCAACATATTTAGGGAACCCACTGTAACAGCTAAGTCTTTTTTTCAAATTAGGCAAGCATCCACTCCTTTAATTCCTTTGGCCCACCTTGTTTTCCTTCTTCCTAACACGCCACTTGGCTGACCTTGGGCCCTACCATCACACTCAATCTATTATGGTAAGACAATCAGTACTCTAAGTTCCCTCAGAGAGCACCAGTACTTTCTGAGGAATAACTTCCTTTACAGAACTTCCTGCATTTTGTATGCTCTTGTCTACTAGCTCTGTTCTTTAGTTTCTACTACTACGTTTCACATGCAGGATCAACCTCAGTTCTATAGTTCTTTTGATCTTTCCGTCTGGAATACTTTTAGAAAGTTGTGTTTATCTGCGGTCTCCTCCTGTTCTAGAAAAACAACTCCAAGGGGCAAAAGACCTATTAATATCAAATAACAGCAATTGGCACTAAGTGCAATACAAGCTTTTAGTACAGTATATTACCATTCTGAATTTCTCATAGCACTGTCCTGTTCATTACAGACACGTACCAGTTCTTCCCTCATACTGGAAACAGGATGCACCTACTGCTCTAATCATTTGCTTGGGGGGTAAGCAAAACAGGCTATGCTGAACTGAAAAAAAATTGTGCCAGTTCAGTAAAACCCACAAGCAGCAGCACATACTAATCCTATTATCAACATCTTGACAAGAATCAAATGAACAAGTGTACAATTATTTTAATTGTTTCCTTTTCCATATAATGTCAAAAGCTATTACACCAAATCTATTTACCAAACACTTAGTGAATTCATAAGATTTTGTATTCACAGAAAACATCAGAGGACTCAGCAACCATGGTCTTAGTCTTTGATAGAAATCTTGATAAAGCCTTTCAACCAGAATAACTTCCTGCTTATTAAAATAATTCTGAGACACAGCCATTAGTTCATTGCAAACTTTTTGCCTGGGATGGTATTTTAAAAGGCCACACTATTTACTGCTATTTTCTCCTTTTTGTTTAACATGCTGGTTATGATTGAGACATTCAAACTGCTTCCCTAATCACTCCTCATTGACTCACCCAAGTCTCAGGCAGGTCTTTCTGGAGATTCTATGCTGTTCACCTCAGCCTACCCAGCTGCCACCCCATGTAGGTCTGATAGTGCTCACAGTGCTTTCTTGCTTGATTTCCGGAACCTAACATTGCTATAAGCAATGCAGGGCAGGACCAACATAAGCTACTAAAGTTACTAGCTTTCTATCTGAAAGGACAGAGTGCTTGAGAGAACACCTGGAACAGCAAGGCTGCTTATTAACCATTGAAGTACCTCTAGTCCAACAGGCTAATTCATTATACCCACACATCACATGTGGTCTGTCCTTTTTAACAGAGCTCTGCATGGTGTGAACATGTAAACTGGGAAGCGTCCAAATACCCTTCGCAATGTGTTCAATACACAAGAAGGCAATAAATTTTGGACCTCAAGTATGCGCCTAGGGCATGGATAACAGATAACTAAAATCATAATGGATTCAAGTTTTAGCAAACTTGCACTGTTAGACAAGTATTTAACACACAGAAGAGCGTGCTGCAGAACAAAAGGACCTAACGTATTGTTAACTAGGTACCTACCTTCTTGATTAGACTTACTGTATCATATACTATTCAATTTGTGTATAGAATTGTGTATAAGACACTCTTTGTAGGAAACCGACTTAATGAAAGATTATCTCCAGGTACCACCACTATACAAGTTTGTGTCAGTGATTATTTATGAGCCTAGGTGCCTATGAAATGTGTTTATGTCATTAAGTTCATTTTTATTTAAAGTTATTCTTAAGATCTTGGTACAATTTTCAATTCAGTCAATAGAGGAAAACAAGAATATTTTCAAATATTGAAAGCACAAGAAAACCAAACTTGTTTGTTCTTTCATGATACTAAAACCTGCATTGCATATTAACTGGACAAAAGGAAGTTGTCTTGCACACACTAAGTTATTATCAATGCCACTGGAGTAAAAAAAAAAAAAAAAAAAAACACACTTGCATCAGAAAAAGTAGATCTTATTCAAGCTTCCTGCCCAGCTCCTCTAACTGTGCCCTGAACCTGTTGAAGCACCAGATCCACTTTGGGCATCTTCCACTATACCCAGTGAATGTGTCAGCCCCTTAAAATCTTCCCCCACTTCTAAACAAGCAAAGTTTTCTGTGAGCTCTGACAGTACCTCAGAAAACCCAACTGTTGTTTTAGCATCAAGAACTTTACTTGTGTTTGACTAAAAAATAAACTATTGTGTACTGTGTGCTGTTAATACATAATTGATTCTCTGGGATAGCATCACAGACAACTCAGGCTGCTTCAGCGCTCCATGGTCTGTTCTCCCACCTGCTTCCAAATCCGTTAACCAAATGTGTTGACAGCCTCAGATACCACGCTGGGTGTCAGCACCAAATGGAAGGAAAAGGTCTAATATTCCTACAGCAGTCCCCATGCCTAACTCACTCAACCCTAAAAATGTACATTTCTGCTGCGTAATTACCGTTATTCTCTCCCTTGGCCCTAGGTGGTTACAAACATGTAAATTTTAGAGTCAATCAATTCTGAGATTGAGCATCTGTATCAAACAAAATGAAAATTGGAGATCCAAGCAGCAAATTTATAAGGACAAATATATCCACTGGAGCCAAGATACACCCTGCTTCAACTTTGAAGGAAGCTTTACATTAGTCCGTTCCTTCTCCAGCACTCCCTAGTGTGCATCTCTCACGGCAGCACTACACACTGGTGAAAAAGGAAACTACATTCTTACTTTTCAATGAACTTTAATTTTCAAAGTCTATAATTATACCCGTTGCCCTGGTATAACTGAGCAAATTAAGATTTAGAAAATACAATGATCTCCTAATATTTACATAGTATTAAAGGAAGTTAGACAAGTAATTCTGCAGGCACTTTTAACAACCTGCCATTAGTAATAATTGTGCAGCCTGCAGCACATTAATGATTTTTCTTTACACTCACTACTTATGTGGAATCTTAGAAATTTAAAGTTAAAATACCTAGGAATATTAGTTTCACCGCAATTTCAGAAATATTCTTATATTAGATAGGGAGAAGGATAGCATACAAAGCTAGGTATTAATTTCTCTATTTGCATTGACATTTTTCCAAGTATGAAAACATCACTAAGTGCTAGCAGAGTTAAGGCCTGGAAAATTCAGACTTCAGCAAGGGTACACAAAGCTGAAAAACAAACATAAAATAATTTCCAGTTTTATTAAGCATTAAAATTATAGTCTAAGAGTTTTGATTGCTTTAAAATAGGGCAAAGGGAAAGCCACGGGTCAATAGGATCACCATGTATCTATTGATTTTTGTTGCAGTATAAGAAACAGATTCATATACTACCAAGAGTCAATACTCAATGTCTTCATTTGCAACACACAAAAGATTTTCTTTCAGGGAAATCCAGCATTATGCTATTAGACAATCTATGCTCTTGGAGAGTTTTAAGTATACAATTACTAAAAATCCCCTAAGATTCATCAGAATCTTAGCTTGTCTGAACTCTTCTGAGGAATAAATGTATTTTTCATAAAGTCAACTACAACAAACTTCTTAAACAGCATATTCTTCCTCACAGGATCAAAACAGCTAATTTATACTCTAGTATATGTATACAGTGGAACAGAATCTACAGTAGCTCCATGCAACTCCATGTCTAAAAAGCTTATAAAATTTGAACATCAACACATATAGTATGTAGCTAGTGTAGAAGCTTCCATTTGTTTAAATGCAGAAATACAAGGGGCACTGTTTTTCCTAAAACATCCTCCTTGCATTGCTTCCTGTAGCACAGAAATACCTGAACATGCTTTAAAATTTTTGCGCTGTGTTTGAAGATTTGGCAAGCTTAAAAAGAAACAAGAAATAACTCCTAAGTCAAACACACAACTCAATACCCAGACTCTTGTGCACCTACCTTAAGCTACTCTTTCAAGGTAGAGGCCTGTTTAACACAAGAACTATGCAACTCTAAACACAAACAATAATTTGACATAAAAAGTCTTGTTTGTTTCAAGAGAAAGGAAGTCGAGGGGACTTAATTTTATGGGTTCTGACCTTCACAACTTGTTCTTCTTATACAATGTTAGTCATATTTCAGTTCATTTGAGTCCTCTACACTTATTTTCAGTGAGATTATAGGTTCATTTCAGGCAGTAGAAGGTTGATAAAGTACTCTGTGCTGTAAGGGTCCCTCCAACGACTGCTTTAAACCTTTTTTGGTGACCACCCACCATTTTTAGATTTAAGACACTAGTAAGAGAAAGCTCAACTCAGATCTTTACAGATCGGTGCTATTAGGAAACACATGATTAAGCAGTACATTCAGCCTGAAGAAGCCGTATGTTCACAAAAGCTCCCTGCAGACCTCAAAGCAGCTGAACTTCTGTTGGTGTCTTAAGAAAATTCACATACCTTAAAAAACACTGTGGCTTTGATTTCATGCTCAAGGCTTCAGCATGTTCAAAAATATATTGTTCTCCCAAGCTGCTTTTTTTTATACTTGTAATGCTTCTCCAGAACAGTGTTTAAGAACTAAAAAAACAAAAGATGGGTGCTCTCAGAATTTATTAACAGAGAATCTTATAAGGTTTATACAGCAGACTCCAAGTGATCCCCTCAAAAAGACAGATATTTGAGCTAAAAGCTCCCTTGAAGGCCTTAATTCAAAAGTGGTTAAAAACACAGAGCTTTCTTGGAAAGGCCATAGGACAACAAACAACCAAGACACAAGTACTTGCTCCTCTACAGCGAGCTTCCATAAAGTTAGCACAATTCTTTGCTGAAAGCATTTTGTTTCCTCAAACAAGTGTTCTACAGGTAGGATCTTAAAATCAAACCTGCGGTTCTTCTAGAGCCTTTGCAGAAATAAAGTTTTTCAAAAGAATTGTGAAAGATATATACAAAGACTTAAAGTTATTTTCTTTCTAGGATTTAAAAATATTTGGTACCTAGGAAGCTATTGTTATTTTGGCATTATGCCAAAATATGAGGCAAGTGACCTTGCCTCAATATCAGCACCAAGCATGGAGCATTGCCAAAGTCATGGAAGCCTCCACATCCAGCGGAAAACTAGTATGTACAACACAGCACTATGCAGCTGTGCCATGACATGTCACTGGTACCATACAAGCCTTCCATCTCATCAGTTTCTTTACATTTGGGGGGTTTGTGTGCCTGACTGGCATAAAAGTTCAGTATATACTGAAATCATTCAGAGTATTTAACTTCCCCTTTGCTGGGGGAACCCATTATTTGTTCAGTGAAAGATACCCTCTGTTCCTGATACTCAATGATAAACCCCACTACTTCGGACTGCAAGCACCTAATAACATGAATTAGACATCATGAACAGGATAAACAAACCTCTACAGCACAACAGAAGTCTACAAAAAGGACAGAATTTCACTGTATCTTTTCCAAGATACTTTTTTCCCACCCAACTCCTTCCAAGATAGAGCCTCTTGGTAAGTAGACCTTTCTTCATGTGAATTTTGTTACAACCTTCAAGAAATTTGTTATAACCCAGTTCAACTATGGTGGGAACGAGCTGTAGAGAAACATGTTTTCATACCTGCCTCACAAGAACATTTCACATAGTCCTTTTTATCAGGGTCAACAAATGCAAGAGCAACCACTTCAGACCCGGTTCAGGCCCAGGCAGCAGCTGAGCATCCCTCCCCAGAGGGGAAACAGAGCCCTGCGGGTTGGGATAAAGGCCACTTACTGACCCAGCACTGGGAGAGGGGAACAGTAACAGAGCCCGGGGTAGAATACACACATGCTGATAACATGGAACACTTTACTAACCTGATGAGATGATAACACAGAGCACTGCACTGACACAATGGCCAACACAAAGTCCCAGCCACACTCAGAATGTCCTGGAATTACATGGAAGCCTCTCTCTGACTGACCCCTTTTATTATGGTGGCATATCACAGCGTGGAAAACAGCCCAGGGCAGCTAAGCCCACCTGTGCTGGCTGCTTAGGGAAGGTAGCTCTGTCCTGGCTGGAACCAGGACACACACTAATAAAAGTTAACAACATGGGGAGGTACTCTTGGCTGCTAAACAAACCTCCAGTCTGGGGAGGCCAAATAGTCTAAGAACAGCTTTGTTTGAAGAAAGTTTATGTTTTAATCTTTACCACATTTTTTCCTCACAAGGTATCAATCAGACATAGCCCACAATGGTGAAGGCATTTAAGCATTTCACCAGGTAAGTGAAGCAGCTGTAGAGCCATAGGCAAATAAGAACACAGACACTTCTCACTGCAAGGTGAATGCAGCTTCCGCTCACACATAGCCAACACCAGTTCTGCCCCAAGCCAAAACAGCATCTACCCCTTCCCTCCAGCCTTTCTACAGTGATCTTCAGTCCTGACCTTATGTTTAGCTTGAGCTTTCAGTTATTTCACCTACTGCTATTGTCAGTAGCACATGCTTAATGTAGTCAGCCTCAGGAGGCCAAGGGGTCAGAGCAGCTTTTTATCTACAGGAGGCTGTAACGCTCCTACATGAACCACGTTTCATGTAACTGAAACCTTGAAGGCACCTAAAATTATCTTATATTAAGCAGGAACATCGCCTACATGCATTTCAAAGAGCATTAAAACCAAGAAATAAACACTATGTTTCAAAATAAAGGAAAAAACTTACCTTTTAGATGCTGACAGTCTATCACAACAGTACAGGACCAGAGCAGCCCACAAGCACATTTGAACTGTAAGCCACAGGAGATCCCAGTAGAAGCAGTACCATCATCAACCAGGCAAGGAAAAAAGACTAGCAGCAGCCCCCATTAACAACCAGATAATAGCCAGATAGACATATTTGAAAACCACCCCACAAAGAAGCAACAACTTAAGAACAGGGCTGACCACAAGCACAGTTTAGATGAGAAGCTGCTGCCTGGGGGTGGAGCTGAAATAGGGCTGCTGGGCCAGGTGGGGCTGATCTGGGCAATTTAAGACCTGTTAGTGCATGCAGGGTGGTGGCACAGCTGTTGCTTAGGACAAGAGGATAAAAAGGGAATTGGTGAAGTACTAGCTTTTAAGGGAAAGATCCCACACTTCAGATAGGCCCTCTCTCAGCACCTCACCAGTTGTAATATAGCATAAGGACCTGAAGGTCAAAGGCTACATCTCTTTTCCTCCTTTAGCACCAATGAATCACCATTGTTTCCATTTGTATTTATCTTGGCTTTCCTTTCTTTCCTTCTTAGTGTATCAGAAGCAAAATCTTATAAAAAGCTGTGTAAATTAAAAAGATTAAGTGTTTTGATATATTAACCTGAAATTCATTTTCACATGTAGCTTTTTATTTTACAAAATAAGTGCTGATTACAAATTAGCAAAGGTGATTCCTTATATTCTTTCAGCTGAGCCACCTGGGACTGGTCAAGCTAATCAGTCCAGAAAGCTCTTCTCATCACTGCTACATTCCCAAGCTATTATTTTAAACTGTTCCTCCTGTGGGCAAAGCCAAGGTATTTGAGCATACCTGGTGCTTTCACAGGTATGCAAACTGGGCCAACAACCTCCAGCAACTTCTCTGTCAAGATTTTCATGTTTGTCCTATCAGCCTCGAAAATATCTTTGCAGGCATGGCTATGGGGTGACCCATTCTGCTACCTGCCAGCAAAGCAAGGAGATCCCACAACCTGTAAGAGCCAGAGAAGGAGCAGTGGAGTCAAGCTGGGCTTGTGCTCAACACCTGTTCCCAATATTTGGGGAGCAGGAAGGGGGCAGAGCAGGGCTGTCTACTTTTGCTATCAGGGAGCCAGGAGCTGTAGTGTCATGTCCCACAGTGTGCATGGCTGACCCAGGTGGAATAAGGCACAGCAGCCCCCAAAGTGGGTATGCTACTCCTATTCTCTGAACTTCAGTCCTTGTAGTCAATATCCCAGAGACCCCAAAATGGGAGAGATGAGGTTGCTTTGGGAGAAAACAGCCAACAAATCAAAAGTATGGGTAAGAAACAAGGCTTTTAGGGCTCTCTCTCTCTCCCATTTTATGGTAGGCTAGCCTTGTGGTTTTTAGTGACCTTTCCTTCTATTCACAGCCTTGCAGATGATAATTGTTTGCTGGGAGCTTTATCAGAATGCTATACATGTAGACACCAGTGGCTTCCTGCATACAAAGTGCACCAATACCAACAGAAGCTCACGAAGTTGTTTTGTATCAGTAGCTGCGTTGCACAGCAGATTGGTGCTCTGCTGCGATTTAACTACTTTCCATTATATTAAGTGCACAATATGGGAAAACTTCACCCTGCGGTTCCAACTGAAAATAAATGCCTTTCACACCTCGTCCGAGGTCTGCTTTTTGCTTGGTCCCACACTCGTCCCTCTCCCATTCCTTCTGTCTGTTTGAAATGTGTGCAGCTCTCCATGGCTGTGGAGGTAGGATGGCAAACAGGCTGAATTTTCTGCACTGTTTCTGAAAGTTTTCAGGTTCTAAGCTATGAATGTTTTCTTAAGCAGTTAGTCTGTCTACTGTGATATGAACTATCAGGTGCCAATAGTAGGACAGTTTGCACAACTAATTATGTATGATAGCAGTTGTAAGGAGCAATGTAAGAAGATTTTTAAGAGCAAGGAAGTTTGAAGTGTCTCTTGGTAACTCCTTTTGATAGCCAGTACTGACTGCATTTTAAATTTACAGGCTTCAGAATCTCACTAATTCAATCAAGGTAAGAAATCATCTCAGTTCAAAGGATACATTTTCTTAGACAGGTGCAGCCCACCTGGTTCTTTAGATGTGATAATTAAACATACTTTCAGAAGGATTAGTTTTTAAATTACTGTTGAAGCTATACCAAATTTCTTTCTTCCTGCAACAAAATTGCAGTGTTTATCCCCTGAATGATCCTTGAGATTTTTAGTTTATCTAGTGGTTCACTCCTCAGCCACATTATCAAGCAGAGCAGTTAATCTACACATCATCAAATCCTTAATATCTTAGCAAAATTAAACTGATAAAATCTTTTAAAACAGAATCCTTTGAAAAGAAAACAGCTAACAATGTAGTGAAATATAAAGTAAGTCATTTCTTCATTGTAGTTTGAGCCCACCATGGAAGGGCAGATGTCTCAAAAAGCCTTTAATATTCTACAGTCTAAAACTTTTATCTGAATCTACCAGTTGTAAATAAGTAAAATCCCTTTTTATTTATATAGGAATATTGTTTGACATATGTTGATCTGAAGCAGATTACCAAGATGACATAACTAAACTCAGCATTCTCCTTCCCTTGCATTAGAAATTAGTGCATTAGAAATTAGTGCATTAGAATAAGCTTTCTTATTTTTATTTTTTTTAAGCCAGTGTTCAAACACCCCAATTGTGGTATTTCCATGTGTCTGTGCATGGGACAGCATGGCTGAGCTACCTGCCACTAATGGTGCTGAACCTTTCCTAAAGATAATAGAATAATCTGCCCATCATATTGCAGTTAAATAGCCCTGAAATATCAAGGAATGTGTGACATCTACATGAATTAGAATGCGCAGGAGAGATGTAATGTTGTTGACAAATTTGCAATTCATATTTTGCTCGACAAGGGCAGGAGTAAGCTGCTTCATCCAGCAGAAGTTCAATTTATTAGTTGCATATTAGGCAGGTTGTATGTACCTTTTCAAGTCCAGCAGATCAGTCACCTCCACCAGGAGCACCCTACAAGAGAAGTCCAAGACCACTCACTTTAGTCCCTTTTACTTGTTTTAGTCTGTCAACACTTCAGACAAGTTCACTCAGTACCTGACTGTCAGTTGTTAAGCATCTGTCTGCTATGGAAATTCATGACACCTGAGTTCAAAGAAGATTTTATGTTAGAAAATACTCAGTTAGCCTTTGATTGCAATATGTTTGTTGTAAGCATAGTGTTTGGGTAGTTGGCACAGTGTTTACAGTGCTGTTGGTCCTCATCAGGCTGTAATTTTCCAAAATAGAGATAAAGGCTTAAGAAATTTCAAATTCAACATCTTAGTGAGGTGAAAGCATGTATGTGTTTAATAAGTAGAATTTACTAGCTATAAGAAAGGCCACAGCTGCAGTTTTTCAGGACAGCCCCATTAACCGTGCTGCCTTTAAGTGATTTTATATATTAGTTCTGATTTCTGTGTTTGCAAGGTAGTGGTTAAAGCATTTTGCAACATACCATTAAAAAAAAAAAAAAGAAAGAAAAATCAATGCACATCTTAAACTCAGTAAGCTGAGATATTACAAATGGAAATTACTTGCTACTTACAGAATTGTTAAAGATCAGCTTGCACATACCTTCTTACTGACAAACAACTTTGAAATGTCAGCGGCAGCTTAAGTTTGTTTTCCTTCTTCCAAAGTTATTGCCTTTTTCTGAGAAAAGGAAAAGTCACAGGCATCCAAAGCAAGATAATTTCCTTTTCTGTCCTAGCCTGTATTTTGTTGTTGTTGGGTTTTGTTTTGAGTTTTGTTGGGACGTTTTTTTGGTACTATCTCAAAAGAATGAACATTCACCAACTATTAGCAATTGCATCACTATGAAGTGCCTACATTTTCCTGCCTATGCAGTGGACTTACATGAGTAAATGCCATCTCACTAAAGCTGTGCATCTGTGTTCTCAACAAGTCCTTGGCCAAAGGGCCATTAATATTTTCTCAGCCACAACTGAGAGCCAATGTCCTTAACAAAGTAATTGATTTTCCAAAGTTGACTTTTCCAAAGTTGACCAGAGATTTCAGAGGAAGGACCTGGCAATGAGACCTGGGCTGGCCTGGGGACTACATGGGGTCTCCCACTTTGGGATATACTTTGTTTCACCGTGACTGCAGCTACTTGTTCTGTCCTCATGATCGGCAGCAATATTGAAAATGAGACTGTTTTTCCCTTCTTTCTCCAGCTACATCAGTTTTCTGCTCCCAATGCAGGCAGTCAGGGCTGCTTCAGCCAGTACAGCCTCGGGTAGAAAAGGAAAACGTCACAGAAGTCTTCACATTCTACTCATAATTCTAGTGCCTGAAGGAAGTTAAACTGTCCAAACTATGGACAAATGTAAGCTAGGAAATGCTCTTGAGGGACTAGCATCTTCATAACCATCTCGGCATGGAGGACTGGAGGACTGACAAGGAGCAGTGGTTGGCAGACATCACCATCATGAACAATGCTCTTTTGCAGCCTATATTACCATTGCTCACATTAGAGAAGCTGTTACATCTTCCCACTTCTACATCCACTTTCATCTAGCAGTTTGCCAGCTTTGGATAAGTCTTTCCACAAGTAAAAAATAAGCTGACTTTGTTATTTCCACCACAGACCAGCTGTAACTGAATCAGAGCTCAAAAGATTAAAAAAAAAAGCAACTGAAGAACAAGTGCTTTTGTAGGTTGTCTTAAGTGGTGCTCTACAATTACTTGTCTTCAAAGTAACTGAGCTTTGATTTGAATTTCTCTGTATCTAGAGAAGCTTTCTGTAATACTAATAACTGAGATCTTAAAAATTATTTAGTGCAGCTTTTCACTTGCTCATTTAAATGCAGTCCACTCTAAAAATCATTAGGAATGAGCACCACTTCCCATCAAAAAATTAATATTTTTCACTATATTTTTGATGTTTCCATTCTCACAGACTGAGGTGGTAGTCAAACCCCTTCCAATCAACATGCAGGAAGAACAAGTTTCTTCAGAGTGACAGCATATAGGCAGTCTAGGTAGTACCAAGTAAATACATATGACAGCACTGTCGTTCCTCTTTTTTAGCTTAAAAATAAAAGAAGACCTCTAAATCTGTTATCTATGACTACTACCAGCTGCAAGTATGGTTCCATGCAAAGAAATACTAATTGCATAACTTTAATGAATTATATTTGATAGATGCAG
This sequence comes from Gallinula chloropus, assembly GCF_964237585.1. Taxonomy (NCBI): domain Eukaryota; kingdom Metazoa; phylum Chordata; class Aves; order Gruiformes; family Rallidae; genus Gallinula; species Gallinula chloropus. The sequence goes on from NC_140085.1 coordinate 96,290,791, forward strand.
CCCAGTGTAGAACATTATTTAAAACCTCAGTAGTCTCAGTGTGTTAGCATAGGAGGGCAGTAAGTCAGAAGCTGATACCAATGGTATTCTTTCCTAGTTGAATCTTGAAATACCTCTTCTTTCCAAAATATTATTGGGTTCCAGTGCCTCTGAAATGAAAAATGAACTTGATTTAATGTGGTACTAGCCAGGAAAATTATTATTTTAAAATGCAAAATATCTTTAACTCCTTTGGGTTCCAATTTAGCAAAACACTAATTGGTTGCCTATCAAGAGCTGAGCTGCTGGTTTTCATGATAATCTGAATACCTTCATGATTTTAGAACACTTTATTAAGGGCAGCACCATTCCTAGGCAAGCTTAAAAGTGTGGGTGCCTGAATAACTTCTGGTGTGAAAATAGTAAAGCTAACCTAAATAGGGCTAGCAGTACCAAACATTTCCCAAAAAAAGCTCTGTTTCAGCTGGCACTAGGATAGAGCAGAATCCTGGTTTAATTCCTAATCTCTCCTCTAAGAACCAAGGAAAAGCAGAGGCAGCAAGCACTGAACAGCCGGGCAGGGAACAAGCACAAGATCTGTGTAATGTGTCTTCCATGTACTGAGAAAAAAGCAAGTCCCAACACAGGGTTTGGTGGTGCACAGGCTTTTATTAACACATCTGACTGAGTATTTTGTTGTCCACAATGAAGTAAACTTCTCATCTGCTTTGCGCAATCAGCTCTGTCTCTCAGGTTTCGAATTCAAGGGGCTGGCTTCCCTTGTCAAAGCTCAACTGTATGAGCTCAGTTGTTTGGCACAGTTGGTGAGGAGTGATCCGAAGGTCTAAGAAACCCCTGGAATACAAGGTAAGCCATGGGGTCTGACAAATTTCAGAAGAAAACAATTTTCAAATGAACACACTGAGGGTTAACACTGGCAATTTGCACATTCTTTTCCCACTCTCAGCTGTGTATTCATTTAAATAGGGCATTTACTGAAATAGCTCGAGCCTAAAGTTATCATTGGAACCATGAGGGACTGAGGGAATCTGAATACACACACACATACATCAACACACCCCCCCCCCCATTATTTCAGAACACTGACAAGATGGTTGCAATTTGTTCAGGCCTTCAAATGCAACTTTTACTGACAAACTAGTGAACAAATGCAGAAAAAACAGATTACCACTTCTCATTTCCCAGCCTTGAACAGCAAGAGGCTGAGCTGATCAATTGAAAACATACACTATATTACTCTGTTATCCTTTCCAAGTCATAACTGCAGTTTCCAGCAGCTGTTACTTAACCTACTCATAACAAACACCAAACTGGAGAAAATATGCGAAATAACAGACTTCAACAATACACTAATTCACTTATATAAATGAAATATTCTTTTGTCTCACCACCGCATCCATGGTAAAAGATGGTCTGGTCTGAATCAGAGAAAATCATCTTCAGTGCAAATAGTACAAGCACTGTCAAGCACATGTCTACCTCATAAATTAAAGCATAAGTGAAGACATCATCTTAATTAAAGTGCTCAAGAAAGTTACTTGAAATTTCACTTTGGACTGGACATTTACAGGAAATTTCCCAAAGACCAGCTGTAATAAAACTCTGTGTCAGAACAATTTGAGCATAGTGGCATCTGACTCTTCACTTTAACCAGAAATCCCCAGTTCTCTTTTCCATGATTAGTTTATATAAATAATTTTCTCTTCAATACAACAAACTGTAAATCTTTACTTCTGATATATAGATAATCTCAGGTACATCTCTTCAAGTAAATATTATTCCCCCATTAACAAGTGGGGGAAAGGCTACAGAGAAGGTCAGTATGACCAATCACTTTTAAGAGCTTTTTCTCGGTTTAAAAAGGAAAGTTGCCTGAGTAAGTAAAGAAAGGAACTCTAGTTATTTTATTTTATTTTTATCAAATTATATAATATTATAATATATTATATTACATTATATATTCTAATATAAAAATATTTTATATTTATAAATATATAAATAAATGTTATATAATATATATCTCATATATAGCTTAAAGTAAAAGACTTGCAGACATTAGGAATGGCCAAAATGATTTTATGGCTAAGAATATCTCAACCACAAAGAAGCTTAATATTTTCTAATGGCTGACAAAAAAAAAAAAAGAGCAGATGAAGACTTTATTGAGCAACCAATCCAAACATTTATTTTAAGGTGCTTATTGAGGTTATAACAATTTTTCATTAAGTGTCAATGAAAGCGTCAAGAGCTTCCCAAAATTAAAATAATTTTATCACTTTTAGTTGACTTCTTCAAAAGTAGTCTTGCTTCTCTTGTTGTTTGAATGTTACTTTATTATTTTGATGCTTTCTTTCTTCCAATGATTCTTACCTGCTACAAAGCCAGTTAGTATCTTAAAGTACCATAGGTATGAGTATGTCAGAGAAAAAAAAGTCAAATCACATAAACGGAAACACTTCAACTAACACAAATAAAGGCCTGTGTTACGGAATCCCATCTCTTGCCTAAAGGCTGCTAGCACCCTTCCAATTTTTACAGCATTACCTTCAAAGTATTACTCATTGAATCTAATTTCACTTTTCATTTTCATTCCTCAATCCCACTGTGGCCCATCAAATAGAAAAATGAGCTCCTATGTGTCTTTCCTCTCAGAGTTGACAGCTCAATATGTGGGGTTAGCCTTAAGCTAATGTTATAATCACAAGGGTGTTCCTCCTGCCACCGCCACCTTGCAGAGTTCTGTATCCATTTCACAAATCCCACTTGTGCTCTAGTTGATGTGTTTTTTCCCTTCTGTGTCCTGTGTCTGGCAGTGGTGGAAGAAATTTTTATTCTTGTAACTGTCCAGCCTTTTGTGACCCAAAGTGCTCACAACAGAAAGCGCTCACAGCTCAGCGCAGTCCGGGCAGTGACAAGACCTGAAGGATAAACACAAAAGGTGTAGATGAAACCACAGCAGTTGCCTCCTCTTCTCTCTTAGTTGAAACTTATCTTTTGCTTCATCAGGGTGGTAGATGGACTTTCAATCAGAAAACCTCTCTTTCTGAAATGACTCCTTTAAAAACTCTTTTTAACTTCTTCTCTACTTGAAACAGTTTAAATCTGTGACCACCCCTTCCTTCATTTCGGTTAGATTAACCAGTTAGATTAACCAGTTGCCCTTTCTATTTCAAGGTGCAATGTTTCAAGTGTCAAATATATATCGAGATTGCTCAAACATGCACACTTGTTTCTACTGTTTGGGAAGGTTACATGTAGAATAAAGATATTTTCACTAAGGTAAGGAAAACTCATTATGAAATTCCAGGTGTCTATTGAAGTTCTGCTTCTCAGTCTCCAAGGCAGCATTCAAGGAATGATGAGGTTTATTTCATATTTATTATTGAAATTACATATCCATAATTAAAACATTAAATTGATTATAATTTTAACTGATGGTGGTTAAGCACCATTAGTGATAGCGCTAACCTCCCAAAAACTAGTTTTATGGTAAGAAAGATGAGTGCACTGTCTTATTCTGCCTTTCTAGCATGAGCGTGGACAAACACATTTACTTAAGCAGTATGCAAGAAGTATATCTAATTTGGCATCCTTAGAGCCTGGTCTATGCCTCAGACAAAGCCCTGGGCACAGCATTGCTGTGCCATTGAATATCCCAGAGTGAAATGAAGGTTTGTGTCTCTAGTTCAATGGTATTTCCATGTAGCCTTCAACTGTTATCATTCAGTATCACAAAGTTCAAAGTCTATAGTTGTGCTGCAGACTAATGTTTTGACCAATGTGGGGTCATCCTGTCAGTCACTGCTGTCTGCTGTTTGAGCCCTGAACTGCAACTCCTCTTCAGAAATAGGTTCATCCAGTGCACCTGCCTGGTGGGGCACTCCCAACCACCGGAAGTAACTAAATACCGAGTGAATTTGTCACAAGTCTCCAAAAGCCCTTCCAAGGACGTTACGCTTCCTATGAAGAATCCTATCTTACGTCTACCACGGCTTAATGTAACTTCAGTTTCCACCTGTGCTTCTATCATCAATATTCAAGAGCCATCTAGCGAACACAGGATGTCTCATCCTCAGTTTTTCTACTATTAAAGATGACAGTATATTCAGCTAGTGGAGATAAGGGAGGGTCTGTCATATGCAGATACGTGTCTGTAAGGCATTCTCATAAAGCAAGAGGAAAAAGCGGTATCTGGCATTTAAATTTAGTCTCTAAGTATGACTTTAGGCTATGTCAAGTACAAGACAGAATCACAAAAAAGAGTGACCAAATGCTAGCCATGTGTTTTTCAAATGGAAATATAATCACAACTGCAAGTGCCAAGCAATATTTGTCTACAGCCACAAATACCTCAGCCACTGATAAGTAGGTCTTGCCAGGGTCCTTGAAAATAGGCCATGTTGGCTCTAACAATCTGAAAGGGAAATCCAGATTAATATAAAGCTCTTTATCACTCTGTCTCTGTTCACAGTCAGTATAAATTCACAGTTTTTCAGCTATTGTATTTATAGCACACAGGACTTTAACCACAAGAAGCAACTTCTTCCACTTCTGCAAAGGTGTCTGAACTGTGATGCTTCTATTCTCTGAGCAAGAGTTCCTAATTTTGATAGCCTTTGAATCTTAAAATAGCTTGAATATGTTGCTCCATTGATTAAAACAGGTATCATCCTGACATGATATGGACCTAAAAATGATGGAAAACTGAGCATTTGGCCTAAAAATTCAGTTTCAGTATTATTTTAGTACTTTTCCTTGCATTCACGGTTGCTCTCCTTTTTCACCTAAGGATAATAAGTACTAAAACATAAGCATTTACCACAATATCATGGCAGGTTGTCTCTCGAAAACCAACAACACAGATCACATATTTAAAATGCCCAGCTAAGGTGAGATACCCTGGGATGGTCAAGGGGTCAGTTTTCTCTGATGCCAAATTCTCCTGTGAATTTTGAGCGTACCAGAGTCACTGGGTCCTTTTCATCACATACCACAAATGACATTTTCACTAGCTCTATGACAGAAGCATTTCACATGTGGTTCTGCAGTGATGTGTGTTTGATGTGGCCCCACAGATCACCCTGAAATGACCTCGTGTATTTTTAGTAGTTAGAGGTCTACTTTTGCTGCAGTACAATTAATAAACATGGCATTGCTTAGTGGTTGGGTAACAGTGAACCCATCACCTTTTCCAATTTTTGGGTACCAGATGTTGATGTTTCCAACAACCAACCTGAGGACAGATAACAGGAAATAACACCATCTCTTTAGAACTGAGATTTTATCTGTAGTATCTGGGGGTTGCATGTCATACAAAAGATTCTTGTAATCTGTTATCTCTAGGCTTTTGATATTTTGCTTCAGCTTTAACTATGGGCACTCTCATGAGATGCAGGTTCATGACTCTGAAAGAAGCTGATCAACTGTTAAGGACTGATTGCAGTTCTACATTCAAAAACATGTATTTCCACCCAGTTTAGCCAAAAGCTCTCTGCAGCTTTTGTGTGTTAGCAGTATTGCCAGTCCTATTATCCCCAATAGAAAACAATATCTAGAACATTCTCTTGCATTGCTCTGTTTTATTGTCCCAAAAAGATGTCCAGAAGATCATTATTTTCAATCTTCATTAGAAATTACCTATCAAATATTTAAGTACTAGCATATACTCCCCAAGCCTTACTATATAGACTAAGTAATTTAACAGTGCATGGTGCATATTTATTTTGCTGTTCTCCCTTTCCTTCTGACTTTAAAAAAAATTTGCATTTGCAGGGGCTGTAAACTCAGAACTGTGACTCAGTTTTGGTTTTGAAGTCTTTAGGAGGGGTAGGCTTCTCAATAAAATTGTCTAAGCACTATTGGCAATGCTTTGGTGCCAGATAGAACAGTAACCAGTCTGCTTGAGCATGCCAGTTACTCAGCCCAGTATCATACTTACCTCTGTTCATCTGTAGAGCATCTCACCAGATGAGTACCTGTCTATAAAAAGAGTAAGAATTAAAAAAAATAAAGATCTTGTATACCTAGATTAAGTCATTAAGTTTGGATAATCATGCTTAAAACAGTGGTGCAATAAATAGACTGATGCCTTCAGCAGAGCCTGGAGAAAAAGATCCATATTTCCCTGAACAACAGGGCTTATTGATCCCAAATTCTTGTTACAAGCATGTCCAGAAAGGTGAACACTTGCTATTTAGACCTTTGCCTATGACTTACACTGCCTTTATTCTGACAGCATCAATCTTAGCTGGATGGGAGAAGTGCTACAGCTCTGCAAGCCAAGATGCAGGGAACCAATAAAAGCAAGCAAGCTGCACCCCTTGACAGGGAGGATTTTTCCTTGTTGGCTGAATCCCTGCCACAGTCCATGGACTGTGCCACAGGCTGTTTGTGACGAGCAGGCCTCCACACTTTCCCTGGGTGTGGGAAGGCACCGTTGCCACAGTTGGTCTCACTGTCATCGTGCCCGGCTGGCATTGTCGAGGCATTTGGAGAATGAATTTCATGCATTTCTGGTTTAGGCCATACTGTCAAGGCAGAACAGACAGATACCTACAGCTTCATCACTGACAGCAGCAGACTGCTGGGTTGGCATTTACCGATCAAAAGAAACATTGCCTGAAGAATTTCCTCCGTCTAAAGATAAAAGGAATACAATACTTTCATGGTAAATTTGTCTGAACGTGTTCAGTTACTACTCTTCAGCCATGAAATAAGAAGCTGTTTGTAGAGATCGTATTCCCAAACAAAGTATACTGTGGGAAGAGCCAGATCCTCAAAGGTAGTTAAGTAACGGATCTTTAGCCTATCTGTCACAACATTCCCAGCCGGAATGTATTTTCACAGCTCCCCGCATGCTGAACGAGCTTCTGCAGCTATTTATCACTTATTGGTCAATCAAGTACAGTCCCTCTCCAGGAGTGCATACGTAAAAGGCATACAAATGTAGGGTTCATTGGCCTATGCAAGAAGTTGTTTGGTGAGTCTTCAAGGGACACCCCCCCCCCACTCTCACACTCCCCACTCTCCACCCCGCCCTCCTCCATTAATTACTGAAGCTGCAGCTGCTGGGAGGATTAGGAAGACTTCAGCTCTATGTCTGGAGGCAGCATGAGTTGTTGTTTTACTGAATTAAAAAGCCTTTTGAAAGCCTGGGGGCTAGTAAGTCTCATATCAGTGGCTTTTATACCAACATTTAAACAAAGAAAGTTTACTTTTGTGTTGAGCATTTGCAACAGTTTCAGCACAACTGAAGACTGTGGTTTCTTATCTTACTGCCAGGTCTCTGTTGGGCACTCCTAGCAGCCCCTCTGAAAATCCCATCAGTGAGAAACCCAAGCAGGCTTTCAGCTCAGGCAGGATTTGGGGAAACAGGCACCTGTCACTCCGCCTCACTGTTGTGACTCGGGGCTTTTCTCCTCCAGTATTTTCACCTAAAACACACAAGCACTCGAGTTCACTGCCTTTGAGCCTCAGCAATGAGGCCAACTGCTTGAGTCATTTAAAACCCACCAGAGAAAGCAGTCACAGTGCTACCCCCTGCCAACTGCAAACTTACACAATTCATTTACGCTTCATTACAGCACACTGCATTTTCAGGTGAGCCAGTTGTACAGCAGAGGTGACGTTTACCAGGCTGATTTTCCTCTTTGAGATTGCTCTGATTTTGAGACCTATTGGTCCCCCAGTTTAATACCTCAACAGCTTGTTAGTGGCCAGGGGTACCTGTCTTCCAGTCCTCTGTTTTATTAAGGGTCCTTGTGTGATTTTTTGCTCCAATATACTTATGCCTGTCAAACAGAACAATGACAGCTTGTAGCAAGTTAAATGAAGAATAAAATCAGAATGAGCAGCTCAGCTGTCAATGTGACTACTGCCTAATGTCATGGCAACCTAACTTTTAAAGCTTTCATGGAGGCCGAAAGAGGAACTCCTAAGCTTTAAAGAGAGAAATGTTAACTGCAGTTAGGTACAGTTAAACACTTCCCTTTATATAAACCCTTGCAATCTCTGAATTTATCTGCTTGCTTGAAATTCTTCATGAGATCCTGGAGCAACCTGTGCTTGCACATCAAAATAGATGCTGAGAAATTGGTTTTCCAATCTGCTTTTCCAAATTCCTATTTCCAAACTTCCCTAGTTCATTTCTTTTATTTCTTTTTTTTTTTTTTCTTCATTTCTTTTACCTTCCGACTTCCTGTGCTTAGCTGGGAAACAGATCAGACACAAAGACTAACTACGGGTATAGTCTGAAAACCAAGCCTTCAGCTGCCCAGCTGCAAATACTGTGCCTCTTGAAGTCCAGCTGGGCTCCAGTCTTCCTTAGTCTGTACAGACCCACTCCCTTATAGTTCTCAATGCCTCAGTTGTGTTAGCAGCAAAACGCTTACAAACATTTTGCCGAGTCACAGTTATTTTTATACATATGGCACATACCTTTGTATAGCTTGTTCATTGGCATGGGAAAAAAGAGTTTGACCCTCATCATAATCAGAAAGCTCATCAGTACTGATGGCTAAAACCTCCTGATCACAAAAGGAAGGAGTGAATCTCTAGAAAACCACTGTCTTCCAAGTATTTTGACCTAAATTGTAGAAAATTATTTCAAGATTTAGAAAATCCATCATACTGATAACTCCAAATTTTAGCCCTTTCGTGTGCATGCAGAAAGCAAGTTGTATATATCAGGGGAACTTAATCTATCTCAGTTCGTACAAGTTTATTTAGGTGACTGCAGCTGACATACATTTATCTCCTTTACCTTTTCCTACCCCTTCAGAAACAGTGCCTTCAAAAATAATACAATACTATTAAAACAACCCCTGAGAATATAATTTTTAAAACACGTCAGCTGAAGAAAGATGACCTGTTTATTATGAAAAAAAATGGTCCAACCAAAGATTAATCACTTTTGGGTTAAACTGTGCACAACTTTTAGCCCTGCAAGCTCTGTACTTCTACAGCTGAAAAACCATATTTGTTTTGTACTGCAATACGCAGTTTCTGTTTCAATATTTCCATGACCTTTCCTCCAATCTGTAGCAATTCCCCAGACTGCAGGTGTTTGCCCTAGACTATCTTTTGCTATTATTTCTGTTCTATTCTTACCACAATTAATTTATTATAACTTAGATAATTACTCCTTCCTCCACTATCCTATATGATACATTACCTACCACCTTTGAGCTCACCTTAGCAGATTTGCAGGTGCTGATAGGACTGAAAAGAGCGGTCCCAATGTTTCCCACATCACACTTGCTGCACATGAGGAGTACAAAAGCTACACACATGCAGCAAGGACGCGAGTTATAAATCTCCATAGTCTGCTGCTGAAAATGTTAGTCTCAGCAGGTCCTTCCACATCAGATTCTGTTTAAGAACACATCAGGATCTAGACTGAGAATATCTGTGTGCTCTTTAGCGTAGACTTGCTATCTAACAGTGTTTTTTTCAGGGTGCTTTTTGCACAGCTATTTGGTGTAAATTATGGTGTTCTTTCACATACCAGATAGAGGTTGAGAAACCCAGTGTATAATAATTCATTCTTTGCGTATACCCCTCTAGCTCTTGTAGAGGTTCAATACGGTGCTTTTGCAAAGCATCCCCTTAAAAGGATTTTTTTTCCTATTTATATGATATTGTTCTGACAAATATGAAATGGGTTTTCATCCATAGTATTCATATTTTACTTTAAAAAAGGCCTGATATTTAAGCATGAAGATCTATAAGTCCCTAGTTGATTCCAGATATTGTGTCTTCTTTCCTTATTAATAATTCAGCGTAAATATTTCTTGACTCTCAGGATGGGCTATGGAGGGTGACAGAAGCAATGGAAACTATGGTGCTACCTTCCTCGCTTGCAGAACTTCCAAAGAATGGTTTCAGGTTAGGTTGCACCAGACCTACATTTCATCAACTACGTAAGCACAAGAATTAGTTCCCCCCCAGCACTGATTAGCAATAATGTTCACAAACAGTTTCTTTCCTCTGACTTGTGCTTTGCTGAAGAGGAAATTGGGTCATTTCAAGTTCCTTGGCAAAATCAATCTCTAATATTTGAACAGAAAGGACTGTTTCTGACAGCTTTGGTTAAAGCTAGCTGACCCCTTTGCTCTTTAGTGTTTTGTCATTAGCACTCCCCTGTGGAAGCAGACCACTACTTCTCACCATTTTCCCTAATTGCCATGAAACCTACAGAAGTGGTACCGTACAGAAGTGGTTCAGTCTCGCTAGAGCTTTCTCTCTCGGCATTCGGAGGCAATTCTTTTTGCATCCCTCTTTGTGATCAAAATTAAACCTGTCCAAGTTTTAAGATCCAGAATGACTTCATTTTTTTATTTAAGACATTACACACAGGAGAGGCGGCTTTCCTTGGAAACATAGTTCGGTTTGTTGCTAGCCCAACAGGGTGCCTAGGATCTAATGAAGTGAAGGAGGTCCTAATTACATAGTCCAGTGACAAAATATCACAGCGTTCAGGGCAAAGCAGAGGGATGAAAAGGTTAGGATGACCTTTTCATCTCTTTCCTACACCAGTCTTAGATAACCTCTGAAAAGGAGAGTTGAAATCTGTATTGCTTCCAAAAGGGACCAAACTGGAGGAGAAGTGGCAATCTTAAATGACCTTTTGTTGAGAAAGGTTATCAAACCAAAAGGTGAGAGGTTATTTACTTTTAGGTTTGAAACAAAACATGTGTAATTGGTTCAAATGATACTTAGAACCAGATTGTCTCAGAAGTTTACTTAAGACAGTTTTGATGAGTAACTAACTGATCAAAGTATTTACTCAAGTGCGTAACTTTGCTTTTACAACATAAGGTGTCCAATTAGTTGAAGAGTTTCTTCCTATGTGTAGCTAACATTTCTTTACAAATCAAATGATTTTTTGCTACCTAGTAACAGTGGTTCAAACATGTTAACACTCAGGGCCTGCCTGCCTGCCTTAAGCTTTGGGTTAAAGATGCAATGCAGGGTAATGTCCACTTCTGAAATGGAAGAGACAAAGAATTTAATTGTGATTTGATACAGAATCATTAGATAAAACTTTTTGTGTCTTGTGACATACAGCTGAAATATTCCTTCAATGTGTCATCTTTGCTAGAGATCATTGTTGCATTGATGAAAATCAGGCTAGAAAGACAATGATTAAGAAGTTCTGAAAGGGCAGGCAACATTTTTACTACAGAACTTTTAGTGTAGTAAGCTACGTGACAGAAAGTGACTTGGTGCAATATTTAATTCCTGGAGGGTTTTTTTTAAAAATAACTAATCCAAATGAGCATTCCTATGGCTTGTTTTTTGTCTTTCTTTTGATACATGTACAGTTTCAATATGTTCATTTCCATATCTGTTATTATTCTGACACCAGTGCATCATTAATTAATGGCAACATGGTTTTCAAATTGCAGACTGAGAACTACTGTGCAGTTAATCAGAATATGCATAAGACATTTTCCTTCATTGAAACGATGCCTAAGGTAGCATATTCAAGAAAGCAAAGGGTGCTTGCTAATTCATACTTAAGATAACTCTTCATTAATTGCTGTCTGCATGAGATACAACAGAAGCTTTATTGGTTTTCTTGTAGCTTAAATTTTCTAATGGGTGTAATTAGGGAATAGTTTTTACTAAGTTCTTCATTTATTAAATATACCTCTTCTTTAGAAATGCCAGAGAAGCTTGTTACATGGATAATAGTCTTAAAGTAATTAAAGTTGATAGGAGCCTATCAGAATTCATTTTCTAGTGAGATAGTATTTACTCAGGTCCTGAGGGCTTTCTAGTTCATTTTCTGTGTAAGATTATTGATCTCTGCTCTTATCAGCTGGGAACATGTCTGAGCAGCCAGCTAAGAACACCTCTCATCAAAAGCCTCACCTCATGTGGAAGCAGAACTGATTATTTTTTGCTGCTCATTCTATTGCTCAGAAAAAAAATGTGATGCGTGACGTAAAAGATCCACCTCTTCAAGCTTCAATAAACATTATATGGCAAGAAAATAATTCATAGATTAAACTTCCAGTTATTAGTTTCCACCTCTGTTTTTTGATTTTACTTCAGGAACTTATCAGTAAGAGTTTGCAGAGGAAAAAGAACTTTTTCTGCTTATGTATTTCTTGATAGACTCTGCCAGTGGAGAGAATTCACATGGCAAATATTTCTGGAGATAAAATAATTTAAATCCTGGCCCTGCACATGTACACAAAAAAGGGGAGAAAGCAAGAAAAAAGTGTAACTAAAGAAGCATTTCCCAGCACCAGCTGAAAACCTCCTGCCTGTGGCAGCAGCTTGCAGGGGGACTGCAAGTGCAGGGCACTATGAATGTGAACCAGTCTGTCAGTGATATTGCAGAAACCATTCTGTAGAGGGGGTGCGTAGCAAGCTGTTCTGGAACACCCCTCAACCGCAGCAAAGAGGTGTTGAGAGCCTTACTCTCACGGCTGGCTGTTGGCCAGCGGATCTGCAACCCAGCAAAAATCCATCTCCCAGAGTACGTATCCCTGGCAGATGCCCAAGGAACATGGTCTCCCGCCATACCTCAGGCTGAAATTATGCTCCGAGCACCACGAGGACCGGGCGACGGGATCAACCATGACAAGGTTAGCTCCAGAAACTCCAACAGACCTGACGACACAATGTCTTTTTTTGAGAAGTGTTTGCAAGGTCTCATTCCTGAGCAAACCTGTATCACCCATGGGCAATGGAGATGGGCTTTCCCCACGGTGGAGACGTAGTGCATGCTCACAGGCTGGCAGGGCTGTAGCAGCATTGTCACTTGCTGCTCTGTAAAAAGTCTTTCCCATGTCAAACATGATGAGAAGCGATGTCTGCAGTACATAACTGAGCAGGGCTGGGGCCAAGCATGTAATTCCATCTTCACTAGCAAAGCCTTGAGAGAGCTCCTATCCTTGCTCATCTCCAGCATTACCAAGAACCTCCATTAGCAGAGATTTCAACTAACTTTAGATAGTGTTGCCAGTGGTTTTCTATTTACCTGAGAATAAAAATTTCACCAACACTCCAGCTTCCCTACAGGCCTATTACACCCTCAGATTTGAAATCTGCTTTTGAAAAGCTCTAGTATTCATACACATTGGCAATTCCTCGCTGCTGAAAAGAATGAACTCTTAATTCAGGGTTTTTTTGGAAAGACACATACAAGCTAATTACATCTTTATTTCTGGGTATTATTTGTGCCCAGTCAGACACAAGGTCATTTTGCACTCTCAGTCTATTGCATGGATATAGGGTTGCTTCTTTAAGATAAAAATAAAACATGACTGGTCCCCATTAGTTTGCATAGTGACAGTATCTCATAGCTATCCATTTGCCTCCCAATCTAGAAATTATTCCACTTAAAGCACCTCCAGCTTGCACAACAGCCATTATGGGAAAAACCCAAATCTGAAGCCATTGTATACGTGGGGGACTACCTCACAGGTTTCACATACAGCTGAATTGCAGAGTTCACACTAACAGGAGTGTATCTAGGAAAAATCATGTACCATAGGAAATTTACTGTAGTTCCCATGTCTCACAAATAAAATCTCTTCAACAGTGTCCTGGTTTTTGTCAGGATGGAGTCAACTTCTTTTGTAGCAGCGGATGGAATGCTGTGTTTGAGAGTTAAAATGAAAGCAGTGCTGGTAACACCCTGATGGTTTTAGTTGCTGTCAGACAGTCAAGGACTTTCTCAGCTCTTCGTATTTCTCTATTCACGAGAAAGGAGGGGCAAAGCCAGGATAGGTGACCTAACTGACCAAAGAGAGTATTCCACGCCAATTACGTCCTGCCCAGGATATCGGGGGGCTGACAGGAGGAAGGCCTGGGGCGGCTCCGGGACGCGCGGTTCTTGGGGAACGGTCGGGTTCCGGGACGGCTCTGGGTGGCACGGCCTGAGTTGTGGGTTTGGTGAGAAACTGCCTTGTGTATCAACAGCTTCATATATTTTTGCTCTAAAGTCCTGTTAGCATTGTTATATTGTATCTTTCTGTTATCTTAGTAAACTATCCTTATCCCAACCCACGAGCCTCTTATTTCTTGGTTTTGGGGTTATTTGCCCCTTCCTTTTCCCTTCCCTTGCCTCTCACCTCCCTCCCCCCCCCCCCCCCCCCCCTTCCCTTTTCCCTGCTCTTTTCTTTTAAGGAGCAGGCAGCTGAGTGGATCTTGGCTCTCAGACGGGGTGAAACCACGACAAACAGAGACATTTCCTCTGATGGGAACCAAGAAATTACCAAAATCCAAATCTAAAAAATGCTGCTCCAGGACAGAATTTAAGATATAAAGTCAGATTTGGGAATCCCTACATAGACATTATATATACACTTCAGTTTAAAACATTGGAGGCATCGCCTTTAGCTCTTATAATGACTTCTGTGAAAGTGTGCTTCTGAAAAAGCATACAAATTTCCTAAGGCTAATGATGGATGTAAAGTCTGTGCCCAGTGATCTACAGACTCCACTGGAGCAGTCAACAGAGATGAGTCAAGAGAGCTTAAGAACAGATTGTTCAGAGAAAGGGTCCATTTAAGTTAGCATTCAGTCTCTAACAGTGGTCATATGTGGATACCAAAGCAACAAAAATACAAATGAAGAATAAGATAATGGTAAAAACAAGGATCGTAACTACTTCGTTTTGCATTTACTTTGCTTACCAATGAGCAACAGTTGGAAGGAAACTACCTCATCAGTTCCTTACTGTGGATGTTCCTGTAACTTCTATATAGCCCAAAGCTACTAAAGCACTGTATGCACTATATATTTTTATCCACTGCACTCATTTCACTGGGTGATTATGACACATAAAGTCTCTGAGACATGTGATTGCACTGCAAGAGGTGAATACTTGGTTTCTACTGGGTGCAGTTTTTATCAAACTATACTTCTTTCCTCACTTACTTTATCTGTTGAGCAGACATACCTTTAATGAGAAATCCTTTGCTCATTTCATGCTCAGGGCAGTAGCATCTGCCCTGACATGATGCTGATTTAAGAAGTGAGCAGCCCTTTAATATGCCACTTTTGTTTAGTTTTCACTCTTTAAGCCAGGATATAATATCTATTTTTATCTGAATAGTGCAAATTTTTCATACTCAACTAGTGTGTACAAAGCTTAGCAACTCTGAGGCTTTAATAAACATCATCAAAACATTTTTCATGTTGGATTTTCCCTTCATTGGTATGATTCCTTTTCCAAGTATTCATGATAAATTCTGCGGGTTTTTTTAAATTCCTTTCAAAAACTCCAGTTCAAACTTTAATATATCATGTCACAAATGTCAGAGTTTTTTCTATTGCCATTGCAAAACTGCCCTTTCATGGAAAGGTCTGATGTGTTCCCTCTAATTTTGTTTTCCTCTGTACCCTTGCAAAAAAGATTAAATAAAGAATACATATATTACATATATAAATGTACACAATATATTTTATCTTTACTATTTATTCCAATATGCCTTTTCATGTTCTCTGATTTATTCTAAAAGTAATCTTTGTTAGAGCAGTACAAGACACTGCCTTGTACAATTACTGTCTTCTCAAGTCATAATGCCTTTGCAACTTGAAGACAATTGTTACAATAGTCTCAAGACTTCTTTAGCAGTCTCGTACATTCTTCTTAGTCACAGTTTTAAAAAATCTGGGTGTCAGATGGAGTTTTGAAACTATACTCACCCAAGTCTGTGGAGAAGAAAAAGAGTAGTTGCTATATTACCAAAGAGTTGGTGATTACAGATTGCTAAGGCTGACTTGAAAGCAACCAGCTTGAACTGTCAGAAATAGAGGTGAATATACGTGAATTATTCCCCAGGCAAGTCTAGCTATACCTCTTTTTTGTTAGTCCAAATGATTTCCTATTTCTTTAATCTAAAAGTTGTCCTTTCCTGCAGTTGTTAAGGTGGTGTCTTTTGCTAATAAAAGAAGTTCGTATTTGTCAGTTAGAAAGGACTTTGCTTATTTAACCAAGTAGCATTTTAAAAGTGGGGTTTTCTGTCAGCCAACATCTCATTAACACATACACAATAAGTACAGTAGTATAATAGGACAAAAATATGAAGACTTTAATTGGTAATTTTCTTCTGTCATTAGCAACTTTCTTGGGACCTACTTTCCTGTAAGCCAGCATTATATTCTCATCAAGGGGTATGATACACTAAGCTCTGTGTTGCTATTAAAATTGTCAGACTAAATCAAGACAAAGATCTAACATATACCATTTAATGTTCAGCTGTAGAAAAATAGTAGAACTATCACTAACCCAGCTGTAAGATGTAATGACAACTGTGCAACCCACCTTATTAACTGGCGAAGGCAATTGTTTTAAGTGTTTCACATAGACAGTGTTTTTCAGAAATCAGGAAAACAACCAGAACGTGGGTAGTTTCTTCATTTCCATTGTCCAGACAGTATACTACTTTAATGTGAATTGCTGATAGCATTTTTTTCCACTTAATTATGTGAAAAAATAATCAAAAGTTAACTAAGTGATTAGGATTTTTTGTAGACAACAGCTATTTCAAGTTCTAGAGGCATGAAGCTTTCAAGTCACTACAGGGTAAGATGACTCCTGGAGACCTCCTGACTAGTCACCTTTATCAGAAGGCACAAGACCACATTCACATGGAAAAATATCGCTCCATATCCTGCTGTTCATAAAATCATAGAATCACAGACTGGTTAGCCCATCTAGTCCCAACCCCCCCGCCATGGGCAGGGACACCCTCCACTAGACCCATCCAGCCTGGCCTTGAGCACTGCCAGGGAGGGGGCAGACACAGCTTCTCTGGGCAGCCTGTGCCAGGGCCTCACCACACTCACAGGAAGGATTTTTTCCCTTATATTTAATCTTAATATACTCTCCTTCAGCTTAAAACCATTACCCCCTGTCCTATCACTCCATGTCCTTGTAAAAAGTCCCTCTCTAGCTTTCGTCTAGGCTCCCTTTAGGTGCTGGAAGGCTGCTATAAAGACTCCCCAGAGCCTTCCTTTCTCTAGGCTGAACAAGCACAACACTCTCAGCTTAACCTTGCAGGAGAGTGGTCCGGCCCTCTGATCATCCTTTTATCGCTTCCCTGGACTTGCTCCAACAGCAAGTGTCTTTTTTGTACTGGGGACCCCAGAACTGGATCCACCCACCCTCATGGTTGGGTGAGAAAACTCCTTTGCCCTGTCATTCTCTTGTTTTCTTAGACATGCAGCCAAAAATATTTTCTTCAAAACTCATGTTTCTCCAGAAATGGCTGATGCAAATGATATGTCCTCTGCTTGTCAGGCTACCCCAGGTAATTTGACACTGGGCAAGCTTAAGGCTATGTTTATTCTAGGAAACAAGGGACTGAGTTCTCGATCACCGCATGGAAACATTACAAAAGTGCCTCAAAGTGCTTTTTCACTTAGGGGAAACCTAAATATATATATATAACCAACATTAATCTCGAACTCCAGCTATCATTTCCCTTTGAGACATCCCTTAGCCATGGAAACAAGTGAACAACTCTGTCTTTGGAGGGCTACTTTTAGAAGGGGACCCGAGCTTCAGTTTTATAGCTGCCATTTGTCTGGGGGCATAGGTTTTCATTGCTATGGAAGCAAACAAATTTTCAAATGCTGCTTGGCATTTGTTAGTATGCCAAGGAAATACTCTTAAAAGTTTCTCACTGATTCCCCTTTCATATACAGAGGGATGCTTGGCATGCTGCTACTTCTTCCCACATTTGTCTTCTTTTAGGAAGACAGCTGACACTATAACATTGTAACACTACAACATTGCGGTTATAATTAACAATTTGCAAGTTGCATGGTACATTTCTTATTGTACAACAGATTCGGTCCTTTTGTCTACTAATTTTCACAAAAACCAAACATACCAGTGTAATGATGAATAGATAACATAATTTTAAAGATTACTGTATCACAGATCTCATCTTATTTTTGCATTTCCTTTGTGGGCCTTGGCTCCTCTCTGTGTCTCTTAAAATTCCACTTCTTAACTGTGTGCACTTATGGCCTTAGTAATTTTTCTCATTTACTTCTAAGTTACATTTGTCTGAAACCTAATAACTTACTATCTCTCTGAAGCCTTACCCCCTTAAATAATTTCTCATCCTCCTGAGAGAAAGGCTCAGAGCTCAGGGAAGGTGCTGTTCAATTAGCCTGTGCTGGTGATAACAGGGGCCAAAGGTAGTGTGCTTAACTTGCTTTGCAATGGCTTCTTTCCTATCTGCAGCTTAAGCTGACCTACCCTGAACTCATCTCAGCTCCAACACAGTTATAAATCCGTGTAATCATGTCCAAGAGGAGGTTTTGATTGGAAATCTCCCACTTTGGTGGGCAACTGAATTATGTTAAACCTCCCTGAATTCTGTTTAGATCTTTTAACTACTAATGGTGAACTAAAGTTTTATGACAAAATTGAATTAATGATTTATTAATGGATTGTTTCACTCTTCTTTCAGTTGATTATTATAGCTTTCTGGTTTTTAGGCATGCTATTTTAGGTGATTTTAATACGTTAATGAATGGAAATCATGGTACTCCTCTAACATTTAGCAACAGGTGGATCAGTTACATTTTTAAACTAGAAAGCAAACGTTTATTTTCTTTGACTAAAAAAATTGCTACTTTTAGTACTATCTAAATAGTGCTAATATTAATTCAAATGCATTATAAATTGTTAGGCTATTTATATTTTGAAATAACAATAATGTCTTTTGGTATTACTTAATATTATTAAAGATATTAAACTAACATAGACGTTGGGCCTAGTTTATAAAAAGCATTAACTTGCACATGATTTTTACTCCTTGAAAGCTCAAAGTGTTCTCTGAAAAGATTTTCTCTTCCTTTCTGGGTGGGATATTAGCCGCTATTGTCACCACCCGGCTTTCCTGCATTCCTCAGTTAGGAAAATGTGTATTTATTCAGTAGTAATCTTTTCGGTCATTCAGTTCACCAGGCTGATTTACCAATCTAAACAATAAAGGGGTAAGTATAGCAACAGAGAGTGTACATACTACGGGCCAGCTATGAGCCGCTGGTTTTCACTCCTTTCGGTCTCACAAAGGATTGCAGGTGTAGCTAATTAGTGAATATACAAGAATTAATAGCAGATATTAATTAACTTAGACTTTCACAGCTTTTAATCTAGCAAAATCATCTCAAAAATTTTGCTGTAGTAATGCAAGTACTCGAGTGGAAAATGGCCATAAGGGTACCTCACAGCTATGGTAGAATATATTCTGCCTTTGTTCCAAGTTGACCACACAGCCACAAAGGGAGATTTCAGGACCAGTTCGAATTGTATCAGACATTTATGCTATTCACTTGATTCAGTCTTTGGCAGATCTACACGTACCAAGAGCGCTACTGTTGTCCAAGATGCGGGACCTCTGTAAGTGCAAAACGATACATCTGGCATGTTACACTAGGAGCATTTAACGAAGCGAAGGCTGGGTGCCTCCTGCAAGCCTAGCTGCTTCAGAAGAGTAGTGTTCCTAAGGCACGTAGGTAAGGGCTGTTGATTAAGTGGCAGCTGATTCTAACCGTCCGTCCTTCAGCCTACAACCTACAGCTTTTTAAATAAAATCTTGAGCAGTTAGCAGATAAAATGTGTGCACATATGTTTGCGTTGCGAGAGGAGGTGGGAAAGAGCAGGGTGTCAATATTATAAAGAAGCAAAATGAATAATTAGAAGCAACAGCAGGAAAACAAGGTGGTTTGGTGGGTTTTTTTAAATCATTGCTTATAGCACCTCCTTCGTGCTAAAGCACCGTTGTAATCCTTCATTATAGACCAAAGCTAATGTAATACAACAAGGCTTTTCTGCAAGTTTACTAGCTTTCTAAAGGGTCACCTTCTTAAAGTCATTCCATGACTCTCTCAAGCGTGAAAAGTACAGAACATAAAGGCTATAATATGAAGGTAATAGTGTAGCAGGAAAGGTACAGAATGGTCTTTTAAAGTAGTCTGGTTACACTGGAATCACTGAACTAAAGGAAGGCTTTTATTCAGGAATGGGCTGATAGGAAGATTCTTAACTAAAATTTTGCTATACTGTGCTCTGAGAGGAACTCTGTTTCTTATTCTCTGGGAGTTTTAGTATCAGTATTTCATTAACTATCTTTTGTAAACGGGCGCTGACTTGAAATGTTAGTATAATTAAGCTAGTTCAGTTAGAAGCACAAATATGAAATTCAAATGGACTATACGGTCCTCACTTATTAAACACTCATAAATGAGGTAATACATTTACCTTAATATGAAGCAGATAAGATACATTTAGAAAAAGCTACTTATTTTATATTGAAATAAACATACCTATAATTTCTATTTCTTGAAGGAATGCATAGTTATGGAGAACACAATGAAAACTAATGCAATAATAGCTTGATAATGCATTCAGAAGGAAAGATAAAAGAAGAATAAACCAATGAAACTCTAGGTCCTCAGAGATAAGAGCTGTTTCTTCAAAGTGGGAACAATACATCAGCGAACCCAAAATATTTTGGTCTCCAGATCACAAAGGAATCACATATCTACTAATAGATGTTGGCAATGGAGTAAGTATTTATATGTGTATAGTGCTGAGAATTCAAGTTATAAAAGAGAAATTAATAGAGTAAAGATTTGGCAAGTCAAATCAACCTGAAGGGACATCCACTTGAGTAAAGCTGGGTAAACAGCTTTTACTCTGAAATTGAGCCAAAAGTTAAAGGGAAGAGGGAAGGAAGCAGGAAAAGATAACTCTGCTTCCAAGTCCAGGTTGGCAGATGACAAATACTTGCTTATTGAAAATTAAAGGAGAGCTGACATAACCATGAAACCAATAGACATGGTCACCAAGTTCACTTAAAGGTTCTTTGGGAGGGACTTCAAAAGCAGCAGAAAGCTCTGAATACACACACGGGTTGTCCAATTTTACCAGTCTAATGTTTCGATTTTTTAGGAAGATGAATCTATCAGGCTGCCTCGAGGTGAGATGCTAATGGAAAACTTCAGAAAACAAGTTAATAACCATGAGCACTAATTCTTTATAAAGCTCATCTAATCCCCAAACTGCGGATTCAAAAACTCAGCCTTTGTAGCCTTGTATTCATATGTATTGATTAGGATCTTGTCTGGTGGTTGCAATCAAAGGAGAGACAGAGGACCAGAATTTCAGCTTTTTGAGATGTCCTTTCTGCTGCATTGTTATACTGATTCCTGTGCCTCCATTTGTCATCTGTCCTCTGAATCAGAACAGGTTCAACACCTTATTTTCAAATGGGATCAAAAGCTTACATGATGTCCTCAAATGACTCAAAAGCGTGATGGAAAAGCGATGGCTTCCATTTCCTTCTGTGGATTGCTGAGCCCATGTAACTAACTCTGAGCCTGTGAAAAAAGGCAGTGATACTGTTTTTAGAGAATGAGTAGCACAGAATTTGATTTCTTAGCAGATGCAGGGAAGGCAAAGAAATACTTAGCAGAATCTATTAAATTTTCCTAACTGGGACAAAGTATTCTTTTTTCCCAGTGTCTAAGCAACAGATTATGATAAAAGCATCTGAAAAGCATGATAGAAGGTGAAGGAAAGAACTCATCATTTAATTCTAGTGACTATGTTTAGGTATTAACGAAAAAAAAGAAAAAAGAATTTAAAGTAGCAGCTGAAGTTGTGTATCAGGTTCCTAATTTACAAGTAATTATAACTGGTGGTACAAGGCACTTCTTCCTCTCCCATCATGGAAACTATAGTCAAACCTATTTAGTTCTCCTGTCATAAAACTTCTGAACAGTGTTCAGAACTATGCAATTTTAAAGTGTTCTGGAAAGGAAAATGTGTATTAAATTGTACCATTAAGAAAAAAAGAAATTACAAAACTCAGGAGCAAATTTAGGGAAAATCTAAAGTACAAATAAGGCTAATTCAGTGATTTTGACAGGATCCTAGATTTTTTTGGAAACTATTTTAATAAAATTGAGGCTTTTAGTGCAAATATTTTATTGGGAAAGGAAGAAAACTCTAGAAATAGAGCACACCAGGTCTGTCAAATCTGTCAGCACTATGAGATCAGTCAAATTCTTTCCTGATGGTGATATAGATGTGCTACTGTAGAGGATGTATGAATACAGAATTAAAAAAAAAAAAAAAGAGTAGAAAATCTAGGATAAAATTACTCTAAAGTGACATTCCAATTTAAAACTTACTTTCTAATGAAAAATAATAGCTGTATCTGGGCATGGGAGGAGCTTTCAGCCTTTCCCTGGCTAGGTTTTGATTGCCAGATTATTTACAGTTTGGAAGAAAGGATATCTTCAGCCATTTCGGCACTTGAAGTGTCTTACTGTACATCTTGAAGGCATATAGCCTTAGAAAGCAAAGTTTGCTTTATCTCCTCACTCCTTTTCTCTTAGACATATTTTCTTCTATGGGGAGGGCTTATGAAAACTGGCCAAATCAATTGTTTATTTAATGGAACTAACACACTTCTAATTTGGGCCACAGAGCTGAGTCATGGCTCACAGAACTGATTAGCTCCATTTCTCTCTTTGTTATTTACAACTCAGGATAAAGAAGCCCACGTGATGTTATTTCAAATGATGCTGATACTGAAGATCAGATAACTGATCAGTGAGGCCCCAGCAGCGGAAATATCTTTAGTTGGAAAATTAAACTAGGAGATTATAGCTGTCAGTGAAACAGGCTCATAAAAGCACTCTTATTAAATCTCTCCACAGGACTGAGGAACTAATAGGTTGGCTATCTCCTTAAACGAAAGCAGCTAAGTATCAAACCCAAGAACGAATCTCACTGGTACATTCTGAATTGTTTCCCCCACTCCACAAAAAGCAAAGATGCTGAATATTTGCTTATCTGTCTATGCTTAATTGTTTGCCAATTATAGAATAAAACTCGAGTGTGACAATGTTACTCTAAGGCTTGCTCAGCCTCAGGCAAGGTATTTGATGTGCCACCGCACATGGAGCCGCCGTGTCTTAAAGACAGGGTAAGTATGTGGAGCTGGAAGAATGCAGTACGCTGTTGGGTGATGCCCAGAAATACCTCCTAGTGTTTTATTTCAGAATAACAATGCAATGAAATATTTTTAAATAAGTCAGGGTGAGCTGGCTTGTTGCAGAGTTTAACCTAGAAAACATTTCTCAAAGCAGTTTCACAAATATGCCTTAGATGTGCAGAGCTGCACCCGAGCTCCCGTGGTTAGGAGACTGCTTGGACAGCTGAGAAGAAGCAGTGTCAAGTAAGTGCATAGCTCTGTCTCTCCATTCCTTCCCTGAATTCATAAATTCAGGGACAAAAAAAAAAGTGAGACAACGTAATACAAAGGAGTTCTGGACATGAAAGGTTCCTTTTAGGAGGGGAATAGGCCACTCAGGGAAAGACTGCACCTAGTTGGTGAGATAGTCTCCTGAGCTGCTGCACGTGTGGGGAAAAAACACGTCAGGCAGTGGGTAAAAGTGTCACGTTATCTGCTTTTAAAATTTTTCTCAGCTTTCACTGTTGGTGCCATTTTTAATGAGAGTCCCTTGTATTGTGTCATGAGAAGAAAGGAGAAGAGCTCTCATGCTGTTCAGGATGAGCTATAAATGAATCAGTATTACAAATAAAGCTACATGGCTTAAAGGTTTCAGTACAGATGCCACGTACATCCTACAGGAGGTAGCAGATGGGAAGGGACTCTTGACTATATGCAGGTTCCTGACAGCATCAAACAAGCCACGGCAAGGCTGTTGTTAGTTGTGCTGCACTGCAGCACATAGCTGGCTTCGTTTCTGGCACCTGGGACTGAAGGACTGCAGGTACTGTCAGCAGAACAACTGCATATGCAGAGTAACCACTGTAGAGAAAAGCAAGCATGCGTTTGTACTGTTGTCTGTTGTTTTCCAACTTAGGCTAACATTTACGGCTCTCTGGCACTCTATAGTACCAGATGATATTAAGAGCATCAGTCAAGGCCCTATTGCAGTCTTTTGAATGTTAGGAGTAAAAGAAGAGGAAAAGTTTAAAAGTGGCCTTGAGAAGAGAATCTCGTGCTCACGTGCCAGAGATGAATGACTTGTGTTAGTGACTGCTCTTCTGTTTCTCCACAGAAAAACACCTTGGCGTGCACATCACAGGGAGCCGTGGTGGATAGCTGGGTGTCACACCTTTGGTTATGGAGGTTATCTATCTCACTTGCACCCCATGAATATTATTAGCAGGTCCCTGCCATTAAAACCAGGCACATATTATCAAAATGATTCAGGTACAGTGGGGGGATGGAGGTGTCTAAATCAACCTATGCAGATATGCCGCAACACAGTGTGCACCGTTATACAAGGTTTGCCAGGAATACATAAGGTAGCCAATACCAAATTAACTGAGAACTCCTCCGAAGATCATTGCCCACAGTTAAAGAGAGTGCTAAATAAAACAGTTGAGGTACAGGCTTGTCCTGCATACAAAGCATTGGTCACAGTGACCAAAAGTCAGTCAGGTGTGCCTAAATCCCAGGACTCTGCCCAGAAATCCTGGATGCTGTTCTGACACATGGATTAGCAAACAAAGGCCATCCAAAAAGTCAAAAGTTCAAAAGTGCATTGCCACACAGTACTGCATTGTGCTTGTCTGTACCTTTAACTTGTTTTCTTTCACTACTCCAGACTTTTCCCAAAGAATTATAAATTAATCGTGAGATCATAGAAACTATTTTGATCCAAGATATCCTTTAATTCGCTTGTATTCTAAAGGTTACTAGCTCATCTGTTCTCCTTATTGTTTATACTAACATGGATGAAAAAGACATATTTTGGTTTTGTACTGACCAGGCCAGATTATCACACCATTGTGAAAGAGAAAAATACTTTAAACAAGAAGTGACCTTTAGTTTCACCATCACTATAGCAAAAAAAAATACAGTTATAGAACTTATTTTTAGAACAAATCATAATGAAAAGACATATACAAGACACGGTGCTTCCAGCATAACTGGTTTTGCACGTAGATTTCACTTCTTTCTTTAAACACTTGTGAGCATTTTGTTTATGGGATTTCTTAAAACTCCACTATTAAAGAAAATTAGAACACCTGAATGAAGAACTACAAAATGATATGCTGGTTGTTTTTCTCCAGCTTACTCAGCCTCCTTTTTTCTTTACCCCACTGGCAGAATAAGGAGACTGGAGGGAGGGACTGAAGTTAACACAAAATATTGCTAGCAGTAGACATTGGCAAGCATAACCAGAAATTGTTTTTAAAAAGTATTTCATTAAAAATTTAAGTTGAGTCAAGCCTGCTTATAGTCCTGCGAAAGCATAAACAGAGCTGTTGTCAACACTCTCTTAGTTTCAATTCTGTGCCTGTTCACTCAGCCTAGAGTTATTAATATGTTATAATTCACAGACTGAGGCCTCTTTTTCAATTCTTTACATGTACATTATTTGCTTGCTTCCAGTAGTTTAACATTTTTATTTGTACGTTTAATAGTTGTGGGTATTTTTTTTAATGAAAGCTATCAAAATGTCCACTCTAGGCATTCTCATTTCATCTGATGAGGTCATTTCATATTTCCACAGGCTTTTGAAGGTGACCAGGATCAACAGGAATACTGTATTTGTGTCTTCTGCTTTTCTACTCCATGAACATATTTTACCACAGGATCTTTCTGGCAGTTGGTGCTGTCTGTACCACTAGCACAAGTGAACTTGATCTTGCCCTTGGCTTTCTTATGTGAAGGCTGTTTGGGTTTGTCCCAATATAGTCCAGTTGGCTTGGTGTGTATAACAAGATGGATTTAAAGCTTCTCTATTTAAAAAAAAGTTACCTATTTATCTTTATTTAACAATATGGACATAAAGTGGAAGCAGATGGACCTTATTTCAAGCATATCCAATATCCAGATTGCTTTCAATTGCCAAAATGCATTTTACAAAAGTCCAGAGAGGTTATGCACTATCCTGAAAGGCTACCTAGGCTAAAGGTACAAGTGGCTGAACACCCGCGACTGCAGTGGAAAATCGTAGCTTTCTGAGTTTTACTACTTTTAGCTATCCCAAATTTGTTAAGCAAGCACTTCATTTTGTATGACCTGCAGTGCTTCCCATGAAAGTACAGATTAGAGGCCTAGTTTAAGCCTTTAAGCTTTTAATTGCCAATAAACAACTCTTGGCTCGTTTGACTTTTTGCCACATTGGCAGACTTTGCTTTACTTTCAAGTTTCACTTGAGTTTACCACTGATTCACAGCTGCTGTCATCAGAAGGATGCTTTTTGATACGGTGGCAGTAGGATGGTGAGCTTTAGATTTCTTACAAGAGGCTACCAAAGAGGCCTGGTGACATCACTGAAATTCAGACAGTCAAAAGTTTTGTGTAAATTTTATATTGCAGAGAAGTAGCCATGGAAAAATAACAGTGTCCATGAGGCCAGCAAGCAGGGAAAAGGTCAGAAAATGATTCATTTGCTCACCAGACCCAAGGGCAAGCCTCAGGTGATGATTTTACTCACAATAACAAATGGAAAATATTTTCTGATCTATGTAATCAAGAATCTAATCCTTTCTCTTTGCTAGTATAAAATCTGAGGTTTTTCACTGTAAGCTTGTGTAAATGTATAAAACAGACTAAAATAAAACTGACAGGCAGTAAGCATTCTCTGTTTTCCCAACACTAGGAAATGCAAACCCTTGAGGATTGGGAACTCAAAACAAATTAGAGGCTCTAAAACATCGGTCTGTCTCTCTAGAAAAGGACAAGAATCATTTTGAAATAAAGGTTCATGAATAATTTTGATCTCCAGCTCAACTGCTTACTTGTCACTTGGGCAAAATCTTTAAAAGTAAGCACTACTGTTCCTTCAGAAGAAGAAGAATAAATTGGAAGAAGAAAAATATCCTGATCTTTTATTAACTTTCAGGGTATTATTAAAATATTACTTGTTGAAATATTAACTTTTAAATTTTGCAGCTCATTTACATACCACCTAAAGGGCTGTCCACTGGTGTTGACAATGAACATGCTTGCTGTGTAACCAGCAGCACAGCTAAAAACACATTTCTCCTCTTCTTAAGTATATTCATGCACATCATCTGAATTAGCCCAGTGCTAAAAAAAAATCATTCAGGAAGGCTGTATTTTAGCATTCAGATTCCAATTTTCACATCTTTATGGAAAGTTGTGTGACCCTTGATCTTTTTGTTTAGTTGGCTTTTCCTTAACAGCTTGGGATTCCCAGTGAATGAGCAGGGTAGGAAAGGTTACTGAGAACTGCTAGCACAGGCAGAAGTTTCTTCCAAAATGTGGGAGCAGAGGAGCAGATGTGTCAAGGGGGAATGTGTTCTTATAAACTGCACCATATTCCTGGATGTCTTCTTTTGTGGCTCTACCTTACAGTGTCAGAAGCTATTTCTGGTAACATGCTTAGTTTCAGTCCTTTGCTAATAAGCCCTCCTGTTCCAAGTGTGTTTTTTCTAGAATTAGTGTATCAGCACTAGTAACTTCTGCCAGCACAACAGAAGCTTGAAACTAGTGAGAGAGTGAGGAAGAATTTTCCAGCTACTAGCCTTCTAAGCCAAAAATTGATTTCCTTTGTAGACTCCAATCTAAGATTCACCTTCAGCATCTTAGACTGAGCAAGTGTGGGTGAAGATGGAGGAGGATATGGTTTAGAGTCTGTTGGTTTGCTTTTTCTTTAGTTAAGACACCTGATGCTCCAGGAGAGAAAAATGCTAGTCAAGACTGGCAACTGTTTCTGATTTTTAGGGAACTGGGGTGCCAATTTATTCCAGGTCACTGCCTGTAAATTTGTTTTCTGTTCATATACATGGTATGAAAGTCCTCCTTGTGTATCCTTCTTATACCAAATTGTGGAGACTGGCTGTCATCTACAAAAAACAGACTCCCACTGGGAACACCTTCCCCAGGTGGGTGTTTCTCATACACCAAAGCCAACGGGGTCTGCTTTGGGACCTCAGCCTGTTTCTCTCTCCACCATCTCCTGCACCATAAAGAAATCCCTGGAGAGGTGTGGGAAGCAGCTCACCTTCCCAGGTCCCTGAAATACCTCCTCCTCATCTTTCCATTGAATTGAAAAGGCTGGTCACAAATTTGAACACATGCCAGGAAGTCTCCAGGCAGCCTCTGCTGTGGCAAAATCCAAAGACATCCCACCTCCTTTCCTCTCTGAATCGACAGAACACTAGCAAAGAATGCTGGGCTCCCCATGACAGATCCGGCCCTGCCCTTCACTAGCCTGTTTCGCAAGAGCTATGGAGGCAATCCTTGGAGTAATTTCATAGAGCGGGGTTGGAGAGTAACATGGATGCATTCCTAATATGGAGGCAGTAAGTAACATCAGCTTGGCCAACTTCATAAGTTTCTATCATATATTTACACTAAAAGTCCTAAAGCATATCTGAGAAGCTATCTACCTTTCTGGCAAGTTCTATTTCTGCAATAAGCATAGATCTTCCTTCAACACAGCATGCTCTTAGGAAACAGAGGCAAGCCTGAGGCCATTACCAAGCATCCTGCAGTCTTAATCCATGCTTGCAGTGGGGCACTTTGAAATAAAGACCATAATAATTCTTATGCCTTTGTAAAGAGCTGTAGCTTCTATATCATCCTAAGTCATGCTCATTTCAGCTCAAAAATCCTAGGTCTGGTTAGTCCAGCTCTGGATTTCCTGCTAGGTTTTGCAGTATTCGTCCAGCCTTCGTGTTTCAAGCTGAGTTCTTTTCTGAGGCTTAAGTATAAGAAGGCTGGAGTTGCAGCCCTGGTTCTGCTGAACATGAGCAGATCTAGTATTACCTGAGATACTTCTATCGCTTTCATATTTTTATGAAAAACAGATCTTCTTTTCCTTATGCTGCTCAGTTGCAGAAAGAAAGAACAACAAAAATATTTTTTGCCTGTGACAAACGCTAGGCAGTCACATCGACTTGCTCTCACATCAGACAGTCAGATGGCTGCACCCTTGGAGATCCATACAGAACCTCTTTACTATTACATCTCAAGTAGCTGATTTTATTTTTTTTAAGTAGTGACTTTCTAATGAGAAACAGCATGTAGCATTGTTAAGCTTGATTAGGCAAATTTAATTGGCTATAGTTGATGTATTTGTGCAAAAGACAAATGCTCAGCTTAAACATGGTTCTTAATCTTTCAGTAATTTAGAGTAATTTAACTAACCATGAAGTCTTTCACTTTTAATAGGCTGTATTTTCAAGTAACGTCCTCTTTAGCCTTTTCAGCTGTCTCTTAAACATTGTGTACTTGCATTTCTGACAACTATTTTCATGTCTCAGACAGATATGGCTATACTGCTTTCCCACAACTTGACCGTTTGGGTTCCTTCCTCATGTACCTCTATATGAAGTGCATCTTGTATGACTATGCAGCATTCTCTAGAGTTTTCCCATTCTGGAGTACAGTTGCCCCCCCCCACCCCCGCCATGTAATTAGTTTCTCAGAACACCAGCAGTGCTTGCCCTGTTATTTATCTCCTTCCTCTCCCTGTTCATTAAGCTGCTGCATGCACATAGTTCCTTCCACCGTAGGGGTCTACAAGAACACAGCAATCAGAACAATTGAACCTTATAGCATAGAGCTGTATTAGTATAGCAGATTTGTTCGAGGAGTATTTTAACCTCTCTAATCATCACTTCCCCTCCAGGAACTCATCTTCCTTTTTCCTAAATTCACTCTGCTTCGTTCCCAGTTTGGTAATCCTCAGTAGAGAGGTGGCAATTCAGCAGGACACTTGACATTTAAATAGTCAGCTACAAGCATCTACCAAACAACAATCCTCCTTAAAAGCAATTGCCTTCTTGCTTGTTTTTTCATACTTCCATCCTAGTGCCTGTTGTGGCACACATCAATACCTGTCCTCCGTGGCTACACAATTCTAGTGATTATTTCCTCTCAACAAATACCTATTACTCTTGTACTGCTCATGGGTCTACTATTTTTATCTTATAGACTTGTGTTAATTCTCACTTAATGTTTAAAGGTGCCTAAATGCCTTCTGATGCCTGTAATTTAATTTTCTATTGTATTTTATCAAATGAACACTTCAATCAATCAACTTAAACCTCATATTGTTAGAAGTATGCGGTGTGGATGCTAAAGAACAAGCAGCTGTCTGGAAAATGAGACCCTGCTTCAGCTTATTCTCTGTGTGTTTCAGTCCTAATCGCATCCTAACTGAAACCAAATTTGAAGCTACACAATTTCACTTCATTGCTGCGGAACGCTACGCCCATGCCTATGGGTTTTGAAAGTGCATCTCTACCATTTGAAACTAAACAAGCCGAAGCTGACTCTCATAAGGGACTGAAGGCTTCAATTAGCTAGATTTGTCACCCTGCCCTTGAAAGGAGCACAACCATGACTTTGCTAAAAGGCGAAAGTCCTCTAAATTTCCAGGTAATTCAAGAGTGAGCATGTGGTTTTGGGGTTTTTTTTTTCCTTTTCTTTTATAGTCTTTTATTTTTTTAAATTTTGTAATTAAACAGTACAAGTGTACATTTGCTGATCAGAGTGGCCCCCGGGTTACTAGATGAACTGTCATTACTGGTGTGTCTTCTGTGTTTGCATCTTTTCAACCTGTTGCTTGTAGACCATGGGAAAAAATATGTTCTACAAAACGTTCATCATTAAAAAACCCAAAAGAATAGGCATCAAATGCAGCTTATGCTACCATATACACAGGACAGAAATGTTCCTATTCTCTCTTCTCATCTCTATTCTCTCTTGTGGTATATTTTTAAATGTACCTGTGCATTAGAGACACATAATCCTATTATTTCTGCAAGGTTTCATTAGCATAGGAAATAAAATTCCCAGGTATTAAGCTGGTCTTCCCTATCCTTGTGTAAATGAGCAACCTTTAGAAGCAACAGTGCATAGGTTTCTCTAAATGAGGTTGAAGAAGTCCCCTAACTGCGATATACAGTGCCATTATCGCTTCATTCTCTAGAAGGAGCACCTTTGGCAAATTCTAGAATTGTCTATGATAACCTTTGCTATGGCCAGGCTTTTCTCCTTTTACGCCATAATGGACTGACACTACCAGCTTACAACATTGCCTATCCTGTAAGTACAAGGCCTCACCTTTTGTACTGTGAATTATATTAGCCTTTCACTATATTAATTTTGTGCAAAATACTCCACTTCTGTTTTCTATTAAAGATGCCTCCAAGCTTTGTCTTAGTGCATTTCATCACTATGCTTCTAGTTGTTTTGCTAAACTTATTCAATATACATACTTACTGAAAGCCCCATGACCGATCTTTGCAGCACTTAATCAGTTAACTCCCTCTAACACTTTCAATTTTTTCTCATCAGTAAGGATTACCTATTTTAGATTTCCTCTACTAATTTCTATCTCTGCCTGCCCTGCACCTTGTTGATTTCATTGATTTGCCTTCTTGCACACTGACACCTACTCCGTGCAAGCAATAACCCATGTTCACTCCTTTGTTACAGCAGCACAAAAAAATGGCTAGAAAAAGAATTTCCTGTTGTGTCCAGCTTCATCACTTAATTTCTTACACAGCTTGGAAAGTCAATGGATTTTTTAGTAAGATTGAGGGGTTTTAACCTTTACTGTTTCTTTAGAAGGAACTGCAGACTTTTCTGTTGATATCAGCGCTCAAATTTATGGTAAAAGTACTTTCTAAAAAAAAAAAGCCATTAGTGTATTATGTTCTTTTTATACAAGACTTAACAAAAAAGTGCTTCATTAATCGTCTTTGATGCCTGTGAAGGAAAATCTCTGTGCAACTCAGCGACATCAAGGTGCTGTAAAAAAGCAAATTCTCTAAGTGAGCTACATGTTTCCCAAAAGAAATAATGAACGTACAGTGATTCCTGTTCAAATAGACCAAGAAACTCTTTCGTGTCCTGTTTAGAGAGTTAACAGGAACTCAATAGGTCAATTTAAAACTTCTGTTATGGATCACTGTTTCAGTCTCTAAAGAAAAGTATCCAGAGGAAAAACTTACTTTATATTCATGTGTGGTGTCATTGCATGGACTATAGTCTGACACTTCAGTGCTTTCCATAGTCCAAGGCTATGTGAAGGTTACTGCCAGGCTATTCTTCCATTTGCCTTTTAGTTAGGCACCAGCATACACGCCCTTATTTTAAGCTACAAAACCAGTTTAAATTGTGTAGGTGCTGCTTTTTAAAGAATTGTTCATTCTGTCAATCCACTACACTTCACAACTTGTCAAAAGCAAGTGATGCTCAGTCAATCAAAGTAGGTAAGTGTGTATATTACTGTATAGTTTCAAACTGCATTTTCTTAAAAGATTGATACCAGTAGCTTTTCTGGTATCAAATAGTTTACCATTATCAAGCATTTTTTCCTTATTTGAGTTTCCTGTTTCATCCTATTCTGCAGCATAATTTGCCTTGCCTGTTTCCACTAACTGAGGTAAAGTTTTATATATGACTGGTGTTTATTATAATATCAGTTCTAGGTATCCCTCATACAAACAGACCTCACCCACATCATGCAAACACTTGCAAAGCAAAACAGTTTTCTGAACAAGTTAACTATTGAAGAGCCACACAGAAAACAAATGGATGATTCCCATTGAACAAGAACTGTCACATTTTCCTTAAAATAAAGGGAAAAAGAGAAAAGTTTCCCATAAAAGTTTTCTAGGACTCCACATATTCAGAGGCCATTTTAGAAGCTCATGTTCTGGTTTGCTCTTGTCAAACATTCCCTACTTTTCCCTTTGTGGTCTCCAAGGTTAATGGAAAACAGCCTGCCTTTGAGCAGGTTGCCTGTTCTTGACAGGAAACGTGCCATGTCTGTGTTTGAAGTCATTTAACAGAAGTGGATTTCCCATAAAGTGGATTATATATTCAGGATTTTGTATGGAGGATGAATGTGGAGCCACACATTTCCAACAGAGAGCATGAAACCAACTAAGCAGTTTTCCCCTTATTGGTAGCTCCTTTTCAATTCTTACAGAATTCCCAAACTCTATATGGCAGCACTGACTAAGTGGCCTTCGTCCAGCAACGCCACCACCTTTTCTGTAGGCTTCAAAAGTGGGCTCAGAACTCTGTAGGATATATAGACCCTTCTTCACTCTTACACCCCCCCAAGAAATGGGGTTTTGACACCACCTCCCTTGTGCCACGCATGACCAACCAGTAGTAAAGGGTATGCTTTCTCACCCCTCCTGGCACACCTTGCAGGTGGGGCTCCCTTCTCGTAACACAGGCTACAGTGCTAGGAAAACACAGCTGGTATCCTCTGCCAGGTTCCTTCCCCGTTCCTGGCATGCCATATTCATCCAGGTACTTTGTGCACAAATATTATGTTTTATGGGTTAAATATCTTTCTGCATATCGTGCAGTCTCTGTGCATGATAAAACACTGAATGTTTGCAGTTCCAGTTCTTTCGTCCTTCATGCTCCCAGGACAGGCTGGCCCTTCTATTCATTCTGGCTTTTCTTGGTTTACAAAGTGCGCAGGGAAAACCCGTTCAGCTAGTTTTTCTGTTTCTTTGATTGATTAACTTTTCTGTTTCTAAGCCAGGATCAAGTCTGCTTTCTGGCAGCACTATTCCATCCTCTTGCTCGCTAAACTTTGCAATAGGATCAATTACATTTGATTAAACTGGAGAATAATGGTGAAATGTGCATTGTTTGGTGGTCTGACACCTGACCATGACTTCCTTTTTTCCATCAAGCTCCCTATAATCATGTATGCTTTTCTAGAATAATTAGCTTAGTATTAAAATTGGAATAAATTGCTGCATCTCTTTGGAGAACACAGATCTGTAGATTTTAGTGGAGATCTTAATGTAAGGTCTTGGAACTTGTCTAACTTTGTCCTTTGCCCTGGCCCACAGCTTTCATGCCAAGCATTTAATGACAATTATTGGCATATTCTGGCAACCTGAACGATACAGGGTTGACATAGGCAGCCTGATTCTTTACTTTTTCCTTCTTTCTGAACAGGTTTCTAGCCATGCCAAATTGCTATCCAAGCCAGAGGGGACAGGCTTGGATGGAGTTGGATCCAGGCTGTAGCACAGGGGTTCTGCCCGAGCGGCTAACAAGTGACACGGAAAACTACAGCTAAACTTAAGATGCTGGTGCTGCACAAAGGTGCTCCCATTATTCTCCAAGCATAAAGACAAGCAATATGGTGACCTTCCTGAGCTCCTTTGCCTCTGGATCTTGACAGGCATGTTGCCCTAGAAGCCTAGGGGTTTTAAAATTTACACAGGGGTAACCACAATTTAAATTCCTTCATCTCTTCCATTCCGATGCTTCTAGATATTAATGTTCCCAGGGACAGTCAGCTATGGACCCCCATCAGTTATCAATACCCATTAATTTTCCTTACAGACTTCTTATTACCCTCTGAGTGCTGCTAAAGAAGTTGTTATTCATATGCAAAAAGTTTTTACTGAAGGATTCAGTTTTCGTTTTCTTAACTGCAGAGAAACTAGAAACATATATTTTTTTTCCCTGTAGAGCTTTTTGGGCTGTCAGAGTTAGCAGCTTTTAAGTGTTCATTGCTCCAGGTATGTCATTTGCAAGAGTTAAAATTTGGCATTTTAACTTTGACAAAAATTCCTCTTTTGTCACCTGAAGTGTAAAATGTTTGCCCTCTCCTGCTCTATCCTACTCTTTAAAATACGGTCAATTTGTTTCACTTTTGTGTTACATGCACAAAGCTCTATTTTTAACCTTTCCCAGAATTTGCCTACCCAGAAAGGCACATTTAAGTTTCAGAGCTCCATGGGATGGGAGAGCAATGTATGTTAATCTTCTAACTTAACCTCTTCTACAGCATTATGACCCGTTTTTCATGTCATTTTATTGGGCATTAAAGCATACAATTTTTGGCCCTCCCTGCAGTAATTTTTTTTGCTCCTGTTAAGTAACAGAAAAGCCAAAGCATATGGTACTTCTATTACTTCTAGAGATGCAAGAGTACAGAAGAAAAAATCTATTTTTTTCATGTCATTTGGGGGAGGGAAAAGATTAAATTTTCTTTTCTGATGGTTGGTTTGTAATGAAATTGTGATTTCTAACAGGAATATTTTCTCAAAGTGTGCTGGAAGTATTCAGATGTAAAAATCTTCAATTCAAAAAAATCAAAATGAATGCAATAATTTCAAGCTCTAGTTTGTTCAGACATTCTCTGATTGGAGAAGTTAACATGAGGTATAGTAGTGTTACCAAAACAGGAACAGAAAGCTTTATGTATGAAAAGTCTGCTCCTTGGGTATTGATCATTCATGACAGCATGGCACCAGAATTTTAAATGAAGTTTGAATATACACTGACACATTTGGTTAATCTTTAATACAGTGCTGTGCTAACTAGACCACAATATGCCTGACATGTCATGTTCATTTCACAGGATACATCTCTGAAATTATATTTTTTATCTGCGTGCCCATACTGCTGCTACTTACATACCATTTCTAAGTCCTACAAAAATTGCACCTCTTTGTCTATAGTCCAAAAATATTGATACCTTCCCCCCTCCACCAAGATTGTTTTTCCAATTTTTTAAAGATTAATATCACTCAAAAACAGTGAAACATAAGTTAACTATCAGTATTGCTCCATGTTTGGTACTCACACAGTGACCCACGATATTCGTCGCTATGACAATGCAAGAAAAGGGTAATAATTTCAGAAATCTGTTCTGTGCATGTGAAGTATAGATAATTAGTTCAGTGTTGTGGGATTTTTTTTTTTAAATCATTATTGCACAAGGTTTTTTTGTCATTCAGCAATGTTATTTCAGTCCTTCACAACTTAAGGAAAACATCTGAAGTGCAAGCAATGGTTCCACCATGATTCATCTAAACTACTACAGTAGGCACACTGCAGCCCTCCTAGTCTCAGGCTTGCTGCTTACCGTATTTACACAATAAGGTAGAACATTTGCATGAGCCTTCTGCAACTCTAGATCAGATTTCAGGTCTTAGTAACTCAGAGACTATTTCTAGATTTCACCTTTGCTAGATGCAATTAAGGTTCAAGGGCTGCAATGACACACAAATTTTGTTGGTTCTTCCCTCCTATATTGGCAGTGCAGAAGTCATCTTCCTATACTGCTTTGTCACCATCCCTGTCCCATGAGTTGCTTTGCTCACCTGTAGAGATTCCTAATGCCTGAAAAGAGACTGGATGTCATGTATTGTTTAAGGAGTAGTATATGCAGACCACTAATGCCTGATGCTTTGCTCATACTCCAAGGGTACTTCTTAGGTACGTATCTGGGATGGTGGGCCCAAATCTTTCTAGTGCATGTTTTTCAAACTTACAGTGCAACATGATAA
This sequence comes from Gallinula chloropus, assembly GCF_964237585.1. Lineage (NCBI taxonomy): Eukaryota > Metazoa > Chordata > Aves > Gruiformes > Rallidae > Gallinula > Gallinula chloropus. The sequence goes on from NC_140085.1 coordinate 96,327,095, forward strand.
AAAGAGCTTGACCTCCTCCTTTCCTCTAGGGAGAGGAAGATGGGACCAATCCCTCACAGAAAACAGACATTACGTGCTGTGTCATAAGTGCAATGACTTCACAAAGTCACCAGCAAGACAACATGCCCCAAAGCTAAGGACCACCTGTCCTAAAATGGGAATAAAAGCCCAAGAAGAACAAACACATCATGCAGTATGCAACCTGTCACTGACAAGTAGAAAACATCAAGGGAAAGAATATAATAAATGGCCAAGTATAGCACAGTACTCCCTCTGCTCATAGCCGCCTAGATTCCGTCCTTAAACAGAAAGTTACAATCAGCAGTGATGCCTCCGTGCTCAGTTGCACAAGCTGCTCATTTCAAGGTGTGACCTTCTGCCCAGCAGTTATCCTCCATGCCTCTGGCTATCCTTCTGAGCTCATTTAAATATATTTGGGTTTTTTACTCTACCCTGTGCAAAAGACTTACATACGTCAGTTATATCGTGTCACAACATACTTCCTTCAGATTGCTTTTTAAACACAGTACCTGATAATTTAATTAAATGACCTGTAGTTCTAATATTTAACAAATAAATGCTCATCAGTTCCCTATTCTTTTTCTCTGTTACACCTGTGATTTTACACAGTCTGAACTTCTACAGAGACAGGAGACAGAAGATCTAATTTCCATCTAAAAATAGAAATTCTGCTTGTCAAGGCTAAATGTGTTAGAATATCCATAGTAGTTCTAAAGCTACATTGATTACATCAATTTCAACACAAAAATGTAAAATATTTGAGTGACAGTCACTTACAAAACCAACTCTTTACATAGTACAGCTACTGCAAAGACTTATTTGTCCTGTCCTCATACTGCAGGTATTAACCCACTAACCTTATAACCTTAGTGTGAAAACTAGCTTTTGACATATACTAGAGGGTATAATATCCTCAAAAGAAAGAGCATGCAATTATCTATTTTTCCAAGGCAAAAGTAATAGTTACACTGCTAGGTCACAACAAAACAAAAAAATATCTTTTGGGCTTCCCAGAGAAAAAGGTTGTAATAATTGTCTCTATGCTCATTTATGAAGATAAACTACTGGACTTATTAGCATCTGCTTTTCCTCATAGTGATATTACTTATTTACAGTCAGACAATTTTCCTTTTTCAAAGTTGCTCACATGGTAGTTATCAAAATGAAGAGAGTCACTCATCTCTTGAGGCCATTGGTTGGGGTTTTTACTGTCTCAGGTGTTGGACACGCCATGCATTCCTCATTTTTAACCTGCTTTACTACTAGCAGATAATAGTGCACTGTTTCTGCGGTTTCAGCTCTCAAGGACGAGCTGGCATTTAAGGGCTGGTGACTCCTTTGCAAGCTTCTTTGTGCCAGCCTTAGAAAGGCTTGTGAGCAAAGGAAAGCTAAGCTTCTACCTAACCAATGATCCTTTAACTTATAGCAAAAGTGACTTTCATCACAACCAGGAGAAGAGCTGTAACTCGCCATAATTTAGCAGGGTTTCTGTTTTAACCTGAATACATGACAATAATTCGAGTCTCTCTTTTATGTTAACATGCAGTGTAATGTACGGTTTTCCACGCTTGTTTTATTGTGTGGATTTGAACAGATCTTAGGCAGACACTATCTCTGTCCCCTTTCTGCCTCAGGGTTTATTAGTTGTGAACAATGGGTCACTGTCTCTGAGAATGAAGAGAGGCTAATGCTTCGTAAGTACATTATTGCCTATTCATTTGCCCCTAAAATCCTTTGGCTGAATTTCATCTGTTCTTCCATCTGTGAAATCATCATTTAGCTGAATGGTGATTATGCAGAGTTGCCTTTCAGTTCTTCATTACTGTTTAATAGCTGTGCTGTCTTTAAAAGATTGCCTTATTTATACTATAGCTCAAATACTTGAATCAACTGTAGCTTCATTTATGATGAACGCTCTCCTTTTCCCATCACTGAGGTGCACTGGTGGGAGCTCTAGAGTAGCTCTGGCACTGGAAAGCACTTGAAGTCTTTTTTTGCCTCCCTCTATTCAGACCTGAAATGAGCAAGTGTAAGTCTCTCTCTCTACATCAAAGCCACCACTATCGGTGCTGAACTGTAAGTGAATATGAACTTGAGTTGAGCAGGGTTGTAAGGGACAACAATTAAATTTTACATCATTTCGGTGTAATTGTTCCATCATCCCATTTCTTCTTAATCACAATGACCTTCTCTGGCTGTAGAAAGCTTTAGATAAAATGAAATGAATGCAAACTTCTATCTAGTACTATGCTTTAATGCTAGCAGAAGTACCAAGACCACACTGTGAAGCTTATTTCTTTACTACCTATATTAAAATCTCACCTGCACAGAATATTTTATTGCATTCATACTTGGGATGTATCATCATATTACCATATTTCTGTCTTCTTTGTCTTCTGTTGAAGGCAGTTTAGATTTATCTTTTGGCAAAGAATTACATTCCTGTATTAATAAAACTCATCTATCTTGCAGCTGATTTTCTAGCAAGAATAAAATTTTGAAAGCCAGTGAAGTCTGTGTTGCCCTGCTAGTCCAAGGCACTGCCTGTGTCTGGTTATTAAACTGTTAACCATGACCAGCTTGTAACAGGTACATCGCACTCCTAAGGCACAGCCCAACCTGAGCCAACAATTCCTCCCTTATGCTTGATAATCACTTGTGGCTCATTTCCATCAGTAGCTTCACAGTACCCTTTCTGCACAGACAAAGATCACTACTGTATTCTAAAGCTCTTTGGCCGCTGGCAGGCAGTTCTTTATTTTCCAGATTTATGCTATTAATTATTAGCAAAAAAGAAAAAAAAAAAAAAGAACTTCTTAGCATTGTATATATTTTACATTTTATCTCATCACAACTTACTCTCACGCTTGAGAAACATGATAAGAAACCGATTGCTTTCATTGTCTCTCAAACAAACGCGCTGACGTTCTCATCTGTGGAAGAGAAACCAAACAACCTGTCTCTGTCCAGGGAGCAAGAAAGAGTCACTTTGTTCCCTGCCACAGTCTTTCCTACCCAAATGGAATTTAGGTCTACACAGCAAGACCAAACAAAATCTGATTGCTGGGAAGTTAGGCACATCGTATGCAGCACTGGCAGATGTCTCACAACTCACCAAGGATCCTGGGAACCTGGTGTGGGCAGAGGGTCTGTCACCTGTGTTTCACAGTGAAATTGCCATAGAGCTGGCTGAGCCAGAAATATACATGACCACGGTCCCTCTTTCTGATGTTTAGGGACATTGCTAAGGGGTTTATTCGAGGTATGAATACAGGCATTACCTTGACCAAGGTTTTGCTCGGAGTGGGCATAGTCTTAGAATAAATAATAATTAAAAAAGATTCTTCTTAAACTTCATAGTTTGAAGACTATTAACCTTTTAGTGGAGAATAATGAGACCTTCTCATTCAGGTCACTGGCAAACTATCCCAAAATAGTTTTACGATGTTATATTAATGTAGATATTAATAGAAAAACCTTGAGCTAGGCTATGTTTTGAACGTTGTCCTTGAATTTCAGACAGTCGTGTCAATGGTCAACTACATTTAAAAATATTTACATATATCTTATATTACAAACCTGAAAAGGGAATTTTTTATTATTTTTTGGTTTTCCACAGTCCATTGCAGCCCTGTGCAAAGTTGTTTCTTTTTAAAATGCCAGCAACTGTACTGGTGGGAATGGTTCCTGATTACTGATTTGTGGGACAGAATTAATTTTAGGGAGATTATTAAGGCATATTACAAGCTTAATAATGAAAGTTCCTTTGTGTTGCTTACTGGTCACAGTTCTAGGATGCATACAGATAAATGCAATATGTCCTGTATTATAGTGGTATATCTTCTTGTGCATAGACATTATGATGCTGACCTCCATTTGACTCTGACCTGGCCAGTTCTTTAAGAAAGCAGTCTTGGCAACTCAACAGCAAGAGGCTAACCAGATTAGACATGCATTTTGTCTTGATCAACTGCTACAAAACTTAGCATCTACTTTATGGGATCAAAACTTCTGCAGTTTTAAGTTGCTGAGTCACTCAGCACCAGTGAGAACAAGGGAGTGGAGCTATCAACATTATGTACACTCTGGATCAACAGTGTGAGCCGAAAGTGACTGTGGTGTCCTGGTGGACAGCATAATGTTCATGAGCCAGCAATGGTCCCTTGTGGCTAAGAAGTCCAGCATGGGGCCACCAAGACAATTAATCTTCCTTATGAGGAAAGGCTGAGGGAGCTGGCTCTCTTTAGCTTGGAGAAGAGGAGACTGAGCAGTGACCTTATTAATGTTTATAAATATCTAAAGGGCAAGAGTCAGGAGGACAGAGTCAAGATCTTCTTAGTGATGGCTAGCAATAGGACAAGGGGCAATGGGTGCAAGCTGGACCAGAGGAAATTCCATGTGAATATAATGAGAAACCTTTTCACTGTGAGGGTGACAGAGCACTAGTACAGGCTGCCCAGAGATGTTGTGGAGTCTGCTTCTCTGGAGACATTCAAAACCCACCTGGATGTTCCTGTGTGATTTAGTCTAGGTGATCCTGCTCTGGCAGGGGGGCTGGACTAGATCTTTCAAGGTCCCTTCCAACCCCTAACGTTCTGTGGTTCTGTAATTAAAGATATCCATATCGATGTAATTATCTTTGCATTAAACATGGGCCAGTTGATAACTGTGCTTATAGCATGTCACCAGTCTTGTGAAAAGAATGCAAGAAATAATAGCTCAGCTCCCACCTTTGAGAAACAAGCTTCTCTCTTGCTTTGAAAACAGAAATGGGGACCTAAAAGAGCATTTTAGGAAGGGGTGTTTATTAATTGTGAAATTTCTTTTGTAGTAGGCTTCGAGATTGTTATGAAGTTTGTTCTTTCTACAGTTTGTGCCATATTACTGCTCAGCAGAAATACAGTGATCGGTAAGCTAATCTTTTCGCAAGCTCTTTCTTCTGGTGCTCTCTTCAACCATCAAAATAAGTTTGCCAGGGCTCCTTGTCCTTCTTAAATAGACATAAAACATTGTTTTGTCCTTCTGACTTCTTGCTGAAGACTGTACCAGGTTGGAAACCACCTGGTTACCCATGCTGTTTCAGAAAGGGTTTGGCACACTTTAGGTACCATCTCTCTGCAGGTGCATTTTTGTTGATTTTTGTCAGTCTATCTGCTTTGCTGTCATCAGTTATCCCACAGGTGAATCAAAGGGATGCATCCACTAACATGGACATGGCTTCAACAGTCTTCCAGGTGAGTGGTACAACTTGGCATATCCTAATGCCCAGTACCTGTCTGGCCACTATACCTGGTGATCTCTTCTGGCATTTATTCATGATTAGGTCTCATGTCACACATTATCAAGAGTTTGAAAGTGTTTAAGTCATGTTTTGGACAAAAACCGTTCTTTTCCATTTAAAAAGGGAATTATTATTGTTGTTTCAGAGTTACCAAGATAATCAAGGACTGGAAAAATACCTGAGTTGGTGAAAGTCATGTGTGCAATATGTGACACGGTGGAGCACTGCAGTGTAGATTAAGAAATTTCAAATAATTACTAGTACCAAAAGGACAGAAAGGAATCTATTACTAAGAAGCTTTTTCTCTAGGATTAGTTATCCTAGAAGTTTGCAAGTCTTCTTATTGTTCACACTTCTCATTAATAGTCAGGGAAAAAATATCTATTATTGAATATGTATATATTATCACAAATCTATAGCATGTTTCACTTGCAGAAGGCCCAAGAAAGACAGATTTTGAAGTAAAAATCTCCAGTGCTCAGCTAAATATCATCGATTACACCAAGCAAGGTGGTCAACTTTCAAATAATTTTTTTTCTTCATGAATAGCATTACAATACTTTTTCCAGGCATTTTGTGATAAAGTATTGAAGTTTAGGTATTATATCAACTAGCAATTAAATAGCAGTAGGTAATTCCCCGCCAAAGCCAGAAAAAACACATACACAGAATACATGCCTTCCTTTATATTTCTTTTTCTTCCTGTTTCTCTTGGAAACCTTTTCTTTTCTTCTTATCCCCTCACCTCTGCACAAAATACACAGCTCACTCTGTAGGTCTGGCCTGGTGGTACCTCTCTAGCCTTCCAGGGGGTGGTGGGATATGGCACCAGCTGCTAAAGTATAATATGAAAAAAGTCGCATTTTACAGTCAAAACAGGCATTGTTTTCCCTTTAGCCAAATTGAGCTGTTATTAGTAGCAAAGTATTTGTACAGCCAATGATAGCGTGTGTGAGTTATCAGATGTAAACTTGCTTGTGAGGAGTTGCTTCAGGACTTCAGGAAGCCGTTAGGACTGGAGCAGAAATGTTCTTCCTGCTCTCTCAGCAGAGTTCTGAGGAGCACTGGGTAAGTCTACACATCAGACTCACATTAAGTACCTAATTCCTCATCCCAAAAGAACAACTGCATGGTGCTATATTTTATTTGTATTTGCTTACGTGCAGCAATGAAAATTAACAGAAAAACAGTTTCATCTTTTTCTAACAGAGCAATTTTTACTTCATTCTTTGCACTGCAGTGTTGGTATATGAATAAGAATCTTGCACATCACCCCAGAAAAAGATTTTTAAAAAAAAAAGAAAGAAAGAAAGAAAAGCAGGAGGAAAATAAATAGCTTTGTAAAGTTTACAAGGGTGAAAAATTGAGATGCTGGTGGGCAGATTGCTGAACCTAATGCATCTCATCTTTCTGGAGGAAGAATAATAAGAAAAGTAAATGAGTAGACTCAAGTCTTAATCTCTAGAAAAATAATTTTTAAAAAATGATGCAAACCCTGCCAGAAATGAAATAATCCTATCCCAAATGTCTTCACTGCAGCTTTAATTTCAACATTGAGACTTTGAATCTTCTAGACAAGAGAAAAGAAACAAATTCTTTTTATTAATTTTTAGGAAAAGAAGGCAAGAAGATATTAAGGTATTTCTGCCCTGATATACCCAAACAGGCTTTTTCCACCTTTCCTCACTGAAAAAGAGGTGTTCTTTTCATGTCTCATAGAGATACAACTTCCCAGAGCACATCCCGGGATCCACTTTGTAACACTAAGGTCAGCTGACTTCTAATGAGAGTAAGGCAATACTTTCAGAATGAAGTATGCATATATGCTTTTGCTTTCCCATTCCAGTGGAGGATAATGCTTTTTTTGGTGTGTTTTTTTAACTTCTGTGTTTGAGCAAACAGCTATCTCACCAGAAGCTTTGTTGTTCTTATAGGAAAATTTACAGAGCATAAGAAAATGTTTTAAACATATTAGAAGGAAATCAGTTATAATGTCTTTGTGACAGTCTTTGAAATATACACACACACACACACGCCCCCAAACACATGTTTAACTTGGGGCAAAAATCTACATATGTTTCTGGTTCTGGTAACATTACTGTCTGTTTGAAGGATATATTTCCCAAACTAGCACATACCTTCCAAGCAACCTCGGACTGCAAACATAGGTTCTCACCGTGAAATTTCAAAATATTTACATCTCAGAAGCCAAACTATGGAGCCAAGTAATTCACCTCCAGTTTATATTACATGACTGTATAACTAATAAGTGAAGTCAAAATACCAAGTTCCAGTCCTGATTAATGCAGCAATTGAAAATAATTCTGCAAATATAGCGTCACTGGATTTCTCTGTCAGTCATTTACATTTTAGCTGATCTTGTTTTTGAGGGAAAACAGTAATTTTGTGTCTGCTGTCTCCATCAGCCGCCTCAGATGTGTCAGTCATTCGCCTGGCTGGGTACCCCACGTGGGATGCAGTGCTGCAGATCCTACTCAGGGTGTACCCCAGCATGGAGTTCCAGTGGGGATGGCAAGAAGCCCCACACACACACACCCCCAGCCACGGCAGCGTGTCCTTGTCACCTCTGCCCTCTCTGTTAGCTAGCCGCCTCCACTCCAAGCTCTGGGGGTGTCTCAGTGATACACCTCAGAAGTACCTTGTACTTCAGATAACCTGGATTTTCTGTTTGCTTGTAAAATGAAATGGCGACTTTAACTGTTCCTTTGAGGGTAAGAGACAGTCCATGGGAAGGTGGAACTACATGGTGCCAGGGTTGGTGAGCAGAGTGGGAAAGGAAGTCTGGGCTTTGGGCAGAGAGCCTGAATGGCTGCTCTGCAGACAGCCACAGCACATGGTAAGGAAGTGATAGAGAGGGATTCTTTTCCTGGGGTGCAGTGCTGCAGCCCTGGAAGATACCCAAAGGTAGCCAGATGAACAGCAAGCCCAGGCCGGTAGACTTTCTCCTCAGTAACACAATGGGCACAAGATGTCTGTCTCCTTTCCATGCTACCTTGTCAACTCACTTCGAGGTTTCTCTGTTTTTTAAATGAAATCCAGTTTTGTCATTTTTCTTCAAAGGGAATTAAGAACTGCTTGTGGGATTACTCACAAGCTCTAGGAACATGTCTTTATTGCAGGGGAACATGGAAAAGAAAATGTCCATGCTGGCAGAACCTCCATTACTGTTTGCTTTATTCTTCAGATCACATCAGGGTGATCCCCAGAGCCAGTGCGAATCCTTACGATCTTTTGGACTTGTTCTGTCTTCCCAGTTGTGACTATTTAGAACCACTTTATTTACTGAAGACTGTGAAAACTTTGGAAAAGTTAACATGACTGGCTTGAGAGCCCTTCAGGTCTGCACAGGTTGAAACTTCAAGAAGACCAAAAAACTGCTGTTGTGAAATAGACAGCCAAGAACATTGTGCTGATACCTTCAAGTCAGTGAGGATAGTTCATTGGGCAGTTCCTCCAAAAGAAGAGATCTTTGTATAATTCAGAGAGCTTCCATCAAAATTTGGCCAACAGTAAGCATCTCCTAACAGCCTGATTTGGGTCTGCATGAGGAGCCCTGTCAGTGGAGCTATATAAATGTCTGTAGACAAGGCTTCAGTAGTCAGCCCTTTGAGGTAACTGAGCTTGCAGGCAGCAATGCTGACCCATGAATAAAATGCATAAGATTGATTTACCGTCATCGCACAGTTATTTGTTGACCAAGTTTCACTTTATTTGTTAACACGGTGAAAAAATTACGCCTTGTTTTATTCAGTCCTGTAATTCATCTTCAGCAGAACTGCAGCTTTGTTTTTTGCACATGAACGAATGCCAAGCCCTGGCATTTTAACATAATCATTTCTATCTAGTTGTGATTCTAGCAAGACTGGTAAATGTGGACACATTTTACACATAAGCAATGAAACACTGGCGAGAGCTTATGAACACAGTGATGAATTTATAATCTAAAGCCAAGCTACAGTGTAGTAGTGTAACAAGAGTTCATAATTCTTTCTGCAGGCTAAGTAATGTCAATAGGCTGCTTCATAAAATAATGAATGTTTGTAGTAATAATTTCATGGCTTGACTGCAATTTAATAGCCTTTATTTCCAATATAATTTCGTGAAGGATATCAGTGGTAAACAGGTTCTTGTGAAATATGTTCTGTCAGAATTACTATTAAGCTGTTGTTGGTGTGTTTGTTGCAATTTTTACACCCCGTTACTGTTTATGTGATGATCCTCTTTCATAAAACTTTATGCCCCAGTTGAAAGCTGGACATTTGCAATGGCTTTACTGAAGATTCTTATTGATCAGCTAGGAGCTGGCATGACTCTGCATTGCATCAGTTTTATGCTTGCCCAGTATGAAGTACTTCTGAGTGGCTTTTGAGTTACCCAGTGTGAATTTACAGACACTTTGCATTCTTTTCCTCCATCTGCCTGTGTGAACTCGTGGTGTTGCAAGGTGTCACGTTTACTACCCAAGGGATTAATTTCCTAGTTATTCAACAGGGACAAAGTGAGCGACAGCATCCTACACGCAGACCTGCCAATGTGCTCAGCCTTGACCGGCCCCAGGGGCAGAGCGGGCAATGTGGTCCCTCTGCTGTTGCCTCTTTAAGAGAGCACAGAGAATAGTGAGTATCAGTGCTATTGCCACATTTGTGCTAAGAAATGGACCTCAGATCTTTCATTTGTGACTTGAATTAGTGACCTGAAGATAAAGATTTTGTTTGCTTCTATTGAACATTTGAGACATCCGGACTCAACATTTAAATTACTTATTTTATATCCAATATGTCTAGGGTACAATAAATTTGATAACATATTAAAGGATTTTTTTTTCAGTAGCAAGGCTGTCCAGGGCATTTCTCATAGCCCATTGCCACTCCCTCCCTACACCCCATTCTCTCCATTGTGTATCAACAACCCTGTGTGCAGTGAACCAGATTTAAAAATGGAATGCCCTGAAAAAAATTATACAAGAGAGCAAAGTGAGAGCTGCATAAGCCAGTGTTGATGCCAAAGGAAAAATATGTGCTACCATGTTCTTTGTTCATTCTCTAGTTATTCTGATGAAACTGGCCCTAAATATTTATAAATTTACTATGGAGGATGGTACAGAAATTATTTTACATTCCAAAGCTTGCAGGATAAATCTATCTAATGAAGTAACAAATCATTCTGCAACTTCTGTAAACTTACCCTCCATGTGCAAACGGCAAAACCCAGACAATAAACTATTAAATTGGTAGTGAGGAGGATGCAGCAACGTATGACAACAACAGCAGGAGACTGACCTGGGTTCTGACTCAACTCCGTGCAAGTAATTTACAAGTGCTTCAATTTTTCCTTTAAAATGTAAGTAAAGAAAAAAATTACCTTTCACTGTTAAGAAGCTCTGAGCTCTGGAGGAGATGAAAGGAGTTATATAAGTGCAAATTACTGTGCTTACTCATTTATATTAAGAAAACGTCAGTTTTTCATTAAATGTTTTGCTTTGTTCAGAAGAATGAGATCCCTATCTTGATGTATCAAACCGCATTCAGCCCACTCAAATGACCAGAATGTGTGATTCATTCGCTGTACGCAGCAGCATTAAGCTTTGCAATAGCGTTGTCTGTGCCCCATAGTGAGATGGACTATGATCTCAAAGTCTGGCAGCCTAGGGCATGATTTGAGCTTGGATCGGAGATCTTTATGAATGCGTATTATATAGTCTTTCTGCTTCAGCAAGTGTCACATTTCCTTGAGTCAGTATTGAATGAAGACCTTAATTTGGCATTAGGAAGCACTGTACTTTTGGAGGTGTCCTTTACCCAATAATAAAGTAATACCAGGACCCAAGCTGCACGGGGTAACTTTGTTTTCTGTGGTAGTGTTTTATCAGGGGCACGTGTCAGGTTCACAACCCTTCTAAGATGCAAAGCAACATCACATACTTGTTTTTCTTTAGAGAAAAACCAACTATTACAAGGTCTTATCTTAGCCACTTTATCTTATCTTAATCCCCTTGGAAAAAATAGGGTTTGTACACCTCCTGGCTGCAAAACTAGCCAGCCTGCTAATTCTTTCACAGTGTGCCTGGCCCTCCTGTTGCTCAGTGTTTCAGAGGTTGGTATCCATTCTATCTTGGTCTATGCCATTTTTATTGCTGTCTTTCATCTCCTTTCTTATCGGCAAACCTTAGATTTGTTTCTCCCTGATCCACTTTGATGTAACAGTGTCCACTGACTGACTCGCCAGTTAGCACCCACTGTCAGATAAGATCTTGTTTTCAGGGCAGCTGTTTCCAGCTGTCTGAAGTAGGATTATCTATAGGGAGAGTCCAGAAACATTTATGGATTGTGCATTCCAAGTAGTTGCATGTTGCCTACATGCACATATTCTAGTTTAGTGTTCAGCTTCCTCTAACGTAATGAATAGTAATATTGCCAGCAGTAAAAATGAGCTGTACTGTTACTAGAATGGGGACAAGAGGCTGAAAAATTGAACAGAGATCTCCTCCACACCAGTGACACAGTGCTAAAGACATAACAACGGGAAGGGGAAAATAATCTCCACCTACTTGAAGTAGGTTTGAACCTAATTTGTGATGTGCCTCATCCAGATGCTGATCTCGACCCCAGCACATCAGAACAACCTCAAAGCTGTCAACGTCTGCTGCTCACAGCTGAGAGGAGCCACTCTACCCTCACTGGAGTGGTTCTGCTAACTTATGAAGATGTGCCTATCAGGTCAGGGACAGAAAAACAATCTAAGAAGCAGGGTGGTAGCTCTGGTTCACCTGCAAATCCAGCAGAGGAGGGAGAAGCTCTGAGGAGACAGATGCGTCATATCAGGGAGTCACGAACAGAAGGTTGTAAAGAAATCTGTATCTGGCCCATAAATCTCTAATACAACAAATGTTTCAGGAAAAAAATGTCATGTACACATTATATATTGTCAGGTTTCATCTAGTATTACTAAATTTCCCATTTTTCTGTAGTTTATGTTGTAAAAGGTAGTAGATGTGCTCAGTATGCTAACAGAGTAATTAATGCCTGCTTGTTGTTCCACTCATGAGGCTTATACAAAGACATCAGAAAGATGGCACTCCCTAATTTTCCTTCCTTAGGCTTGTGAAGTATTTATATGCTTATGGCTGATGGTTTCCTTGAGATGGTTAGATGAAAATTTAAAAAAATCATTGCAGGATTTTCTAAATTTTGCATGACTGCACTTCTGAGGCTGGAGAGGGGACTTGTACTTGAGCTTTGAACCCCAGTATGGGAGATTATGTTTGGCTCTGTCAGTGATGTATGTCATCACAAAGGATTTTGAACATGAATTACATCAGTGGTGAATGTAAACAAATCTTTCAAAAGGATAAATGGAGATAAATATACAAAGGAATATTGCCATGCACCTTAGTTGCATGGAGATCAAAGTCTGGAGTTATAAATGAAGTTCTGTATAGTTTCTGATTCTGAACTGAATTCAAATCTGAGAGAAAGTTTCATCGTGTCCTCCCCCTTGCCTGCTCCTGTGTCCGTATTTTTTTGGAATAGAAAGTAAGTGTCAGCATCACTGAACACAAACTGTGTCTTGAATAGGCTTCAGTCTCAAGACTGCCTACCCCAGAAGAGCAGAGCTCTGAGTGTGGCCTCCATGTACTAGGAATACTACCAGGGTTGGGAGCAAAGTGGGATTGCTTCTATCAGTCACAAGGTGAGGTTCATTTATTGCAGTTTAAACTGATTGTGAAATTACAGTGTTTTCCAAAATTCAGTCTTCACTAGCTGTAAAGTCAAATAATTGTATTGCATGAGTCAGTAAATGATTCGGTAATGAACTAAATATCTGAGCTTGGGATCAAGACTGCAAGCTTTTTAAAGAAATTTAGATGAGTTTCAGTTCAGTAGGGTGAAATAGGTATGAGTGAAAACACCTAAATGAGTCCTAGAAATAGCCCTCTCCCAGGGCAGAAGCTATAACTCTTCACAGACCAGCTGACCCACCAAGCAAGAAGTCTGAGGATCCCTGTTCATAGCTGAAATTGCTGAACTGTTGTTAAGCACAGTTTCAAGTTATGAAGCTATTAGCTTGATCCCCTCTGCCAAAACTTTTGGACACATTTTGAGCTAAAAAAGTAGTTGTCCTTAGAAGAGAAGCCTGAGGCCATCTGACGTGGCTAAAAAATGGTTTGTAAGCATGTGCACATGCCTCTTCACTGGCTTCTCTTTCCTTCTTGCTGCCAGCAGGAGCTTGTCAAATCAATATGATTCAAACGTATCAGTCCACAGACTTGCAGAACTTACATTTTTATGAGGAATTCATATGTGTGCTCATTTGTCCTCTCCGTAGTTTTCATTGGTTTTACTTTTTTCACGGTAGGCATTCTCTCAGCATATTTGGCGTGGCAGCACATCAGCCCAGTACCACCTCCAGTGAGAACCAAGCAGCTTTCCAACATAAAGCTGATGAATCCACAGGATTGGAAAAATTAAACGTGAGAGGGGAAGCATGGTTCTGTTTCATCATGCCACTCGCCCTGGAGATCATTTCCCAGGCAGCTGTTTCCAGGAGGCTGCTTGCCCCATCTCCAAGCTGGCTCTGCAGCTCCCAGACCATCACAGCGGGCTGTGACGGCAGGCTGGGGCAGTCAGGGAGACAGGGGTAATCACTCATTAGTGGTAGGGAAATGTCCATGGGGAGACCCATTTCAGGGCAATTCTTTGCCTTGGGGATGCCCTGTAGCAGTCACTGCACTGGGGGTCTAATCTATTGCAGCCCTCAGGATAAGTACTTGTGCCACAGGAGTGATGCTTGCCTGAAGGTCCCAAGATACAGCAGAGAAGACAGGCACCAGTTTCGTCTTTAGTCAGTTCTTTCACGTGTCACCACACTCGGGTGTGTGTTCCCCTTCAGCTGCTTCTGATGGTATCAGGCAGTCACTTCCTCAGGCTTTGCCGGATTGCTTTTCGCAGGAAGTGGAAAAAGGCGTGTTACTCGGCGAGCTAAAGGTGGCCAAGGCTGCTCTCAACCACATCGCTGTAGTGTAAGCCTGTGGGATAGAGGTCTGGATAGAGGTTTTGCTGATAGAAGCCTTGCTCTTATGTTTTGAGCTGCAGAGAACTTTTCTAGTTCTACAAAGCAGGCGGCTCTCGGCTGCCTGTGAGAGGAGAAGCTTGCTTTCAGGAGATGGGAACTGGCGTTTAACATTCATTCCAGGACAAGGCTTGAAAGGGAAAGGTGCTTTTCATCCCATTTTCACATACAGCTTTTGTTTGTCCTCCCAGACTGAAGAAAAGGTTAGAATTAGAGAACTGCTAGGCAAATATGCCGCCTCACTTGAGTGAGTGCTGTATTATGCTTCACTCACAACAGACATTTTTCTTTTGACTGTCTCACACGAAGACCTACTGAAAAATAAATGAGTGGCTTTTTTAATTGAAATTGTAATTGTTTCAAAATTTTTGTAACTTTTTTTGCTTGTGTTTTCCTTTTAATATGGAAAGAGGGAAATAAAAATGAGTCAGAAAATGATGAATGATATCTAAATCAGCTGCATGGGAAAGTTAGAAAGTTCCAAAACCAAGGGCACTGAATTAGGATCACATGTGTTAAGAAGTAAGTGTAATAGAATTGAAGCAAGATGTAGATTAGGAGTTCACATTTCTGGGGTATAACACAAAGGAAATTATAAGTGAAACAAAAATTTGAGGAGACAGCAGTGTATGTTAAAGTTATTGCAAATTAAGAGAGAGAAAATGAACAGCTAGGCTGAGTTTGTTTCGACTGAGGTAAAGAGAGAAAGAAAGAGGTTTCTGATTGTGGTATGCCTTCCACAGGAATGCAGACAATTGAGGGTCTGAAAAAAGCTGCTACACTGATGACAAGGCAAGAGGATTAAAAAAAAATTGCTGTACTCTACTTGCCTGTCTTTGCTGCTGAGTGCATAAGCCCCGGATGATCCTTTGACCACACAGCTTCAACATCACTGTGAAAGGTGCAGGAGGAAAACAAGCCTGGGCTCTGAAAACACATGAACTGTTCAGGGGGCACACACGGAGCGATGAATTGGATATTTTTTAAGTGAGAAAAAAGCAACATTGGCCAGGGCAGGGAATGACTTGCATTTATTTCCTTGCTGGCTGAGAGTTATGTTTAATCTATGGTTAATGTAAAACCTTTAGATGATAGTTTCAATCTTAGGTGCTTAAATGCAGGCTTTTAAGTCTTTTTTCAGCACAGAAATTAAGGAGGCCTAGTTTTCAAAGGCAATGACTTCAGTGAGGTTTATTGGTGCTCCGTCAGTTCCCAGCTAGCTGCCAAAATATGGATTTCAGAGCCCAGCTATAGTCAGCTAATTACAAGAAGTCCAGCCACAAAATCTACTGCTGGAGTCTGTGTGGGCACTTCCAGAGTCTAGAGCAAAGCTATAGAGAAAACCAACCATGATACAACAGCTTTTTTGTTGTTGCTGAACTAGCTGGGCTGATCTAGATGTTTGTGTGTGCATTACACCACTGTATCAAGTACATGGGTGTGCAGCAAAAGTCTTGTCGTTCACCATTCCTCTGAACAGTTGCATTTTCTCCCACTCCCTGCTAAGTCACCTTAAAACCTGGGTTTGTTAAAATCCTGGGATGCATCTATTTGTGAGAAAAAATTAGTCGCTATCATGTCATGGCCCAGCCCCACCACGTAATCTCAGGTCTCTCGGCAATGCTGAGCAGAGAAGACAAGCAAATACTTTCTATTCTTGAAACATGCAAATTCCTCTTATATTAAAGGTGTATTAATTAATTGTCTCTTAAGCTACATCTACTCAGCATTATTACGTATCATTGAATCACTGGAACCAATGTTGCCCAGCACTGGACTCCATCCCCAGCCCAGCCTGCTTCTCACACAGCTTTCATTCCCTTCTCCTCATGTAAAGCCCGTTGAGGTATGTCAGCAGGAAAGAGAGAAACTTGCCCATAAAATGCAAAGCACTTTCTTCCCTGATAGGTGGTCACCACGACTTATTTATTCACTGCCCTTGCTCCGTGTGGTGTCTAGCATATGCAGATGTACTGGGGAAGCGGGGGAGGGGTAGGACAAGGGAGAGGGGTAAAGCAAAGGAATCAGTAAACTTTCCACGTGTTTAAGTTTGTGCCCCTGTGAACACAATGCGTGACAAATCCCACGATTGTCTACATTGTTTCTTTTTAATATATTCCCTTAAATATTCTTTTGTTTGTCTATACATAGGTGAGATACTCACAGCTCAGGGAGTAAATTAAACGGCTATTTTGTTTCATGAATTTCACTTTATTTGCATTGCTCCCTAGAGAGAAAAGAAGTTCCTGTAGGCTTCCCTTCTAATCAGAAGGCAAAAGTCTTTTACAATACTGAATCATTAACCAATTAACTGAAAATATTATTTTTAAAAGCCCAAACAAAGCAGAACAGAGGAAGTATAATTTAGTTCTTCTGAGACAACTGCCAATAATTAATTCTAACCCATTAAACTTTGGCTTGTTAAAAAACTAGGATGCATCTATTTGTGAGAAAAATTAGATTATCACTCCCTGTTGGCTCATGACTTTTTCACACCACTGGCACAAACTCTCAGTTGAAAAAAAATTATGAACCCACCTTTGTGGGTATTTCTAGGGTTTATATGAAAATTATGTCCAGTTCAACGCTTTTTAATATTAATCAGTCTGAAAATCATCAAAGAAGATTCAGAGAGTTTAAGTCAATAGTAGGTATGCTCAGGGACCAAAGCAAAAAATAATAATAATAATTTGGGCCTTGGTAGACAAGGAGCATTGCACACACTGTTATTCTCCGGCAAATGGTGAGACGAAACATTACTTACAGGTTCCTAGCAACACTATAAAGGACCTCGTGGGAGTCACAAGAAGCCAGCTGCAGAACAGTCTTATCGAGCATGATGTATTTGATCAATGAAAAGCTGGCAGCCTTCATACTACAGGTTATACCGGTGTTGCTGCATCTGGGTGCATCTTCCACCACCCTTTAAAGGTCTAGATTAACATAGTGCTTTTACGGATCAGCATTTGAACGTCGCTTCGTGAAAGGTGTTGTAGAAAGTGAAGAGCACCAGAAAAAAAGAGAACAAAGAAGCCTCAAGAGCACTTATAATTGTCCTGTAAATAGCTGGAAGTGGCTTTTGATAGAGACATTCTCCACACAGGCGCATTAAAAGCCTCGCTGGATATCCTTCAGTGTAACTGGCTACAGGATGAATTTAAGCGCCAGTTGAATAGACGGTTAGCCAGGACGTGATATCCGTGTTTGAATCCCTAGATTAGTCCTGCAGTTTACATGAGGCAATCCCTGAGGTCCACTTTGTAACTATTTTTCATCATCCAAGGATTTCCTTTGGATTAATTAAAAGATTAATGTCTGGAAATCCTTCGAATTTCCTTTCAGCAGTATAAGGACGCAGTGAAGTTATTTGCCCAATTAAACGTCTCCATTTGACTCCCCGTCCTTATTTAGAAGTGGTGATTTGGCAACACAGATAAATGAATATTAATGACAATTGTTCACCCTTCCTTGGCTTATCTGTGCTTCATCATCAGATGCTGCTCTTAAGATTATTCGGGATTTTATTTATATTTAAATTTAAGTAAATGGACGTGCAAATTGCACATGGCTTTGCAGTTCCTGATGTGCAGCTTCTAAAATCCTCATTCCAGTGATGCTTCTTGTTAAATGCACAAATGTGAAGAACTTTCTTTTCACAAATTCCTCCACAGACAGCGAACTACCTCTCTCATTCACAAATTTCCTCCAGAGAATCTTTCAAATAGCTGACCACTTTAAAACCTTACTATTGTCCCTACCTGCTACAAATTGCTTAGCCAACTTTGAACCAAAACCAGAGTCTTTTCACTGGATTATGCATTGCAAAAGGCTTTGGATTATTTTGTATGACTGCACTCCTTATTTATAACAAGAAGATTATGGTATTAAACAATAAAGAATTTTTGGACTCATGAAGGTTCAGATCATTTAATTAATTTGCTAAAAACTTCAGGATTGAAGGCTCTTGATAATCTTCTAGCGCAATTGATACTACAGTAATCGGTACATTTCTGAACACTTTAAAAATGCTACAAAGCAACCTGTCCAGTATGCTAGGTAGCAAAACAAGTCCCACTCACTTATGCTGCATAGATACAAACTGCAGCACTGAGGCTTCTTAATTTGGCTACCAGTTTTAGAAAAAAAAACCCACCACAACACAACAAAACCACTTGAGAACTGATAAATCTTAGCATTAGCTATTACTCTGTTGTTACCAGCATTTACATATTGCCGGCTGTCTCACAGTCTCCATTTATTCATGGCTGTTTACCCATGGGATGGGTAAACCAGATGAAATTCATAATGGTAGAAGAGGGTACCCAGTGAGAAATCCATCCTATGGGAAGTTACACAAGCATCAGACTGATGAAGCTGCATTTTCTGTGAAGTGTTGTCTCATGGTTGGCTGTCTTGCTTTGGCTTTTTCACTCTGAGTCCAAGTTGGAATGTCTGCCATGGGCAGGCATTTACCAGGCTCCCTTGATGTGCGCATTCTCATGTCTGTGATAAGACAGGAGTTTAGATGGCAGCATTTACCATTAAAAGGCACAAAAAGAGTCAAGTTCACCTGTGTGAGCATTTATTTTCTTTACACTTGTAGGAACTGAACTATCTTTTAAGCCCATATCTCTATCGAAGATTATTGAAATTGACTGACTAGTTCTAATCCTCTCGATGGAGGGAAAAATGCTGTGGGACAGTATTACCCTGTTCCCACAGAAACAGAGCTAAAAATTATGTGGTCTATTTTGCACGAGTGGTGCAGGGGAAGTATGTTCTGGGGATATGACCCTGATTAGGTGAGGAACAGAAGGTGCTGGAGTCAGACCGGGTGTGAGTGAAGGGAGTGGAGGAAATTTGCGGCAGCTCATACGGACAGCCTTGTGCCCACCCACCTGGCTATGGGTGAGTAACACAGGTTCAGGTGAACTTTGAGCCAAAGTTTCTCTCTGTCTTTCCTGCAGCACAAACTGTCAGGCAAGATGTTAGAGGAAGAATTAAATGACAGCAAACAGTCAAACAAGGAACTGTTTTTTGAGAGAATGCAGTCAAGGACTGCTTGAACACAATGTGGTTAAACTGGTACCCACAAAGGGGTAAGTACTTGAATAGTGGCAGGAAATTACTTTTGTTTTTTTTTTTTTTTCACATGTCAGAATAAGTGTAGATGATTACTTTAGAAAGAAAGCTGGTTACTTTATTTATACCTCCATTGAACTCAGCTCGTGACTCCTTGCCCCATAGGAGCTTAGGTCCAGCCCTTGCTTAAATGAATTTGGCCTACACAGGACAGTAACCTGGAGAAATTCCTGTTTCCTTGTAGCACCTTGCGGCTACACCGCACAATCTACATTGCCTCACAATGTCTTCTCTTGCTGTAATAGTCTGTGACCTTGGAGTGATTTGAACAGCAAGTAACTCCTGGGGCTTATCAGACAAGGAACAGTGTGGAGAATAATAAAACTGTTACTGTACTTGATACTCTGAGAACTCCAGGTCAGTTGCACCTCCAGCGAGGCAACTACCTACCTTCTCGTGAAAAACAACAGCAGCTCCCTTCCCTGAGACAAGGATCCAGGCTTTGAGAACAGATGGTGCTGCTTTCTATGCCAAGCATTCTGCACTTCACTATTTATTAAATTGGCCAGAGAAGACCATAAGACCGGCTCTCAAATAATGCACGTGAGCCGTGACGTGTGTGCTGTTCATGCTGAAACCCTGTTTGCTCTGAGGGCTTTTTTGCTCACAAGGAGTGGAATGTGTGTAGGACTGAAAACCAGGTTCTCTGTGATTGTTCTTCCAGCTGATTTGCTTTCAATTCTGTCTCTATTTTATTCCTTGATTCCTTTTTATTTAAACAATTTCTGGAAGATCATGGCAATTGCTTTATTGTGCTCCCAGTACAGATGGTGTGGGAGTCTAAAACCCGTAGAAAGAAAGCACTACTGCTTTGACATCATGTCTTTCTGGCATCCCCTTTGAATACCTCCAGTCACTTAGGTACATAGTTCTTCATGATCCCTCTACTTCCTCCTAAAATAAGTGTCATAACTCCCATGTCTTCCACACTAGCATGCCTGTAGTTTCCAGCAGAGTAGAAAGCTAACCTTTTAGCTTTCCCTTGACTCATCTCCTGACTAGTGACCAGATACACTGAAGTATGGGACACTGACACGGGTTACAGGTATTTGCTGTTCTAGAGGCAGTAATTGAGATGCTTAGATGCTTGGTATTTCTTAGGATTCAGCCTAGTTGCTACCATATTAATCTTCTCAATTTCAGTCGCCTTTTCAGCGCTATAATATACTACAGCATTGTGATCCAAAGAAAAAAAGAGGCCAAATGGGGATAATCTCCGTGAAGCTGCAGTTTCTGGTAAGAACAATTCCTGTTATTGATTTTGGCTATTTGATATTTTGGTGGTTTAGAGTTTGCTCTAAAAGAAAATACAACCCTGAAGTAGAAGTTTAAAGCAGTTCACAATGGCCTGGAGTACTCAGCAAATCCAGTTATGCATAACCTCTAATCACCTCCTACATGGAGGGGGGGGGGCACTATTCTGCCCTCAGCTGTGGAAAATCACACACACCTTTTCTTTATGAATGCCTGCAATGATGGTATCCAGGCTTCTGAGAGAGGCAACACAAGACACAGGTGCTGGCGCTCCAGCCAAAAGATGGCAATTTTTTAACAGACCCTATGCCCTTCTAACCACCTTTGCATTCGCTGCCTCAGCTTCTCTTTTTCCTTTTAACAAAGCAAAATAAAGCGGTGGTGCATTAAAAGCCTTGTGGTGCATTAAATAACACGCGTGTGTTTTCAGATTTGTAGACTGGAAATGGATCTTGCTACAAATAGACATTAGTTTCTGGACAAACTAGCTCCTTAAGTAAAGGGATCCCAAACCTACAAAGACCAATGAGGTTAAAAATCAGGGAAGTTGTTTAGTGGTCAAAGTCCTGGATTTACAAACCAGCACATCCTGCATAATCAAATCAGATCTCCTACAGTTGGTTCCAAAGTCACTTCAGCAGGTGGGTTTGAAGACCTGCAGGACAGGTTTATTTGAAACTCCACTCTCTCTGGAAACAGCAGCAGCAGCGGGAGGGCAGGGAGAAGGGAATCAGCTGATTTTGCAGGGAAGAGGTAGAGGAGGTCTGACTTGAGAGGACTCATTTTGTATTCCATGCTGCTGAAAGCCATGCTTATTTCAGAGCTGTTAGTCCTCACTAGCCCGAAGACTTCAGGACAGCAGTTCTTTTCTTCCTTCTCCAGACCCTGACTAATGCACAGACGGAGCGTGGGACAGCATGCTTGTTAAAAGGAAAAAGGACACACTGGGATGTTGGTGCAGGGTTGGGCTTGCGTGAGGAATGAAATCTTCCAAACAGGACAATTGGTCACTGTCCAGTGGTGACTGGGGTGTCTTCTGCAAGGGTCCTTGCAGTGGCCTCTCCAGCTGCATCAGGAGAGACCCTTCAAACCACTGCTTTGCTAAATTCTTATAATCCAGCAGGCCATGGTCCTACACCACCAGCAAAGCACATGCATACATCACACCACTACTCATACACCTGACCTACATAAAAGGAAAGGGAAGGGAGGGAAGGGGAAGGGAAGGGGACAGTAGAAGGCATTTTCAGTGTAACATCACTTATTAGCGTCATAGAATCACAGAATGGTACAGGCTGGAAGGGGTCTTAAAGATCATTTAGTTCCAGCCTCAGATCATCTAGTTTAAACCCCACAAAACTACAACAAAAGTAAACTGTTTTACGCGGAATGACAATTCAAACTGATGTGACTAAATCAGTACCTAAACCCAAATCAGTACCTGATTCGGTACCTAAAACCCCAAAAAGCTGAGCACTCACTGATCCTAGCCTTTTCTCCTCTTATATGCCTGTATGTAAAGCAATCATTACCGGTTTTATGGTCCTGCATTTGCTTCTTCATCTCCAAATAATGGCATTTCCATGGTAATCTTTCTTATCTTCAAAGCTTTTATCCCAGCTCTACAGGCTTTCTACTGTACAACAGCAGCGTTCACTGACAGCTATCAGCAATGTTGTAACTCATCTGTAGATATTCCAGTAAATGTTCTTTGAGACAGTCATCTTCTAACATGAAAGGAAACATGCAGCGAGTGGGAAAATTACATAAACCTCTTCCCTTGGGCCTGGATTCCGCAGACCTTTAAACACCCTCGATTATTGACCAACTGACAGACAAACGTGCAACATTTGGTTAGCCAGTGGAAATGACTTGCAGCTTACAGAATCCAGTACACTGTTTTAATATTAAAGTGGCTCAAGTAATACACATGTGGGAAAATAATATTCCTTATTCCAAAATTGCATTGCTGCTTTTTATCAAAAGAACACAAAATGTTTACTTAGAAAGTGTTAACCATGGATATTCAGAGAGCTTTGTCTTTTGACATGAGTATTCATCAGGACATCCAGAAGCTGTCCTGGAAGATAAGTTGCTGAACTCAAACAATAGGGGAAAATACTTCAGTGAGAAGCATGTCATCTGACTGGATGCAAAGATTCCTGATACAGTTTTTGGGAATAGCTCCCCTTCATTCTTTCTTCCTGCAGCAATCACCTTCTGTGCAGTACAACAGTCTGCATACATGGTGATCATGAAATCAGCTCCTTGTTTTAACTTATTGCTAACACCATATGATGGGATCCATGCATTCCCTGAAAATAAAAGCCTGCTGGAAGTGACTCTTATCTCACTTTAATTGTCAGCAACACAGTCATACAAGAAGAGATCAATTAGAGCAACATACCTCACTTTCTAAACATGCCTGCATTTATCCAGATGTTAAGAAATTATATTCAATAATTTATTAAATCACTTCGGGTAGCAAGATGAAGTTAGGTGGAATGAACAGACATGATATCAGTAAAACGCGGCTGACCTTACACTTTTTACTATTTTATTGTTTGTATTCTATGAATAAATATTTTTATTATATGTTTTATATTCAATATTGGTTAAATGAAGGAGATCAGTCTGGCTAGGTAGCTGTCTTGACTAACACCACTCCATCAAGCTTTCAGTTTCTGCTTTCCTGTCCTTGTTACAACAAACATCTCTGCATTTGAAGCAATAAAATGCTGTGCATTCCCATGGACAAAACCAGAGCTTAAAAAAAAAAAGCTCAGGAAAGATTTTGCACAGTTCACATGTCAGACAAACTTGTAAAGGCTCAAATTGCAGCAGAAGACAAAGATCAGAAATTCCCAGAGGTCTGTACACGTGCACTCACTAAAGTTGCCTGTAATTCTTGAGTCGTATCGGTACAATGGTGTACAGGCACAGAGGGAAAAACGAGCAGTTTATAAAAATCTCCTTTACCAGAGTTTGAGAAGACAAAAGCAAGCAAAGACAATGAGAGGCTGGCATGCAGATTCCAAAGCTATTTCAGCCATGGGAACGCAAAGGGGTCAGTCTTGTTTTTCAGTAAGATGTAACAAAGCGACTCACAACACAGAGACCAAGTATGAAATAACATGGTATCACAATGGCATGGATTCCAAAAATGTGAGAATTATACACAAATGGTACTAGGCAAAAGAGGAATCTCAAATTATGTCAGTTTTGTCTGCATAAATAAATGTGATAGTGTGTGTGTGTGTGTGTGTGTGTGTGTGTGTGTGTGTGTGTTTGTGTGTGTCATGTGCAGCATCCATCCCTCTGACTTCTGGAACAGAACAGTTTACACACAATTTGTTTGTTCTTACACTCTTCACGCTTTTTCTTACACCAGCTTGCTTTGTGCTCCCCACACCCTACCCCCCACCCGCCCGGCCAAATTCCCACAGAAAGGTGGAAAAGGAAGTTCCATCAGAAAATCCAGTCACCTCAAACTGCCCAGTGAACAGGGGTGATTTTCATCTAGCAAAGAATTTACCAGCTCGGTTTACTTTCGGCAGGAACCAGTTCTGCAACAAACATCATTCAAATGTTAATCTGCAGAGGGAGGACCGGGACTGTCTTTCCTGTGACTACACTGAGTTGTAGGAGTGCTTCAAAAATATGGCCCATCGTAGGGCTGAGGTCCTAGATCTCGTCGCTATGGAGTCTTAAACTACGCTGGCCCTTGGGTGTCAGGCCCCTCACGCTCCTCCCCGACAGCACCCCATGTGAGATGACCGGCCACAAAGTGCCATGCTTCCATGTCGCAGGAATTACTGCGAGTATCACTGCTGCTGCTTCACCCTGTACGAGCTGCTTTGTACATCCCCCCAGTGTCAGTGAATGGCAAGATAATAATAAAGCATTTTTTCTATAGAGTGCTTGAGCGTGCACTTATACTTCCTTCACTTACTCTGAAGTCCTGGACAGAACCGTGTGATATAATTGATGGTGATGGCAATGTAAATTATAGTCTGGAGAGAACGTAAAATATCCAAGTCAGAGATTATGCTTCTTACCGATGGGACTTCAGAACTGTATCAGTGTGGTTTCAGAGGTGTGATAAATACCAAGATTAACTCCAAGACTGAGACTCTAATGCCTGCAACAGCTTTTTGGGTCTGGCTTTTTAGCACAACAGTTGTGAAAGGAAGACAAACTGAATTCTTGAGCTGCACTGCTTCCTCTCATAAGTATGGGCATTAAGTGGTACTAGACACTGAATTTCACTTTCAAACTGGTAATTCCGTAATTTGGCCACAAACTACTTCATCACAAGGAACATAAATTTGGCAGTTTTTACACAGGTATTCACCATGATATTTATGATTAAAACAATTCTTATTTTCACTTACTATCACTGGGTGGAAATTTGCAATTCTGGTCAGGCAGTACTTAGAACTTTGGGGTTTTTTAAAAAAAAAATATTACTTAAATAATAAAGATTTTATCTGCTATGCATAATAAGTAATGACCTAAATTGCAATAACGAAAATAAGCATCTAAGGTCATGAACATATAACAGAATTATTTAAACTTACCTCATCACAATTCTGATTTAGCATTAATTTTGGGGGGAATATGGCACCTATTGAAACATCAGTATTATCTCTCTTTTTTTCCTTTTTTTCCCCCTAGGTCCACATTTTAGGTTCCTGAGTAAGCAGTGACCATAAATAGTAACAGGATAAAAGATTTCAGAGCATACTTAAGTTGCTACAATAAATTCAACCAAGACATCTTTCTGAGTCAATACTTAATTAATTCTTAGTCATGGCAACGGGAAATCTTTTCTGTTTAAGTTGCCATGCTTTCCAAAGATGCTTGTCCAGAACTCAAGCTTCTGGTCATGAATGATCATAAATACCTAATAAATTAATTACAAGCATGTATCCAACTATTCTAGCTTTAAAACCTGTATTTAGACATATATTTAAAAAAAAAAAAGTTTCTATGATTTCCATTCTAATTCTTCACTGGGTCTTTATTTTCCACTACGTCTTTTAAAATATCTCAATCATGCCACCCATTCTAAACACCCTGGTCTTCTCTCTGCTAAGTTGATCTCATAACTTTAAAGGAAACTGCTGAGGACACGGACACCTGAGAAACATTACTATGTTTATTTTTTTAAAAAAATATTATTATTGTTATGTTACTTTCTGTTAGTTTCTTTGGAAATTAGTTCTTCAAGGCTGCATTTTATCAAACTGTTAAGACATATCATTGTTCATGTCAGCAAAAATCTTAATTGTGGGAAAACAGGGAAAATGTTCCCTTTTGACAAATCCAGAAAAGATGTTGAAACAGTCAGTGATGTCAGTTGATATTGAACCACCACTGTTCAATACAGGTACAAAATTGTGATAATAACCTGAGAAGAGTTAGATGGCTCAGGTTCGGGAACTACCACTGAGGGTTTTGTGCATGTCATTAAGCTGGAAAAGAAATCAGCAGGAGGTCGATAAAAAAATTACCGTGATTGTATGTCAATGTGCATAGGTCTCCAAAATGTTAATCCCTTGTGAACTTCATCCTCCAGTGGAACTAATGGTTTTGTTATGTGGATTAAAAATGTAGGGGTATGTTTTGTAAATTACTTCCCTCGTGGGGTGCCAGAAAGCAGAAGAAAGAGACACCATCCAGATTTCACATTTGAGATGGATGCCACTGAAGGGAGAAGTCTTAGAGTGAAAAAATGGGTTTGTAGCACCATTTTTATACTTAGTTAAGGGCAAATCTCAGGAAAGAGTGATTCTAGACATAAATTCATGTGCACATGTATGCTTACGTCCTCATACACTGGGAGAGAATAGTACCCGCATGCATCATTGTACATCCAAACACGCCTGTGTGTCTTTCAGAGCCTGACACCCTGAAGGTGTGTCATTTTAAAGATGCATATACAAAAGCTGCATAGACATAGCTGTGTTTGAGATTCATGTAATAGAAAACCTCAGCACGGAAGGAAGATTGATGGTTATTAAAGCCTCCAAGGTTTCAACACCGGGCTGTTAGTCTTCTTAAAGGGCTGGAGCACATCCCCTACAAAGAGAGGCTGAAGGAGCTGGGCTCATTCAGCCTAGAGAAGAGGCTGCAGGGAGACCTCGTTGCAGCCTTCCGGTACCTGAAGGGAACATACAAACAGGAGGGGAATCAACTTTTTAAAAGGGTAGATAATGGCAGTACAAGGTGGAATGCATTAAAACTAAAGGAAGGAAGGTTTAGATTAGATATCAGGGGGAAGTTCATTACAGAGAGAGTAAAGGTACTGGAATGAGCTGCCCAGAGAAGTGGTGGATGCCCCATCCCTGGAGGGGTTCAAGGCCAGGTTGGATGGGGCCCTGGGCAACCTTGTGTAGATCCAGGCCTGGACGTTGGTGGCCCTGCCTGTGGCAGGGGGGTTGGAGCTCGATGATCCTTGGAGTCCCTTCCAACCCAGACCATTCTGTGATTCTATGATTCTGTAGTCCATAAAATTACTGGTCTCAATAGCTTCACTGGATTCAAATGGTGTTTATGCTGCATCAAGACAGCAAAATAATAATAAAAGAACCCAAAACAACTGACAGGAATCTCACTTCAATTAAGTGGAAACATGTAAGCAAATCCAGAGGTGTAATCACTGAACTGCTTCTGCACCTGAGAGAACAGCAGTCACTTTCGGCAGCTAGGGGAATCAATACTCCACTACCGAGTTGCTCAAAGATTCGGCGCTGGGAGCCAGATGGGACACAGTCCTGCACAATCCCTTCCTGCAGCCAGCCTGAGTCCAGCCGGGCTGGCTACAAGCACGGTGCCTACAGTAGGCATCACAGCACTGTCAAAAATGCACGCACCTGGCAGGGACCAGACAGGGCTGTAACATAGTTTATGTCCAAGAG
This sequence comes from Gallinula chloropus, assembly GCF_964237585.1. Classification (NCBI taxonomy): domain Eukaryota; kingdom Metazoa; phylum Chordata; class Aves; order Gruiformes; family Rallidae; genus Gallinula; species Gallinula chloropus. Next base: position 96,354,806 of record NC_140085.1, read on the forward strand.
TGTACAAATGCCTCTTCCCTCGGTCCCGTACGGCATCGTGCGGGTTGTCAGTGCAAGTGTGCTCAAACACTCTTCCGTCTCCTTTGCACACCCGGACCGCGGACACGAAGCTTGTCCCTGAGCACACACCTACACTTTGTTCGTAAGGAAGAGATCTAAATTTCATATGTAAATGACTTGCATAAATTATGGTGAGTTGTAGTCCAAAATATATTCACAAAGACTGATCTTCCCTTTCCCTAATTTATGTGCTTATTATGCAAATACCTACACCCAAGTGAGTTAGCTCAGGCTTTCTAACTGAGAAGCAGACGCTTGTAGGGCTATGTTAATCTACCCTTTTTGGGTAGAATTTTTGGTGCCCGCTTAATAATGTGATGAACTGTGCCACAGAACTGCCTCTTCCTCTCCAGTGTCTATAAAGGAAACCCAGACTGATGGCAATACATACATTTCTTGTCAGATGAATCCCCCTATGCTCTTCAGGTCCAAGACCCCCTTGTATATGGCATTCCCTCTAGGTATCCTTGGTGTCCTTCTGAACCTGTGGTTTCTTTATGTGACAATTTAGTGGACTTATTTACGTTTGTTGCGGATTTTTTTTTCCTCTGTGATGGTTATGTTTTTTGAGGGGACACTCTTTGTTAAATTACTGATTTTTTAAAAAAAGTGATCATCTGTTACATGACATCCATGAAGCCATATACTTCCAAGGGAGGATGTCATAACCCTCTGAAAGGAGGCTAGCCATAAGCTGTGTCTGCCCTGCCAATCACCTCTGCAAGCTTTCCTAGCAACAGCTGGATGTGCCATACATAGCAGCACAGTCTGTAGGTGGGAAAGTGGTTTCTGTAGCTCTGCACTCTGCTTCGCACTGGGGCGGGGGGCAGAAGCTACCTCAACCATTCAAAGGCTGAAACCAGATCTGTTGTGTTGCTGGGGGGGGGGGTCCACCCATTAATTACCCCAAGGATTATGTTTAAAGGCCTTCAGCTGACCTTGGAAATGAAGCCAAAGGAAGGCAGTAAGTGAGAACCTCTTTCATTTGCAAGAGTCTGAAGCTAGGCAGTTCAGGGTGCCACTCTTGGCACCACACGAGTTTGATGTCCTCACCTACACCTCCAAATTTTTTGAATTGCAGTAACCCTACCTGGAGGGAACAGTGCAAAACTAGTTTTCTATTTTTTTTTTTTTTAATTGGTCCAGTGAATTTTAATCACACAAATAATCAGAAAGTTATGCATTTATACCAACAGTGATATTTTACTATCATTAGTTATCTACTCTGAATGAATCTGATTAACTGACAGTGGAATTTTATACGGAGAGCAACAAAGAAGTTCTTTTTGCTGGCAGGAGACCTGGCTTTGAATGTTCACATTCTTGTTTGGCGTGATGTATGGGTAGCCTGGATTCCTATAACAGGAAGGATTTTGCAGAAAATAGCTAGCTGCCTGATAGAGTCAAAAAGTAGCTGCTGCAGCAGTAAATCTCTGCCATAGTTTTGCATAAAGGCATATCTAACTGAGGAAACTGAGCATGTTATTTTAGAAACACATATGAGAAATGGAAGTGTCACAAGTGACAAAACATGGCTATTTCACCTGAGAAGGGATACATATAAAATCAAAGCATGCCATGAAATTGGTTTCTATGATACATTTCAAAATGGGGAAAAAAACAGCAGATTAATGTTGTTTCTGTATTTTCAGCAGTTCTGCAGTCACCTTGTACTTAGCATTGGCCACGAAATGATGGCAGAATCAAACTTGGTAAATATTTATTTAGCTCTAAGGTATTAAGACTAATCCCTTCAGTTTTCCTCTCTGTTTTCCTCTCACACAAATGAGAAAAAGTTGTCACATGCAAACTTTCAGTCACTACTGATAACCCAAGGGGATATGGAGCCATTTCATCTTACAGAGGTGCTTGCATAAGCAGTTACAAAATCATTGTATTTTTGCTGTAATACAGGATAAAATGTTTAACCTTTGCAGCATGGTGGCTCTTAACTGACCGGTGGAGCACAGGTCTTCTGTACAAAGGGCTGAACCCAATGGTTTCATGGGGAGACTTTTGTACTGAGGATTTCTGTGCTGCAACCAGGAGCCAAGAGATGCTTGGTGGGGTTTCCCTGGATCAGCTTTACATCAGTTCAGAAAAAAATAAGTGAAAGAACATGGTCCAAATCCTTTTTTTTTTTTTTTCCTTTTGCATCAGCACAGCTTCTTTAATAGTTAACACTTGTACTCCTTGGAATCATGCCATGCATCTTAACTCTTCTTTGCCCACTTTATGAGATATGCGTGTTGTACTTCCATGCCAAAGCTCTGAAGTGAGTCTCTGGTGTATTTCAAACATGTCTTCCAGATATCCACTACTGAGTGAAACAAACTTTCTGCTCCCGTAGCTTTCCCATTCTGCTTCTTCAGCAGATCTCCAAGACTTGAGGCAATAAAGCCAGCCCACCCCTTCCCTTATTTCTATCTATACAGGATGGCCTTAAGCCAGTCTTTCAATGAACTCTGTGGGCTCTTGATGAGGTCCTTACCATGACAGTTTTTTCCTGCAAATCTGCCTCATCATACCCTGTGCATCTTTCAAAGGATGGAGTGAATTAAGCCAGGCCTCTTCAGAGCCTTGGCCTCATTCCTTGTTTTAATATACTTCAGTTCTCAGGACCTAGTTAGGCTAGTCATGCCTTCACACGCGGTGTAGCCACCTTTACTCATTGTGTAAACTGTGAACATCGAAAAAAAAACCCTATTAATTGCATAGTCACACAGTTATGTTTTTTTTTTTCCTTCCAAAATGTAACTGGATCTAAATTGATATGCAAACACTGGGTTATTGACACCTACAGTCATTACTAATATAGCAGAGCAAATTATGATTCGTTTTAGTTAAATAGTTACAATAAAAATAAGGGGGAAAATTCTGAAATGGATTTTTTTGTGTGTTTTTTAATTGAAATGTTGCATTATGTTCTCAGATTATGTACCTCTAATTATTTCTTCTTTAAAAAATATAGACCACTCGCCAATGAAAAATGTTTTTTGAAAGAAAAAGCCAAAATGATTCATTAAAAAAATGTCAAAATAAGCAGTTGGTGTTTCTGAAATGAGACATTTCAGGTCTTTTTATACTGCTTCCATATTTTTTCAGTCGCAATTATTTGCCAAATTACACTCATTGGTGTGAACAATTTCGGTCACTTTAGAACCGTACTTTCAGCGACTTTTACAGTAATTGAAAAAAAAATTATCTATACCTGCTGTTACAACAATAAAGGATGTAAAAATATTCACTGTAAAATGGAGCAGGAACAATAGGCAGTCATAACAGATGAATAAGAAACAGTATTCTGCTGTATGAAAGTAACCTACTAGGCATTTCCCAAGCTGTCTGCAGGTAACAGTCATGAGTTGTCTAGAGCTACACCTAAAAGCAAGCCTTCTAGCACCTCACATAAAACTTCACCTCCCAGGGTGAGGTTTCTTTCTTGCCTGCATTAGATTCTGCATTTGTGTCTCCGATAGCACACCCCCATAGCAGTACTTTAGTGACTTCTTTCTTTATTGGTGCTGATGCCCTTAAGTGTCTACTGAAGATGTCTGACATCGTAAGCATGTTTCAGCTAACTTTTACTCTAGGAGATTCTTACTTCCACCCAAAATCCCAGCCTTTTTCAAAAAGGTGCATACACTCTTGTGAGAAAGTCTGATTTAAATTCACTTACACTTTCTCATTTAAAAAACTGTTTTGGTGAAATCCCCCTACTCACTGTGATCAAGGCAGATCATGGCCTTTGGTTTCCCATGAGAAGCCTTCACCAAGGTCCTAAGCTCTTGGAAAGAAAGATGAATAAAAAAAAATTCCCCAAGATCAGAATCATATGTATTCTTATTGATAATATTCTTCCTAATAATCTTAAAAATTAGGAAGGAAACGGACTTACATGAGATAATAACAACCAACAAACAATGTTGGCAAATGTGCTTGTTGTCTCATGGAAATCTATGTGGGTTTTTTGGCTGATTTTTATCAGCCACTCTTCTCACAGTATCTGTTAGCATCTGCTGCTCATAGAACCACAACTACTTATGCAGCTTATTTAAACCCCATGCTAGTAAAACCTTTGTAAAGCATTGCATCATTATTCAGCTCGTGAAAAACCATCAGTTCCTGAAATGCTAGAGTCCAACTTGAGGTGGCAGGGGTTAAGGATGATTGGGCCTATCTGCTACTTCTCTGCATCTCCTAGTTTGTTTATTGTTTCCTTCAATTGACTACAAGCAGAAGAGAAGTATAACTGATAAAAATAAAGCAGCTTTAAAGCTACCATAAAATGGCCATTTCAGTTTGAAAAGATCAAGTTAAATATCCAGCCCACTCAAGGCTAAGGGCAGAAGTCCACGGTGGGAACATGGAGTCTTCTCTGAAATTGCAGGTCATGGACTATGTGAACTTATTTCCACAAACATGGCCCTTCCTGGACCATGTGAACTTATTTCCACAAACAAATTGTACATATTAACAAATTTTTTGTGTTCCTATAACTAAAAATAGGTAACAAAAGGAAGAGACCTACAGAAAAATCACGTAGCTGCACAAACTTGCTTCTAGCCCTGCAGAATCACAAGATAATGGGGCTGATGGTTTTCAATGCCCCAAAATTGAATATAGCCACCATCGCAGTGCTTCACAACTGAGTAATTCCAGGAGAAAAATCCGAAAAACAGGATTTGTCAGGTTGGCATCATTCTTCATGCTCATCAAATTGTTTAGAGAGCTTAGCTGAAGCAAAAAGTGAAACAGGATAGCAGCTGGTGCAAAAAGATCCTTAAACAACATTTGATAGATGACGAACGTGAGAGAAAGCATGGGTCTCTGGCTGAGGGAGGGAGAATTGTAACAAAGACCTCAATTTATTTTTGCCATTCTACCTATTATACCTAGGATTACTGCAGAAAACAAAGAAATAATGGCGTTGTTCCTTTTAAGTGCAAAGTGTGACAGACTGTGTTTCATTCTGCTCTATTCCTTCCGCAGATTATAAAGCCCAAGAGTTACGACTATGTTTTCACACCAAAATATAGATACATGAATAAATCAGTAAATAAAAATGATCATCTGCTGCAGGGCAGATGTTAACAAAGCACTTGTGGAACAGAAGTGAAACTGATACGAAAAACATTTGCAAACAACTCTAGGATTGGCAACCGTCAAAAGCCAAGAGATTCATATTTAATGCTGGTACTTTTCTCTAATTCAGATGTATTTAAAAAAGAGACACCATATGCTCAGGGGTGGGAACAGGGTGGATATACCAAAGTAACATTATATAGAAACTATAATAAAATCACTGTTGAAGAATTGATCCCAGATGACATGCTGTTGACTGTACTTGGATGTAAATGAGCTGACAAAAAACCAGATAATTAAATATATAATCAGGCCTTGGAACTTGCTGTTGAAGAACAGTATCGAGGATGCAACTAATTTTGCGAGGCGTGGCAGGCGTGAGTTTGTGGGACAGAAAAACATGGCTTACAGCCTTAGTTTCTCAAGGTATTTACATGTGCATGCAAGTTGGAGCAAGTTTTCCTTCTTTCAGTTGGGTTCTTCTCATGCTCAAAGTTACATGTGTGTGTGTGTGTGTGTTTTACCACTTAAGCCCGTATTCTTCCTTGATTGTGTCTGCTAAAGGATGACAGTAGAAGAATGCCAGGTGTTTCAGGACTGTACACCTCACCTAAAATATTCCTTCAAACTGGTTTATTCTGTGTAAGCTGAAAAGAGGGCTTCTGCATTTCTATCACAGGGTGCACTGTTTTGGATTACTTAATCCTTTCTGAATGGATTACTATAAATCAAGGGGGGGAAAAAATCTCAGGCCTTGTGACCTCTTAAATAAGGTGTATGTGTACCCTTGCTCCCCACCCTTCTTTGCCTATCCCCAAACCCGACAAAAATGACAGTATCCCTAAACCCCCTTTTTTTGCAGAATCTGAAAACATTTGTGAATTTGGGACAGATTCCAGCAAATGGCAGACTGTCTCGTTCTGGAGAACTGAAACAATGAAACAGTAAATATTTCCAAAATGAAACATTGATATTTCACATTGGAATGATGCTTTTGTTTGAGATTTGAGAGGGTCAGAAATGTTTATAAAAGAAAAAAAAAAAAAAAACAGAGCAATTTTTTTGTTGTCGTTCAGTTGTTGGGGTTTTTTTTTTTGGGGGGGAGGGGGGGACGGACACAACTGAAATGACATTTTTTGTGCATTGTGGCTGGGTGACCAAATAAGAAAAATCCAATATTCATGTACCTTTAGTCTACACGGATTTTTTTTTTCGTGTTATGTAACAATATTCATCACAAGGTGATTTCTAGATAAAACAGTTATATAATTGCAATTTAGATGTAGTTACTATCAATAAATGTGCTCTTTTCCCTTAGAGGAATGAGGGTATTCATTTCTTTATGAATGCAGCTTTCTCTTGCATGTGGGAATGGCTGAAGTGGTGAATACTTCAACCTCAGTTACACTTCTCATGTGTACCTGTGTACTTCTCTTCGTCTAAAGACAGACCTTGGGACAGACCAATGAATGATCAGGTTAAAACAGAGCTTTAGAGTTTTTCTGTATGCTTCTAACAGCATCTATTAAAAAGCTGTATAGAAATGAAGTGCTCTTTGGGCAGTGAGATTAGTTTTTAAAGTTTAATAAGGTTCCTTTGGTTTACAAACATTTTTTCAAAGGATCAGAAGTATGGAGGTGTATTCTGGGCTACTCTTTTTCAGGCTGAAAGTAGAAGAGCAAATTCTGAATTCAATTATACACGTAAAATTAAAAATAGATGTGTAAACTAAATATGCACTCCTCTTTGCCACTCAAAGTTTTAAAAGACTTGATCGGTAAGTGACTTAGAATGTGCTAAAAAATCATTCAAAGACTGAAAATGTCATTTAGCTTCAGGCCAACAGTAATTTTTATAGATATTTTAAAATGGCATAATAGAAACTATGATGTTCACAGGCTTCATACAGCACAAACCTATGGGTATAACAAGGTAACTTGCTTAGTGAACCATGGCATGTTTCAGCCTTAACGCCTGTTTTTGAATTCACAGGAGTGAATAAGGTTTCAAGTACAAAACATGGATGTAAGCAGCACAAACATAGCATGTTACTGCAGTTACCTTGCGACTTTACCTTGACACATCTTTCATATACTACACATCCAAGCCATATCCCTAGGACACTGGCAGGCACAACCTCTGGGTTCATGCACTCCACTCATACTGTGGAAAACCCACTACATTTAACGACCAATCCACAGAGGAAAAGACAGTGGAAAAGAAAAAAAGCAAAGTAATAAGATTGTGCAATTTATAGTAGTTAAAATCTCGCCAAGATGCACTCATTTCTAAGGATAAGAATAAGCACTCTCAAGGAAATTGAAAAGACTAAGGGAGGAGCAGTTGAGAAGATGAAGAGAGTAAGTCTAAGAAGAAAAACCAGCAAGTTCCTCGGGGGAATTCTAAACCTGCTTCTTCTCCCATAATTAAGTGAAGCTGGTGTAACAGCACCGATACTAAAAATGAATAAAGGTTCCCATTAAAATGAATGTTAAAACTCCCTTTGCCTTGAATCAAGAACTAACCTCCTGCTGGGGCCGGGATCATGTCAGTGAATCGGGACAATGAAAATACCACCATGAAATGGAGTTATGCAGTATAAAATTGTGACCCCATTGGCTCATATATTTTCTGTTTTTCCTGAAGTCATCTTTTTTTTTCTTTTGGACCCTGTAGAAAAGCAGATTCGTTATGGTTTTCTTTAGTCATGAGAGAAACATCTACCAGGACAGCAGGAATCCTCTTACAGAGCTGAATTGGGGCTATCTTGGGTAATTATCCCTCCTCCACTGCCACAGCATACAGGGGCTGGATGAAGGTCAGCTTCGAAGAGGCAGGTCAGTATCTCTGTCTTGTGCAGAGATACCAGCCAGATCATGGACATGTGCCTGGGGAGTGTCTTTTTGGCCGCTGGAGAGATGACAAAGGGTAAGGAAAGTGGGACTGCCATATAGGGATGTCCAACTGGCACTCAAGCAGACTGGCAACACCCTTGGCTTCTGGCTGATAGTTTTGGCTAGGAAGCAGCCCTAGGGGGAGTGATGTGAAAAGCAGGACTTAGCATCCTCGCTCTGTTACACCAGCTGTTCCCCAGCTATGGATCAAGGTACAGTCCTTTGGGTTTCTTCCTCTTTCTAACTGTACTGCTTCATTCCCACCTCTGAAACACCATGGAAATGTATCCCTCACTCACTCATCCTTTCCCCTCTCCTCTCCACCCCTTCTCTTCACTTTTCTCTCTCGCCTTCCCGTGCCCTCCTGCTCATCTTAAGTATCTAATGCTTGTGCCTAGAAAGAAATGTGGTGGTTTCAGAACATTTGTCCATACAGACACAGACGAAGCAAGGGTGTTTTGCATTTGGTAGTATAACATACCACACCACAACAATGTAAGTATACATAAATAGTTAAAGAGGAAGAGAGAAAGGCAAGCAAACAGGCATACAGAAGGAGAGCAAGAGACTACAGTAAAGGGAAACAGAGCAGAAGGAAAACAGAGGAAGCATTGTTTTGCAAATATCCTTCCGACAGGATTCCTTAAGTTATGTTTCTTGAGAGAGAGTGTCCTCTCTCTCACAGAGGTATGTGGCAACCACAGAGATCTAACTGGAAGGCATATTGTTTCCTCATCTATTATTTTCTGTCTGTCAGAAATGCATGAGGAATTTGCTTAGTTGGCTGGGAGTCTTAAACCTCTTGACTGAGACCACGGGAATCTCAGTTGCATTGTAGACTAGATGATATATACCCCTGACCGTAGGTATAAAACATAACATTACAGGGTGATTACTATCAGTTACTGCATTACTCTCTCATGAAAAGAAGTGCGAGCTTTGGGACTTCCCTGAGACAGATAAAAGTTCTTTGCACAAATGTGTGGGAGCAGGGTCACTCTGTGTGCAAGAGAACCACTCCTCTAATTGCACTTTGCAATGAAGAGGGAGTCAGGCACTCAGATTTCTCCTTAAAGGGATAGTCTTTGATTGAAGAAAGATTTAAGTATGTCATCTTTGATAAGCAATGTACTGGGCAAATGGTTTTAAAAATATCATATACCATGCGACTTATGTATGTTATTCTTGGCTAAGCTTGCTTATGATTTGAATCAAAATATTATGATAGATTTTTCCATGAGATGACAACCCAGATCATTTTGCATTATACTGTATGCAGAGAGCTGAGAATAAAGAGAATAATCCAACTTTACAATATATTCTTCACCTTAGTCATTTCTTAATAATAGTCATGGTTAGAGAGTCCTTCTCCGGAAGGTCTCTGTAATAACTCATGGTTACAGTCCTTCTCCCAAAAATTCCTAAGTGTGCCCAACACTATTAGAAACATAATTTACTGGTGATATCCAAACTGTGCATTGTGGGGTGCTGTCTGAGCCCTTCCCAATCACGTTTACGGATGATGAGAGCACCGAGTCCACTGCTGGGTCAAGGGAGGCATGCACATAAATATGCAGCCCGCATTCTTTGCCCCTGCTGGAACCGCTGTCAATCATGCTCACTGCATGATGCTTTTCCATGGATTTCTAGACAAGGAGTTGGACAGGCACCTTTCTCCACAGAGCACAGAAAACAGTAGCTCTAGCTGCAGCTCTGCTGAGGCACACCCAGAGACACAACTATTTGGACTTTGGCTGGAGGAATCATGCAGAAGCACAACGACCTGACAGCAAATCTCAGAAACTGCTACATCCAGATGGAAGTGTAGGGAGGGAAAAAACCCCACAAAATCCCAACAACAAAAAAAAAATGCCGGTTTTGTTTGGGACTTGTTTGGTGTGGGTTTAGTGGTAGGAAAGCATCCCCTCAGAGGCCCAGTCCCATCCATTCGAATGGAAGTGAGAGTTTTCAGAAAAGCACATTGTTCTGCTACAAATCTATTTGCCGATTCCCACTGAAGTGAATAGCCCTTCATTCCAGCAGGAATTTGTGCCCGTCACTTCAAATGTTATGCATATAAGTTAATTTCACACTGCTTTAGGACTTTGTTTCCAAATGACCAAAAGGGTTAAGAAAGGAGAAGTAAATGCTTGCCAAGCACCCCAGTCTAAATTAAGGGTAAGGGCTTCTTTTTTTTTTGGGGGGGGGGGAGGGTTGGTGGGGGTGAGGAGGGGGGAAGGGCAGGTGGGTGGACAATGGCCAGAAAGAGAGCGAAATCTGGACTGGAAATAATGTACAGTCTTTTGTGTTTCTACAGCTCAAAGATGCTTTTGAACAGGACGGCTGCCAACTGTGGAAAACCATCTTTTTTATGGGAAAAATATGCCAGTAACAACGGATTTACAAGAACTGAGCCAGTGTGTCCTATATGCATTTATTCAATATTATGCAAGATTAATTGTTCGGAGCATCGTGCCTTCAGGAGTGTTCTAAGCATTGGGGAGCCAAATTTAGCCTTGGTATCATGAAGTCAAATTTCCTTTTGTATCACAAAGTCCCCAGGATGCCTGATTACAACAGTGCAGAATCTGGCACTGGAAGATGTTACCTACAGACTGGGCACAGTTCTGTTTAAATATGACAAACTGCATTTGCTTCCTTAGCCTGCATGCATCAACGTGCAGATTTCGGTGCTAGACCTTCGAACCATTTTATTTTAAAGAGACGTAACGCCTTCCGTTGTTTTGGAATGAGAACAAATGAAAACATTATAGTGGATGACAATTTGATTACAGTTGTCACAAATAGGATTTTATGGGTTGCTCTGTCAATTACACCGTGGTCCTATTGTATTTTCTGCCCATCCTAAGAGTGCCTTAAACTCGGTGTAAATGTAATTATGAGATGTAATTTGCTTCGACTGTTAAGTATAAAAAGGGATTTATCTATATAGGACTCATCTATACAGGGAAATGGAATAATTACACCAAATTAAAACATCTACCTGGAATGTTACATCAGCAAAGCCATACCAGTATAAATTATTCCGCTACAATTATGCTCATCAATTTTCCCGTTTAAAAAGGCTCTTAGCATAAATAAAAATTGGGCTCTAATGATTAATTCAGTATTATATTTATCCAGGTTTATTGGCATGGTGGAATATATTGGTTTCCATGGAATCAAAACAGCAAAGAGTCTAACAACAGAGTAAAGGACCAGGTTTCAAAGGCATCAGCAGAGTAGGAAAACCACTTCAGTAAGTAGCCTTTTTTGTTTTGCTTTAAACAAACTGTCAGCCAAATCTGTTTACGCACTTTTGGACAAGATGATGCATACCACCTGAGCAATCCCGAGTCCTGATCCCACAGAAAATTGGCATAAGAACAGGTTTTTTACTAGCTGAGGATTAGATTTACGACATTAAATTGATTTCACAAAACTTTCTTGAGAGCCTTCTTGTTATCTGGGTTTGTATTCCAAATGTAAACCAATGTTGAGCATCAAATGTCCATCATGACTAGCAGTTTGCCTCTAGTAACTCTTTGCCTGAATTCTGTTTTGTTTCAGTTACAAGTTAATGAGGCCAGTTAATTGGCAAGCATTCAGCGCAGCTGAAGACCGGATGAACATACTATTGTGAGCATCTGATAAACTTAGCGATGTGTAACTTCGAGAGAAGCTGCTGTTCATGCCCACCATTGAAGGAAATGACCAGACATTACAGCTTACTGTGGAAAATGTGGGGCCTATATGGAGACTGCCCCCAGTCAGTCTTTCATCAGCAGGTTGGCATTATATTCAGTATTTTCCTTCAAGTGTGGCAAGGAATAGTGCATTTGAAATGAAAAAGCGTGCCTAGGTTGTGAAGAAGCAAGACCCTCAGCCCAATTCTTTTGAGCTTCTGTACGTTGATGCCCCAAACCCGATTCAGGTATTTGTTCATTGACATTGTGCCTACAAGGCTCACATTCAGACACATGCTGGGATGCTGAAAAAAACCCCGTGTTTCTTGGAAAAGTCACCTTTAATTTTGAGACCTGGTTACAGCCTGCCCTAACTCCAAGCCAGCCCTTAGCTGGACTCCTGGGACTTTGGGCAGAGTCACGCACCCTGTTTCCACCACCTCAAGAGGGGCCACCTCGCCAACAGCATTGGTTTCTGCCAGTGGCTGTTCCTTTGGAGCAGCTCTGCCCTCATCGATGAAAGCCTCACTTGTCAAAAAGCTATGTGCTGTGCCACAGCCAAGAGTCCCTGCAGGCGCTAGCGTGACAGAAACCCTGACAGAAACCCTGCCTGCTGCCCTGCAGACCCCCACAGGCCCCTCCGCAAGGGCAGTACAGGGCCATATTTGGTATTCCTCGGCGTTTTCTGCGCTGGGCTTGCACTGCTCCCACATGGCTCCAGACCCCTTCGGGTACAGCTATCTCTTGGAGGTTTCAAATGGGGTCCCCATCCTCCCAGGCCCGCACGCTCCACGTTGGCCTTGGCCTGCCGGGATGCCCACGCAAGCCGTGACGGGAGGCACTGTGGAAACGGGTGCCCGGCACCTGGGTGGTGAGCGGACAGCACGTTACATGCCTTCCGCGGCGGGGTTTGCCAACGGTAGAGAGTGAGATGAGGGGACCACGCCGGGAACGCTGACCACCCGTTGAAACCCGGAGCCCAGAGCTGAGCGCCCGCTGCCAGCGGCCCAGCGCAGGGCCCGCTGCACCCCGCTCCCGCAGCGGTCGGTCGCCCCTTGGGGAGGAGGAAGGGTCCCGTCCCGCCGGGGAAGAAGCTGCGCCAGCCGGTTCCCCGCACCTCTGCGAGAGCCTGGGAGCGGTCCTGGCCGGCACCTCCGCCGGACGGGCGAAAGGGAACGCCCGGCGCCAGGCGGAGCGGGCTGCGGCCAGTTTTCCGGCGTCCCCCGGGGGGACCCCGCCCGGGACGTGCGCTGCTGCCCGGTCCCCAGACCGCGGGGCAGCCGCCGCCCGGCCGCCCAGTATCACTCAGCCGCACAGTTCCCCTCTCCCGCCTGCTTCGCCGCTGCCTCAGCGGGGCCCGTTGCCGGCGTGCGCCGGACAGCGGATGGGAGGACGCGTAGACGAACCTCCCTTCGCCGCAGAAGCGAAGCGGGACGGGAGAGGCGGAGGAGGCCGGGACGAGCGGGAGACGCAAGGAGGAGAGGGCGGGAGCGAGGGGCGGGCAGTGAGTCAGGCCGGGCCGCCGGGGAGCGCGGCGCCCCCGACCACGCTCGGGGCGGTGGCGGGAGGGGCGGTGGGAGGGGGCGGGGCGGGACGTACCAACACCCCCCCTCCCCCCGGGGGAGGATACTGAGGCACCCCTTCTCACTAGTCGCCCGCGCCGCCCACATTGCCAAGGGGAACTCCCCCGGTGCGCGGGCGCGTCTGCGAGCCCACAGGCAGAGGCGGGGGCCGAGGCGACTTGCCTCGGGACGGCTGGAAAAGGGAGAGGGGGAGTGGGGGTCGAGGTAGGCGCGCGTGGCACACGCCTTTCTCTTCCCCCCCCCCTCCCCCCCTCCCCGCGGCGGGGTGGTGTGGCCCGCTCTGAGGAGGGCGGGGAGCGGCGCACAGCGCCTCCCTAACTCAGTGACACACGCACCCGGCGCGGGGAGGCGGCGGCTGGTCGGGGAGCGAGGGAGCGGGCGTCGTAGCGGCGGCGACTGGGAACCGAGCCCGGAGCATGGCAGGGGCTGAAGCCGCTGCGGAGGCTGCCGCTGGTTTCCTCCCTTCGCCGGCTCCTCCCGTCCGCCGGGAACTTTTTCCAGCGGCCGGCGGCGGTGCCTCCCCCCGGTGGTGGTGGCAACGCCGGCGGCTGCAGCAGCAGCAGCGGCGGCGGCGGCTACGCTCGGCGGTACCTCCCGGGCCGGGGCTGGGGCTGCTGGGGCTGGTTTTCTCTCGGTTCTGCTGCAGTAAGTGAAACTTTTTCCCGTTGGCGGCCGGGGCAGGGCGAGGGGGCGGGTGGAGCAGGAGGAGGAGAGAAACCCGAGCCCCGGCGGCGGCGGGGGAGTCGCCCGAGTTGGGGGAAACTTTGTGCGCGCACCCGGGCGGCCGGGGTGGCCGTTGTCTGCCGGTCGCTCCTGCGGGCGAGGGAGGCGGGTGGGGCGCGGCCAGGGTCGCGGTAGCCTCCCCCCCCCGGAGCGACGGGAGAGGAGGGTGGCCAAGGGGAGTCGGAGCTTACACCGCGCTGGGGAGACCCGCGGGAGCTTTCTCCGGTCTTTTGGCGGAGAACAACACCACCACCACCCCCCCCCCCCCCCACCCCCCTCCATCCCCCGGCCGGCGCCGCGCACACGCTTTGAGGCCGTGGCCGGTAGGAGCGGGTGCCGGGCGGCCCGTTGTGCCTGCCGTTAGGTTCGCTTGCCGCGGCGGGGACCGTTACTCGCGCGCGGGGGGCGCCCGGGCGGGAGCCGACAAGTTACTTGGGCGGTCGGTTCCGCGCCTCGCGGCGCCCGGCTCGGGCGGCCGCAGCCCGGGGAGGAGCGGCGGGGGGAAGTCCGGCCCGCCGGCGGCGGGGCTGGAACTCCTTCCCTGCGGTGGTGGGTTATCCGCCGTGATTCCCGTCCTGAGCGGCGGGCTTTCGCTTCGAGGCGGAAATCCTCGGCTGCTTCCCCCCCCCGCCCCGGCTCCAGCCTGTGGGAAGGACAGAAGGGTGGGTCTTAGTACTCTCTGGGTGTACTTGGGCGGGGGGGGGGAAGGAATAGTACGCCCTTTGCTTCTGGTGCTCTCGGCTTGCGTCCTTGTTTCCCCCTTCATTGGGATGGAATCGGTGCTGGGTTGTCGTAGGCTTACGGCTTCGGATGGCTTAGCTGTTCTTGTGAGAAGGGTTCTGTGTGCTCTGCATCACCCTCGCCTTGAGCGGCTCGTACTCGGGGCACTGCGGTGCGGGGCACCCCTGCGGCTTGATGGGAGCTCGCAGGAAAATACCAGCACACCCCTACTCCCCCCGCCCCCCCCCCCCCCGTGCTTTTTCCTGTGGAAAACAAGCGAGCGACGTAGCAGTTGGGAAGTAAATCAGAGCAGGATTTTTGTTATTGCTCCTGCATGCGGTCTGGTGTCATTTTTATAGCGGTGGAAGATGAGGAGGGAGGGGGGGAAAAAAAAAAAGTGGACTTGGGCAAGAGCGCATTGAAACCCATCATCCTGCTGCTGTATTCCCAGTGCAGTAATGAATAGCTGGCAAGGATATTTTATTATAGGATACACCGTGTCCTTTCCCTCTTGAAGGAAGGAGGAACAAGTTAGAGGAGGGAGTCTCTGGAGGCCCATGTGATAAAAATACTGAGGAACTTGTAAGCCGTGCCACTGTAAAGCAGTTGTGTAGTATCGGAGAGATGCTTTTTCAGGGAGGGAGTTGAGGCACTGCTGCTGCAAGGCTGCGCTCTCGCATGTAATAGTCTCCCCCCTCTGGCAATGATGTAGCTTTCAGAATGAGATGATTGTTACTAATTTCAGCTTAAACACATGCATTTGCTGAAATACAACCCTCTTCTATCGCATGTGTTCTATCTGTCCCTCAGGAAGGGCGGGCCTTGGCGTACAGCAGGTTTATTTCGGAGGAAGAAGATAAGCTCGCTGTTATACTTTGTTCTGATGGTGAACCTGTTACTGTTTGAATTTACTGAGGGCTAATGTGCTCACGTAAATTCTGTTGAGAGGACAGATTGGGTCCTACACAAGCTCACTAACAACTGGGATACTTCTTACAGCGCAGGAGTTCTGTGGAACTAGGTGGGTGGCTCCTTAACCAGAGGTTGCCGGAATGCTTCTTGAAATTAACCGTATGTTGGAAAAGCGATCTAAATGTTTAATTGCTTATGCAGGATTTTTTCTGTTACATAGAGCATGTTCTGGCTGTGGGAATAAGTGCTTGAATTGACATACCATTTTCTGTTTTTTAGTAGATCATCAACTGTTAAACTAAGTTGTTGTTGAAATACCTGAAACAAGATCTGTTGCCTTGTATGTTCTCTGGAGCTACTCAGCTGCATGTTTTAAAAAGCGTTAAGAAGACTCATTTTTCTTCCTCTTTTAAAATATATTCAACAGGTTCTTTTCACCCACATAAAACTGTGGTGCTCTCAGTTGGTAACGAGCACTTCAGTAAGACAGGGTTTGGCTTTTACGTATGGCAAACAAACGTTTTCAGTATTAAGAAGCTGCTGCAGTTCAAAACCTTAAGGCTTGAAAATTTAGTTTTCATAGGGTCAGTAAACTTCTTGCACGCTTTTTTCTAGTTCAGGATGAATTTTATATAGCTAAAAGGGTGAAGCTGCAGGCTTCACACTTACGTGTACAATTAGTGTGGCAATGTTATGTCAGGGTAATAGTAACGATGAACTTCAGAGCATCTGTGTGCTGTGTCGTGGTAGCTTACTGTTTTAGTCTTGGTGACTGTAACTCAGACATCAGTCTTCCCAGTTTCCTTCTGGCTGTGTGAACTTGACTAATAAGGCTTCTGAAGGTCTACCAGAACAGGGAATGTTGTCATGAAATGCTCTTTTTCAACTGCAAAGTTTGGAAGTGCAATCTATAGATAAAAGGGAAAACTTGTCTAACTATTGGTGACTCTTGCACAGTGAGGTAAGAAGTAGAAGATTATTTTTTTTTTTTGCAATTATCCTAGTCTTTAGATTAATTTTTTGCCCCTGAAATTTCCCACAATTGTTTCTCTGGCACAGGTAACTGAAGGAAAAAGGACAATTGTAACTTACCAGAAGTGCTTGTAAATTACATTTTGAGCATCATTAGATCTAGATGGAAACCGAGGCCACTGACAACTTCTGGTCAACATTCTTCCTTCAGTCAATTCTGATAATACTAGCAAAAGGAAGAATTGAAAATGGCACTGCAGACAGAGTAGTAGAAAAACTTCAGTATCAAATCAATTTTTATGGAACCATTTTGACTGATGGCTAGAACAATGATCTCTAATTCATTAGAGAAATATTGCCCAACCTCCTCCCCTGCAACTCAAACAAAAAACACAAGGGGGAAGGGAGAGAGAGAGAAATGGATCTGGAATCTGAAATAACATTAATAATTGGATTTTTTTTAAATAAAAATAAACCTTCTGTAATGTTCTTAGGAAAGTGAGACTGAGTTCAGATTAAATGTACAAGTAATTCTTCTGCTTCTCAGATGAACAGCATGTGGTGTAATGAAGTATATACTAAACTTATATGATGAAATCTATTGTAGATTTGGACTAGAGGAGTGGAATGGCATCCATAAGAAACATTGTCATAACCTTTAATCTCTAACATAACTTAGTGTACATTGTGGTAAATGATTTTCAGTTATACTTTATATGAGGACCTGTGGTGCTACTAAATGAATTACTCATGCTTGAAGTGCCTTGTTAGTTTGCACATAGTAATAAATTCTTTTTGAAAGTAAGTGTGAATTAAAAACTAAGTGAAATTGTGAAGGGAGATTAATAGAAAGAAAAATATACAATATGTCTCAGGTACTGCTTTGAGGAAATAAAGTTTTTTGGTTTTGACTTGTTGATGATGTTAAGCTTCTCAGGAAGGCTAGGAACAGAAATCTTTGCAGGGTATATGTTATTAAATTCCCATAGATTTGTTTTCTTCTTAGAGCAGTCTGGAGTACAAACTCCAGACTGTAGCAGAGCTGGAGGGGTTGGATTATAAATATGTGGATAAATTCAGCATACCATGTAGGGAAAAAGGGGGGTAAATTCCCAGGTAACTATTGAACAGAATGGTCTATTTGACTAGAAAGTTTTAATGATTTTTCAGGTCCAGTTGTGACAAAAAAATGACTTCACGCAAACCAGGGTACTACCTTGGAAAGGAGAAAGTGTGCTAGTGTTCAAACAGAAAACAGAATGTATTTTTTCCTTGCTGTATGTTCAAGGCACTGATGATAGTTTGGAAATTTGTGTGAATACGCATTTATTGTTTGAAAAATGTTATGGAGAAAAACATGCTTTTTGAAAGATGTTAATACTATAGAAGGTATGTTAAACAGTGAAGAGAATGAGAAGTTTGTGAACTGTGTAGGAGGTAGAGCAGCATGAGAAACTGCTGTGTGAACAGATAGTGATGGCATTGGTGAAAAAAGAGAACTTCAAAAGGTGGCACAGTTAAACCAGAGTTGTTTAATTTAAAAAAATTAAAACAAAAGTTTGTTGAGCGTATACTTCAGGATAACTCAATATAATACCCAGTGGGCTATTTTGGAACAGTTCTTGTCTCCGCTTCATTGTGGTAGGTCTGTCATTAAGATCACTGTTAAGCTGCAATGCTGTTCTGAAATACAAAATAAAATGTTTAATGAAATATATTGTATAGACTTGTTATTCTTGACTGTTATTTAAATGTTAGGCAAGACAGTTTCAGTTTATCCGTAGCATTGTACGGAAGTAATACAGGTTGGAGTTGCTCAGATAAGTGGTTATAAAACTTGCATGGATGGGATGAAGGGAGGTTACAATAATCATAAATTTTAGGGCACATGAAATGTGAGCATGCCAGCTAACATTTTGCTTCTGGTGTGCAAGAACTCCCATATATATGTATATGGAGGTGAAGTGTAATGTTGTTTAAGATTTGAATGCTGTATTTTAAAAAATTGTGAGGGCTGTTTAGCCACTTGTGCTACATAAAGGTTGAGCAGTCTCTCGATTTAAAAATTATTTTTCTCTTGCCTCCTCACATAACTTAACCTCGTGTCATGGAATATGAAGATTGCATGACATTAAACAAAAGCAGGCTCTAGCAGGATTTATTCCTTGTACGATTCAAGTATCCTGTTCAGAAATATGGTAAAATCTAGATTGTCTTTGCCATTTATTTTCTGTAGTATGGGGGAAGCAAACGACTGCTCTGTAGCAGGAGAAGCAGAAATATGTTGTCTATACAGAGCATCTGTACCAGCTGATTACTCTTCAGGTGCTGGTGGTAGAGCTTTTAAGGAATGTAGCATCACAGGTGTAAATGCATCTAGGAAAAGCAGTTGGGGGTGTGTTGCTGCAGTGTGTGGGGCTGATGAGTAACATTTGTGGAGCTTCAAGAAAAAAATCAGAAGTCTAAATCTCAATTTTAAAAACAAAATCATTAGTGAATAGAGGTAGGGTAATATAAGTACAAAACCTGGTAGACAAACTGGTAATCTTGCGAAGTGCCAGCTACCTGCAGTGCTCTTGGTAAATGTTGTCTTTATTCCAGTGTTGATTCGGTTATCTGTTGAAGTGCAATAAACTTGAAGTGTATTGCTTTCAATCCTGTGTTATGCCAGATGGTTGGAGGTAGGTTGACCTGCTGTCCTGTGATTGAATGCGGCTTTGTCCAAACAGAGTTCTTCATTGGAACACACAGCTACAGACTGGTTAGGTAAATCTGCAAAGAAGTGAGACTGCTGAGATTGTGTATTGCTCTGGAGTCCTGGTACATTGCTGCTTAAAGACCAGTTGTGTGATGACAGACTACTTTGCTGTAGCACTGTTTGTGTTTGTACTTGGACTTGTTTCCAGCTTGGCAAAAACATGTTGTATCAATTCAGGATTATTTGAACCTTTTTTTATCTGCATGATTACTGTACTGACTGGCATATAAATACTAATGCTGAAGTTCCTGTGAGGAATTTTATTAGGGACCTGGTAAGTGGATACTAACTGAATAGCCAGGTTGATTGTATAAATTATATTTAGTTATGTGGGTAAATTACGTTGTTATGTGAATAGCTGTATGTGTAATTAATAATTCCTATTGTGTTGTTATGCCCCGGATTGTTAGTTTTATTGTTATGCTTATTTGAAGGGGAAGAGATATATAGGATCTTTAAATGGTTTTTTTAACCCAAGGTGTGGTATTGGAGGTTTTGTGAGGGTTGTTTTTAGTAGGATTAGTTTGTGTGAAACAAGATTACAAACCGGTGTGAAACCTCCTCTCAAGAGATAAGAAGGTCATTAGCACTGTTCTCCACTCCTGGTTAGAAAGCAGATGGATTGCCTAGGAAAGACTATCATGTAAGTATGGAAAGAAATCCCAATGCAAGCTAAGAAATAAAATAAAAGATGGGAATAACAGAATATGGATAAAATGTGAGGAAATAGGTGAGAAGCATTTAAGCAGCAAAACATGCTGTAAAAGGCAATGTCAAGGAAAACTATTATGTTGTTTATATCTATGAAGTGAGGTGAGATGAAAAAGTTGAGGGAGCGTAGCTTTTTGTAATCCCCTGGATGTGAAAAGACCACAAAGGTGTAAAAGTAATGGGTTAAAATGAGGTGTAAGTATGTATGAGCAAGGCGCTTAAAGGGACTCATACACTATTTACCTTAGTCCTGGAGAAGTTAGGCCAGTGACTGCTTACCACGAAACTTAGTACAGAGGTTCATGAAGATGATCTTTGAAGCACGACACCATGCCTTAAGTCATAATCATAGTAAAAAACTGCACAAAACGAACTCCCAAAATACCCCACCGTTTTCTTTATTATATTCCAATAGATGCATGCTTCAAGATTTTTCTCCTTTTCAGGTAATAAACTTTTTAGATTTGGAACTTCTTTAAATGTCAACTCAAAAGCTGGTTAGTCTGACTTACCAATAGAATAAAACTAGCAGCAAGAATAAAGAAATTTCAGAAGTCTTGAAACTTGAGTTTCTCTATCCCTTTACCTGTACTTTTTTCCCCAAGTGTAAAATAAGAAGTTTAACATTAGTGTGTTACCAAGGTCGCTTTTAGTTCAGGTTGTGAAAATTAACCAGCTTTCAGACTATCCTCTTCAATTGCAGCTGCATTCTTCTGTTAAATATTTTTGTGGCTTTTCAGTTTAAGTAGTGTAGAGAAGTAAAAGCAATTTTATTTTTTTAATGCATTAAAATAGCATGCTTTCACATTGTTAACTGGAGGTTAGTGTAGTTTGTCCTGAAGAGTTAACTGGAGAACTAGGATTACCTGCAGCAGGAGATGGCTCTTGCAGATTCCATCCATCAGATTTTCATTATCTGCCATTTAAGATCCCTTTTATATATCTACGGGGAATAATGTTTTTTCTTTTTCTGTTACTGAAGGCTGGTGTGATATGATCATTTTGAAGCCTGTCTGTCATGGTTTCTTCATAGTATCTTCCAGGCTAGCTTGAAAAGTGTGTTCCTTCAGTGACTGGTTGTGTTAACCACTTAGAAGGTAGCTATCACTGTAGTGCGGATCTGAAACTCACAGAAACAGAAGTCTCCTGCAAAAAAACCCCAACCCTGTACTTGCTAAAAGATGAGTAAAGGATAGCGCAACTGGTTTCTGTAGTTGTGTGTACAGATGAGTGGAGAAAATAAGCTGAGCTCACTTGATGGATGTATTAGTTACTTTTGAACTATTTTTTTTTCACTAGCCCTGAAGGTAGGAGATTACAAATTAGCATTTGAGTTGAATTCTTCTTCCTGTATACCCTCATGGGTTTTCTTTGCCAACTTGTGTTGCTGTTTTTTTGCTTGCAATACCACTCATGCTGCAGTATGGTTAAGCTGAAAAGTATTGCTGGGACAAACATGAATAAGAGCAGCCTGTTGGATGAAGGATTGTTGGAAATAAAATGTAAAAAAGTTCGGATTATGTTCAAGATGGATAACTGGATTTACTTCATTTCTGTGTACATAATATGTTAGAACAGTAGTGTAGTCAAGCAGAAGTTGAACTACATCAAATAGAAGGAACTTAAGCACAAAGTGTAAGACGGGAGGGGGACACTTACTGTATATTAATTGGGTGAATTTTTTTCTTCATATATCTTGGTTTCTTGTACATCACCTGTCAGTCCTTGCCACAATAAAAATACTTAGTCAACTCTGCCAAAGATTATTACTAGGGATAGGAGAGAAAGAGCTGCTAAGCTTACTTCTATTTTTTTAACATATTTGTAAAGATTGATAGTATCTGCATTACAAAAACCCATTGCTGGGTCTGTCACCAGTGATGCTACTTCTGTGCTTTAAATACTTCAGGGGAATTTTGATTTCAAAAGGTAAACTTTCTTTAAAAAGAAATAATGTTCTCATGACTTCATTAAGATACTTCAACATTTAAAGCAGCACTATAGATCTCAAGAAATCAACCATGAGAATGTGATGGTTGTGACCATAGCATTAATCACTTAAGAGCTTTAAATGCATCCTGTTGAAAGTTTCAGTGTGGCATTAGCAGCTGAGGAAGCATAAAATAGTCTACCTCTGGTAACTCCGAAGTGCAATATACTGATTTATACAGGATATCTTGTGTAGGAAGAAGTATACTAAATTCTGCATAGCTGTGTTTCTGCTGTTTGGGGTATCAGATGTAGCTCAAACTTCTGCACATAGCATGTATGTAAGGAATTGGAGCTAGAATGGTTTGTAAGGGACCTTAATGACCATCTATAATTTTGTATGTGTGTTTAGTTCAGTGGTTGTACAGTGGTGAGGCTTAAGACTGTAACTAGATTAATCCTACTTGATGTGTTGGTGTTTTCACATGAGCATTTAATAACTTGTTACCTTCTGACAAATCAGAACGTAATCTAAGAGTTTTGTGGCAGCTTCATAGAAGATCTTTTAAAGATTCTGCTGAGAGTATTTTGCCTTGCAGAAGGAGGCAAGGACTATGTGACTCGGTGGAAATGTTAGTGAAAGCTCCTTTGGTGATACATTTTTGGTGATATATTTTGAGTGCTACTCAATAACTATGTGTTCCAAGACTCAAGAGGCATGGCTTAGGTGTGATCAATTGATGTGGCTGCAAATAAGGTTGCCCACTGAAGTAAGTGAAGAGGGGGAATAGTGCTGTTTGCACAATTTGACTGCTCTGAAAAGTGGTCCTGAATTAATTAAACCAGGAGTACAAGACTGTATTGCAATACATAGTACAAGACTGGACGTAGGAGGAAGGTTTGCTTAACTCGCCTGCAAGTTACTAACCTGACAAGTTACGTTGTCTACAGAGGCTTTTTTAACAAGATTTCCTAAAATGTTGTTGCAGTCAAACTGTTGAAATATAATGTTTAGGAAAGTGGGTCAAGTGGGTGAAAAAAATGTGTGTACTGCTGGGCTCAATACTCTGATCAGCTGTGCACAGCCCATATGGAGGCTTTTTACTAGTGGCATGCCTTCAGGATCAGTACAGTGGCAGTTGGTCTGCATTTCAACCCATCTCCCAGGTCAGTAATGCACTTTGAGCAAGTTTATGGATGCTATGAGATTGTAAGGGACAATTGATACACTGGAGGCTAAGGATAATTGAGTGGGATGTCTGTGGACTGGAGAAATAGCTGGCAGAAACCTCACGAAATTCAATAAAAGCAAATGCTCCGTCTTTCAGGGGCAGGATGACCCCATGCAGCAGCATAGATGTGGTGCTAATTGGTGAAAAGCAGTTATACAGGAAAGAATTTAGGAGTCTTTGTGGGTCGGTATGTACCTTTGTGGTGTGAAAGGTGAAGAGTAGCTGGGCTTGGTCATCCGGTTGAAGGGAGCCATTATTCTCTGCTATTTGGAGCTTCTGAGATTGCCCCTAGAGTACTGTGCTCAGTTTGTACTCCCACGTAGAAAGCAAGATGCTGAGGAGCCTTTAGAAGCTTAGGAACATAAGGAGTCAGCAGGACATAGTGTATGAAAAGGGGCTGAGAAAGTGAGTGTAAGCTTTGAGGGAAGTGGTTAACGCTTCAGTGAGGAGGTGAGAGAAAATGAGGATGGGCTCTCCTTAGGTATGCCCAGGGAAAGGCTGAGAGGCAAGAAACAAGCTACAACAAGGGAAATTCTAATAATGTGTTAGTGGTGCGTTTTCCCACGTTAAGAACTGAAATAAGCTGTGGAATCTCTGTCCTTGAAAACATTTAGAACCTGGCTGATATGATGACCCTGAGTAATATGATCTTACTTCAAAGTTGGTTCCGCTTTCAGTTGGCGGTCACATTGGATAACCTCCAGAAGTCCCTTTGAGTCTAAACGAGCCTCATTTTGTGCATGGGTAGGCAGGAGCTACTACTATACTGTATTTGCTAGCACTGGAAGACAAGTAGAAGTAGTTGGAAGCCTTTATCTATTAAGAATAAAATGTCCAAGTAAAATGCGAAACGTTTTTCCTATAAAACATTTTAACTGCTAAAAGCTTACTTTAAAATTGGTCCCCGCTCTTAACTCCTGAACTACGTAATAACTCCTAGAGAATTTCTTAAAGACTTGCTTAGGTTTCTTCTGTTACTTCAGTTAAGTAGCCAGTAAGACCCAGTCCTTTACACCACAAAGGTAAGTGACAGTGTAACAAATACTGAGAATATAGTTTGGCAGCAAATAGGGTAGATATTATCCAGCCTTAATACACTTGGCTATTGGTTACCTAGGGTTATTGTCCTGATGCCATTCCTGGACAAAAAGGGTTAACTTTCTAGAATAGCTTGCAGTAGACAGTGGCTTTAAGAGCTAAAAAAAAAAGCCAGCAGCAATGCTCGGGGCAGCAGGCATCTGCATAACTTTGTCATGTATCTGGTAACTCCTCAGATCTTGTCATGGACAGTTGAGATAGAGGCATCGTATTTCATGGTTTGCTGCTCCTGACAAAATGCATTCATTTTATATTTAATAATGTGTGTGCAGTTGTTAAATATTGGCAGGTAACAGTCAAACTTTATGAGTAATTGAAAATGAAGTTAATATTTAGCTGTCTTCCTAAACTTAATTGAGACTTTGCTGCTTAATGTAGTACAAAGTGCAGCCTCCCTTCTCATCCCCTGGGCCTTGTGACTTCCTAGAGTGGGTGGTACACGAGAAGACAACTTATTAAAAGTGAAGGAGTGGTCTGCCTACCCAGGGAAATGGCCTTTCCTAGGTAGTGAAGGTCTTGTCCCTTTGCTTAGAAGGATGTTGTACATCAGTGTTCCTGGCTGGTTTTTAATGGATTTGCAGTTTCAGTGTAGGAGGTACAACTGTGGGGGTAGAGAATGCTGAAGTGCTGTAAACTTAGCATATTTTCAGGTCCTTAAAGCTCATTTCACAAAAAAAAAAAAAACCAAACCCCAATGCATCACCAGCCCCCAAAACCCAATAGTTGGATTTAAGAAATGCAGAATTTGTTATCTTATCCTAGGGCTTTCTATAAGGACTGTGTACAGTCACACCACCAAATACAGCAGGCAATCCGAGTATGCCATGTTCCTTTCTCCATTTGAAGTTGGAGCTATGTCAATTTCTGTTTGACTCTGTTTCTTGCTTTAATCTTCCTATGTAAATGTAGTATCTGGTTTAAGATGCATAAAATGTCAATACAGCATTTTTCTGTGGGTTTTGTTCTTTGCAAAATGGCTGAAGTGTCTTATGTAGGTTTAAGTTACCTGAAGTCAGAAGATGTTATTTGTGCTTAAGGCTTAGTTCTTGATTAAGTTTAATAGGGATTTCAAGGACACTGCTTTTCAGTATTGCACACCTTTAAATGGCCATCATTTTGACTTGTCAATATCAGCTAGCAATTTTAGTAAGTAGTATGTGTTCCAAAATTGTCTGAGGCCTCTTGTGCTGACTTAAACTGTCCTGTGTTCATACTGAATGAATTTACCTAAGACAAAGGTGAGCAGTCTCTGTAATCTTACACTTTGACTTTATTGGCCATTATTGACTAAACAGTTCAGAAATCCTTCTCCCTCCCACCACTACTTTTGACTTGATTAAAAGAAAAAAGGCTTAGTTGTAGTAAACTGATTTTAAATGTTATCACTTTTAGACGATCTGTTTGAACATAAAGTTAAAGAGTAATTGTGAAATCTGAAAACTGATGGTTAATTGTTTGAGTCCATAGATTGAAGGCAAACGAAAGCTATTGTTAATAATGAACTAACAAGTAGAGCTTGAACAAGTAATAATGAACGAACAAGTAGAGCCAGTGTAGCATGGGAGGAACAAAGTATGTAAGTGTGGAAAATCAAATTACTGTGTAACCAAGTACTGCTGTAGTACTGCTCAAGCTTATAAATACAGGCATGGAAGTAAATTCTTGATTTATGTTTTTCATAGAATCTTTAAGGTTAAAAAGACCTTGAAGGTCATCAAGTTAAACTATCAACAGCACCATGTCTAATAAACCATGTCCTGGAGTGCCACATATACAGCTTTTTTAACACCTCTTCCAGTGCCTGATCACTCTTTTAGTGAAGAAAGTTTTCCTAATATCCAATTTCAACCTCTACTGATTCAACATGAGGCCATTTCTTTCTGTCCTTTCACTAGTTATGTGGGAGAATAGACCGACACCCACCTCACTACTGCCTCCTTTGAGGTAGTTGTAGAGCAATAAGGTCTCCCTTCAGCCTCTTCTCCTCCAGACTAAATGTCCCTGGGTCCCTCTGCTTCTCCTCGTAAGACTTGTGCTCCAGACCCTATACAAGTTCTGCTTCCTTTCTCTGGACCTTTTCCAGCAGCTCAATGTCCTTGTAGTGAGGGGCCTAAAACCAAACACAGTACTTGAGGTGTGGCCTCACCAGAGCAGAGTACAGGTGTGTGGAGGTTAATTACAGAGACTCTGTCAGGGTGTAGACCAGAGGCCTCTATTTAAAAGCTTGCAGCGCATTTATTTACTTTTGCAAGTTGTTCATGTGCTATCAGTAGTTCACTGATAGGGGATTGCCTTGTGTTCACGTGCCTTAAGCTTTAAGCTGATAAATTCTTTATTCTGTGCACATGCCTCTATGAAGATCAACCAGCATCCTGTTACTTTCTCTCAGTGTCAGCGTCCTGGAATTTCTCTCAGCATCAGCGTCCTTGAAGTTGGTACTTCTTTCCCTTGAGAACAACTCCAGCCAGTGTTTCCCTACAGATAATACTATCAATAGCAATACTGTCAATTCCCACGCAGATGCATGTTCACTTCCCTAGTCCTGCTGGCCGTAGTATTTCTGATGTAAGCCTTCTTGACCACCTGGGCACACTGCTGGTATATGTTCAACTGGCTGTCAAACAGCACCCCTAGATCCTTCCCAGACTCACTGCTATGCCTGTAGCAATGAATGGGGTGGTTGTGAACCAAGTTCAGGACCTGTCCAGGTCCCTCTGCAGAGCCTTCCTACCCTCAGGCAGATGGACGCTCCCACCCAGTTTGGTGTCATTGGCAAACATTGAGGAAGTACTCAATCCTCTCATCCAGATAATTGATAAAGGCATTAAATGATACTGCCCCCAAGACTGAGTGCTGAGGGACACTGAAAGTGACCGGCCACCAACTACTGGCAAGACACTTAGCCTGGTAGACTCACTTACCAGCTGTATAAGGAAGTTACCTTCCACACACTCCAGGGATCTCCTAGACTGTTTCTTCTTGGCTATGTTGTATTTCCAGCAGACATCTGGTAAGTTGAAGTCCCCCATGAGAACAAGGGCTAGCAATTTTGAGACTTCTGACAGCTGCTTGTAGAATGCCTCATCTACCTCTTCATCCTGGTTGGGTGGTCTGTAACTCTCCCAGCAGAGTATCTTCCTTGTTGTCCTTCCTCCTCATCTTTACCTGTAAGCACTTGACCGTAACACAATCATTGCACTATTTGATTAAAACACTCTATGACATACAGAGCTACTCTATCACCTGTCCTTCCATGCCTGTCCCTTCTGAAGTGCTTAGAGCCATCCGTTTCAGCATTCCAGTCATTTCACCACGTTTTTGTGATGGTGATTAATTCATAACTATCCTACTGCACAGTAGTCAACTGTCATTCCAAGTGTCTTGTGCAGTCTTATAGTAAGATATGGACTCTGGGTGACTGTTGAAGTGTTCTTGTGCTGACTGCCCGAAAATACTGGGAAATGCCTGAAAGCTTGAGTATTAATTCATGATTGCTAAGATGCCAGCAGTTACAGCCCAGTTCAGTTGCTTTATTAATATAATGTTATTGGCTTAAGGGAATGCTACAGCAGAGATCTTGACTAGCAGTGTAGGGTTATAACACTAAGCACTAAGGCACTAAGGTATTTGGTACTTCAAGGAAAAAAACCCTTTAGTTCAGGCAGCATATTACACAATGGCAGAAGAACTTTCTTATGAGTATGTCTGTCACCTATTACTTTTGGTAGCGTGCAGGATTAAACCTTGATTTGCTGACTCTGTAGGTAATGCATTCAGCAGCATCTGCTCAAGTCTGTCATCATAGTGGTACTTTATCTAACTTTCAAACAGGTTTCAACTGAGATGTTGTGACACATGCTGGTTTTTGTCTTTTTAAGAACACTACTAGCTGGTATTTGTATTTCTGCGGGAACACTAGTAGTCTTAGCACTTAAATTATTAGATGGAGGAAGTTAATACTGCTTAAACAACTAATTTTGTGGTGATATTTAAAACTTGATGAGTCTCCAAGTAGTCTGATATAACTGGATCTACTTCAAGATTCAGTGAGCTTTTGTCTCTTACATACATGAAATCATTATTCTTTAAATCAATGTTAGAGGTGGTTTGCCAATGAAAAATGCCTTATGAAGAAGCCAATACCTAGAAGTTCACTTGTGTTTCTGGTGATTGGTAGGTGTCCTGATTGGAAATGGTGAATATAGCTTACTACCTGTGTTGGAGGTGACCTGTTGAATACTTGGGAGACATCACAGGCTTTCTGTGAATTTGTTTTCTCTGTGAGCTGGTACTGAGAATGATTCCTTGGATTTGAGCATTCTGAAAGCCTGTATCTGACAGATGAAGTCAGTGATTATGTGAAGAATATCTTGCTGCTAGTAACTTCTACTCTAGGATAGACATGAGTTTCCTAGGTAGTCTAGCCAGATACACATTGCAGTGACCCTTATGATAAGTGTGGCAGTGTATCAGTCTACTGTTGAGTAGCAGAATAGCTTATAATGAAAGATAGCAAACTGCAGTGACAGATTATGTACTGACCACTTCCTGGTGCATTTTTGATTGTCAATGCAGTTGCCTCATTTCTGTCGGTCTATTTAATGTCAAAGGTTTCATATGATAGTGCTGAAAACTTCTTTGTTGGAATTAGGTGTGCATCTCTGGGTTTTGCAAGCTAGTTGCAAGGTGAAAGATTGATTTCAAAATCTGGGTGTTATTGATAACACAATCAGCTGTGATGGGCAGAAACTCTTGAAACTTTTGTGATATTTAGTGCTTGAACTCCCTCATCCAGTTCTCTGCTTCCCCTCAGTAAAAAAAAAAGCAAAAAAGCCTTTTTTTAATATTGTGATAGCATTAAATAGCTTATGCAAATAAGGAGTGGAGAGGTTTGGAATCCTGAAGGAAGTGTGGAAGGGTATTTGTTTGACCAAACTGTCAGTTAGTAGTGGCTGTGTTCTTGCAAGGACATCTTTTGGCAGAGAATTCATATGGTTAAAGCTATAGTTCTGGTTGGTGCTGAAGGATAGTTTGATCTTATCTATTGTGTTCATTGCAGTATGAGGTGCTCTAATTATGTGACTACTTGAAACAACTACTCTTGCCCTTGTTGAACTTCGTAAGGTTTCTCTTCACCCAATTCTGCTGTCTGTCCAGGTCTTGTTGAGTGGCAGCACAGCCTTCTGGTGTGTTGGCCACTCCTCTGTTTAGTATCCTCAGCAAGTTTACTAAGGGTTCACTCTGTCCCCTCATCCAGGCCATTGATGAATACGTTACATAAGACTGGATCAAGTACTGATGCTTGGGGGACACCACTGGCTGCAGGCCTCCCACTAGTTGCTCTGCTGTTTATCACAACCCTCTGGTCCCTGCCATTCAGCCAGTTTTTAAGCCACCTTGCTGTCCAGTGATCTAGCCCGCTATTTAACTCGTCTTGTGTTCCAAAAAAAATTGGAGATCTACTGGATCTCTTAAGCTTTCCAGTCAGAGGTTTGAGTTACATGAATAACTGTTTTTAATATCCCTGGCATTTTTAGTGTATCTAGATCCTGAAGTTCCAGAGCAACATAAATGTATTTAAATGATAATATGAAGCATTTTGTGTGTGTCCCCTTAGTCCTCCTTCCGCCTAGTTTATATCCTGAGCATGGTGCCATATGATATGGAATATCCCTTTGGTCAGTTGGGGTCAGCTGTCCTGGTTGTGTCCCCTTTCAGCTTCTTGAGCAGCAAAGGCCTTGGCACCCTGTATAATCTCTGCTCAACAATAGTGAAAACATCCCTGTCATATCAATACTCTTTTCAGCACAGATACATACTATAGCCCCATACTAGCTACTATGAAGGGAGCTTACCCTCTCCCAGCCAAAATCAGCACAATTGGAAAGAAAGAGTGATTAACCTCACTTTGTCCCCTCTGGTCTCTCTTTTTTTTTTTTTTTTTTGGGGGGGGGGGAGCATGGGGTGGGAAGGAGGGTGGAATTGGGGAGGAATGGGGGATTGGGAGATTTGGCTAGTTAAACAGAGGTTAGAATGTTCATTGCAGAAGAACTTCCAGCTGACTAATAGCTTACCTCATGTACTAGTTCAATGTGTCTTGTAAACATCTGAATGCTTAGTATTAGGATAAAAGTGACTATCTTGATTTGCTATGTGTGAACATATGTAGATGATTATCATGTTGGGGCGTGTAAACTGGATATTGATGTTATATTGTTTAAATTGATATTCCAGATAAAGTTTTAGAGATCACTGGACTCTAAACATTCTTTATAAATACTGTATTTATTTTCTTACTGCTTGATACTAAAGGGCTGTGCAGCATGGTAGGAAGCAGAGTATATGCATGGGCACAGTCTGCACCCTGTGTGGAGGGAGTGAAACCAGAATAGAAGCACCAGTTGCCATGTGAAGAGAACAGCACTGAGTTACTGTCACCCACTGAGAGTAGTGGGTCACAGCCATGCCTGACTTGAAGTGCACAGGATCTGATGAGTTGGGCTCAAGCTATGTCAATAGTGCACTCTGAGTTAAACTAGTCTAATTTGCTGCTTTAGTGGAGTAAAATACCTCTTTCTAATCTTGTTTATTTGCATTGTGATGAAAATGTCAACCTTGCTGATAATTGTTTATTGTGGTATTGTAGAGGTTTGCATACTTAATCCTCCTGACACATTTGTATTAGGATGAAAGTATTTTGTTCAGTATTGCATTATCTGGCCTGGTAATAGGAATTTCCTGTCTGTGGGCTCTGGATGCTATTTTGTAAATGGTGGCTGTAGTCTTCCTCACAAATATCAGTATTTCTTGATACCTAGCTATACATACATATATATATACATGCTGATTCAGCAACTAGAGGAAGATGATTGATTGTCTCTTCCATCAGGTTTGGGGAATGAAAGAGCTGAGTACCGTAAGCCTCTTGGTAGAAAGGTGTGAGATGTTGTCAGCTCTACTCTTAGGAGCAGCAGGTAGAGGTTCTAAGTTCCTAAATTCTGCAGAAATCCTATGACAGCACTTAACAGAATGTTTCTGCCTTGAGCTTGATGTTTTGGGAAAACCTCGTGCTTGAGCAAAAGCTAAGTTTTGAGACAGTACTGAACCTGAGACAGACCTTTTCATGTCTTTTCAGCTTAACCAGTTCTTGTGGCTAGTGTCTTCAATGTCTAGGTAGCTTGAAAATTAAAAAAAAAAAGTTGAACATAGATAAAATTTCTCAACATAATTATCAGATTACATTTTCCTTAATATAGCTTCGGTAAGCATGTAGGCTTGAGTCACCTAAAGCAGAGCTGCTTACATGTGAGGTGAAGCAAAGACAGGAAACTAGTTTTGGTCCATTTGTAGGTATAGGTAATTAACATTGAGATTCTAATAGATACGTTTCCAACTGATAAATGCATGTGAGCCACAGTAGTGATATGTCAGGGCAATGGGAAAACCTTAGGAATGTGTTATTTAAACAATTGTTACAAAGTTCCTAGTTTCCTTTTGGTATCAGGTGAGGTTGACCTCTGGATTCAAAAGATAAGTCCCTTGAACTTTAAAATGAAAAAGCAGCCAGAGTAGGTGGCAAATGCAGAGAAAAGCTAAGAGGTTCTCAGTAGGCTTGGCTCAGACTTATCAATTGCTGTGCCTCGCTTCACCAAAATGTTTTGCCGTCTGGTAGGCTTTAATGTGTCTGGTTTAGTCTTGTGATAAACACTCAGCAAGGTTTTAAGAATTGCTCTCCTAAGATGGAAATAATATACTTGTGGTTTGCTGCTTTTTTGAAAAGAATGCCATATTAAAAAAGAAACTTCAGCTGAGCCTAGCACATGTAATGCTTATAGAAGTCAATTCATGCCATATACCTGCTCCCAGCCCACTTACTTGAAAGACTTCATTGATAAACTAGCACTAGTAGAATAGCACAGGTTAGAGTACTATTTTATGGAAGTGCAGGGTTTTTTTTTACTGAGTACTTGCTTAAGAATTAAAATTAAGCCGGTGTTGAAGCATTTTGTACTATGTAATCTTGAATCTCATCCGTTCCTTGGATCTGATCTTTTTTTGACACAGTAATTTGAATGTGCTCTGTTATTAAAGACACACACTGACTTCTTCCTGGTAATTTAAGCAGGTATTTTTACAAAGCCTTGAGTTGGGGTTTCAGGCCTGTTTTCTGAAGTGTCCTTAACTGATCTGATTCTCTAGCTAAACACATTAAAAATAAAAACAAACAATCAACAATAGGAGAAAGCTAGAATGTGTGGCAGTGGTCCTGTTGTATCTGCTACATTGCCACTTGTAATTTCACTGAGCAGGGAATGAGCCAATCTGGATGGCTAAATCAGGAAGAAAGGGAGTTTTGGTAGCTTGGTGTCTCTTAGGTACCTGATGAGTGCTGATGCAGGAGAGGAGGGAGGGCTGGAAGGTGTCTCAACTGCCTGGTGCTGGCTGAGATTAAACTGACCTAACAATAAGGCTTAGCTTGATCTTGAGTGTTTCATGGGCAGTTCTGCTGACATAGCAACTTGCTGTCACTAAAATGGGTGGTTGTTCTTCCTCTGTTCTGCTCTTGATAGGAACTCTGCTTTGCTGCATTTGTGTACTAACGCCAGTTACACCCATGAGATGAATAACTTGATGTTGAGAAAAATGGTGGGTTTTGTGTTCTTTTGTGATTTGGCTTTTTTGTCTTGTGGAAACAGTTGACAGCCAGTTCAAAATAAGTGGCTCAGAAGTGTTGTCTTGGTGACTTTCCAATGGTGTGCTGTTAAGTAGGCTATGGTTCTATAGCAGATAACAACATGGATTGCTTTGTAATTAGCCTTGTGCATGGTTATGTGTTCCATACAGAAAATCTCTATATCTGCTACTTGTTAAAACTGATAACAAGGCTGGAAGTGTGGAGGCTACTTTGATAGCATGGGTACTTTGTTGTATTAAGACGACCATTATATTTTCAAGACCCTGAATTTTCTTAGTATGTTTTTTCACTTGGAGAAAAGCTAGATTAAAAGTTAGTATTGAACAGCTGCTGTTGTTATGGTCAGTATTTGATAATTTAGTTCTGTGCTTTTCAACACTAGAAGTGAGCTTTAGGGATTTTTTTTAGTGTATCTTTCAAACTGCTTTTTGACAAGCTGAGCTAAATGAGAATGCTAAGTGCATTGCCGTTTCAAATACAGTTCTCTCAATAGTCTGGAACTGGAGAGATACTGAACACAATATAATCTTGGTAAAAACTTTCTTTGAAAAAAGATGAAATCTTGTTTACCTGAAATAGAACAATAGCTTGTACAACCTGGACTGAGATACACTTGCAGTACTGGGCCTTGAAATCTGGTCTGTGTGGTGATAGGATGGATGGGTGGGAAAACAAAGACACACTGCAGCTCATTTTGGGGAGGCAGCATGGGGTGTCAGAACTCAAAGGGGCAAAACTCCATTCCTACGGAAGGTATTTTACCAAAAAATATTAGTACAAGAAGCTTACACCTTTTCCCTCCTTGTACTCTCAAATGAGACAAACTTTTAAAGTAAAACTATTTCATAGCTGAACAATAGTTGAGTATTAATGGTATTAATAGGCAACTGTGCAGTCAAAAAATTGGTTAGTGTATAGGGACTTAGCTGAAATTGGACTATCTAAAGGTACTGGAGGTGGCAATACCAGGCTGCATATGAAATAGTACCAGACAATCCGTTGCTTATCAAGACAATCCTGTGTAATTTGACCAGTACTATATTGTTTGATTAAATGAGGAGGTCTGGCTTACTGGTACAGACAAGGAATTGTAAAACATCTCTACAGATTGAATGATACAGGTACAAAGCTTTGAAATGAACGAAATGTAACAATATCATGTGCTGTATCACAATATGATACTCAGTTATTGTTACCCACCAGTAAGTCATCTGACAGTATCTTCAATTAAGCAGGTTATGCGAGATCCTCATTCCATGTTCCAGAGACACACTGGAGCATGTGATCTGTCAGAGCACTCATGGCTGAGGAAGTAAGAGGGAAGACATGAGCTTTATTCTGTCTTCCTAGTGAGCAAAAAAAGAAGAGGGTAAAAAGATCAATGAAAGTTTTATCAAATCTAAAGAAATATGTGAGAAAACTTTTTAATGCCTTAGGAAGTTACACAAGAAGATCTTGATTAGTAAGTGAATAAAAGTTGTTTCCTGAAGGGATGTTGATAATGATAAACAAGTACTTAAAAACTGTGAAAGTGCAAGCAAAGAAAGCCAGATCTCAGTATTTCAATAGGAGAGCTGGGATTTATTAAAACAGTAAATGTTCCCTATGCATTCGTACCTTGGATCAGTTAGAGATGAATAAGGTGGCCTTGAAGTGTCTCGTTTTTCAGAATCTTGTTCATTGTAAGCCTCCAAAGCTTTATATTAGACTTGTAACTGTTACTCATTCAAGTCAAATCTTGAGCAAAATGTTGACTCTCAAGTGGAAATATGTCAGAGGAAATCTCTCTTAGAGCCTTGAGTCTTGGAGAGCCCTGCATATCAGCATATTAATTAATTAGTTTGAACTGTTGGTTTGATTGCTCAGCAACCAAAAGAATAAATAATGACTGGCTGAAGATTGAAACCAGAGATGCTATTGCAAATTAAAGATGATGCTCTTGCTTGAGCTTTGAACTATTTTTTAAACATTCAGAGTATTTATACTGTTCTATAAACTATGTAAGTACAAGTTAAATGATTAGCATAGGTGAGTTGATGGGGTTTTGTCTTCAAAGTCTGAACATGTCAGAAGATGAGATAAAAGTGTAAAATCAGGTGTAGTGATCTATTTGCTGTACTTTCTTTATTGAAGAAGAGGAATGAGCAGTATGATGTACTTGATTATTGTTCTATAGCTGTGCAAGTGTGCACATGTATATAAAGGTAGCAGGAATAAAGTTTGACTAATGAAAACACTCATGCAGTTCATTGGAGAACGTAAGGTTCTCCTGGCATAAATCAGCTTTTAGAAGTATTCCTTGCTGGAAGAAATGTAGTATTTTAACATCTTCAAAAATAAATATTAGTTGAATATTGACTTCTAAATGTACTCTGCTCATCTCTATGTAGCTAAAGCATGTAATTATTGGAAGTAGTGTTATCAAAAAAAAAAAAAAGAAACAAAACAGCATGTGTAGTAGTGACTTTGCAATTTAGTTTGTTACCTTTCCAGAAGTCTGAGCAGCTTTTGTGCAAGTATGCTTGTAGGGCTGTTTAGTTCTAAGTTTGAGTTTTATACAGCTGATCATTATGCAAAGGTTCAGTAGATGTAAATACTGCAGATGGCTGATTTCTGAGCAAAAGTGTGTTTTATCTTTCTTTAATTTACATTACAATGTGTATTCTGTACATTCTGAAATAAATTGCAGAAGTGTAACTTGTGAGCTTTATTTGGGTATAAGATAGAAAGCAATAATTAAATGCTTTATAAGAAATGCTCTGTCTTGTGCTTAAATGTATCATTGACAAATGGAGACAAAGATTGGGTAGAATCCTGTACTTCCTAGAGTTCTAGTAGTTGCCCTCTTTGCAATATCTGTCTCAAGAATTTGTATTGGTCCAAAAGATAAGAGAAGACTAGCCAAAACGTTCCTTCATTGCTCATGGAATACTCATGATAGATATTTTGTATATGAAACTTAGTTATTCAGTATTTTTGAGTTTTCTGAATAGTTTTCTTTCCCCCTTTGCTCAGACCTGACATAACAGTCTTGGTGTAAAGTTCTGGCTTAATTTGACGTATTTGTGCAACTTAATGTTTTCCTACTATTAGTGTTAGTCAGCAGTTCTACACTGAAGAAATCCGTAGCTGAATCTGTAATTGACTTGTTGAAGTGACTGTTAACTTAGTTATGGTTTGAAGACTGAAAAAATCAACTGATGGGGAATTAAAAGCTTTCAACAATGAACTTGTGCATGAAGGCATGTAGAAAACCTTCTTGAACACATGGTGTCCTGGGTTCAGCTAAAATAGAGTTAACTTTCTTTTTAGTAGTTGGTGCAGTGCTGGTTTTGGGAGTCAGGATGAGAGCAATGTTGATAACACTGATGCTTTTAGTTGTTGCCAAGCAGTCAAGGACTTGTCAGCTTTTCATGCTGCTCTGTCAACAGCAAGGGGGAGAAACCCAGGAAGCTGGGAGGGGACATGGCCAGGATAGGTGACCCGAACTAACCAAAGGGGCTGTTCCATAACCATGTTAGTTTACTCCAGGAAAGTGAGTGATTGACATTGCTAGAGCTTCTCTTTGGTAAAAGAAATAGTGAACCTGTGGTTAAGTCAACTGCTTTGTCCTGGTAGGTTTCATTCTGGGAAAGGAGGTGGTGTGAGGAGCTGAGCTCGGAATGTAGTTGCTGCTGTGGGAAGTATTTTAGATAGTAAATGGAGATTGAATCATAAGCAAAGACTGACTATACCTACTCTTGCATGTGTCCTGTGTTAATACAAAGGGAACATAGAGTGTGAAGACACCACACTACAGAATAGCAGAAAGATTGCGTATGTGTAATGGTACATATCTTTATTGGAAGCTAGGATACTGAAGCTCAAATTGAATTCTGTCACTGTTAAGATGGAGTAGTTTATGAGGTTTGGGGTTGTTCTTGTTTGGGTTGTGGGGTTGTTTTTGTAATTGTTGCTTTGCTTGTGAAGTAGTTACTGGTGTGGTCAGCTGTAGAAATCTCACTTAGTATTTCTCCTTATATTATCTTTATTAGAGTTCTAATCTTTTGAAAGTAGAAATAAGAGCAGTAAAACAAACTGCTATAGTAGAGTGTCTGATTAGTTTTTTTCCTGCCCAGTAAATCTGAATACACACAATGCTCATAGCTGGTTAAATTTACAAAGGACTGATACACCAGTTAGACAATTAACAGGTCTTTTTTAGAGAAAAAGTTGTGTATTGGTGATAGTATTCTCTGAAGAATGGTTGATCTCTGCATAGCTTTGATGTTTCTGCTTAAAGCAGAAAGTGCAATGCTTTCCCTCTCCTATGAATTGGCTAGAATATGGTGGTTATACAGAAGAAAGTTGGAATTACTTCCTATTTTAGGAAGCTAATTAGCAAGCTAATTTTTGAAGGAAGCTTAATGTGAAGAATTGGAAGCACAACCTTTTTGTGTACCAACAACTAACAATTGCTTTGTTTTTTAGGTGCCTTAGCTGGACCAATTGTTGATCCACATGTGACAGCAGTTTTGGGGAAGAAGGTTACACTGAAATGTATAATTGATGTAAATGAAACAATAGCACAAGTTTCTTGGGAGAAGATGCATGGAAAAAGTTCACAGACTATTGCTGTTCATCATCCTGAATATGGAATATCTGTTCAAGGAGAATACCAAGGAAGAGTGTCATTTAAAAACTACTCACTTACTGATGCAACAATCATCTTAAAAAATGTAAGCTTTTCTGATGCAGGAGAATATATTTGCAAGGCAGTTACGTTCCCGCTTGGAAATACACAGTCATCGACAACTGTAACAGTACTAGGTAAGTCAGCTCCTTTATGGAAGGAGGTAAAAATGATAGCACCAATTTGTTAGTGAAATTCTGTCAAGTTTAAATGCTGTAGTTTATCTTTTAACA
Source organism: Gallinula chloropus (assembly GCF_964237585.1). Taxonomy (NCBI): domain Eukaryota; kingdom Metazoa; phylum Chordata; class Aves; order Gruiformes; family Rallidae; genus Gallinula; species Gallinula chloropus. The sequence continues at coordinate 96,392,769 of NC_140085.1, forward strand.
GAATGACAATACAACAGAAATCTTGGCATTCTTTCTAACTTGATTGAGGAGACTTCTTTTGGGTCTTGTTTCCTTGGAACTTGCTCTTTAATTTTCCAGTTATTAAATATAAATAAGCAGTTCCTATTTAGGCATTGTGCTAATCTAAACATTTGGACAGGGCTTTAGAACTTAGGTCTGGCAATGCTGATACTAGGGACCTGTGTGTGCTGAGAAACTGCCAAATGTATCTTTAGCTACCACCTTGCCTAAATTTCCTTAGATTTGTTGCTAATATGTGAAGTTAATGCATCTGCTTGGGGCTGGTGATGTAAACAGTTCTTTGCTCAGTACAACCGTAAAGCAGAACTGCCTAGTCCACTAACTTGAGTTGTGGGAAGAGAGGCAACTGAAGCTCTTGACTACATATGGATAGTCTTAATGTGAAGCTTATAAGCTTAGCTTTTCACACAAACTAATTTTGTCTGTCTTGTTGATGGTTTGGTATTTCTGTTGTAAAAGGATTAGTACTGAAGCACAGGCAGACTTAGGTGACAGTGCAGTATGAGGTAAACTGACTGTCCTTAAAAACTTACTGGTTTCCCCTTTCTGTAGTATTTTATCTTACAATGGAGCAAGTTGGATGTGTATCCACTGCAAATAGTGAAGTGGTGTTTCCTGGAGCTGATGTAGTCTTCAGTGGCTCCTGAAGACTATGTGCTTTTTTAGGATTGTCTTGGTATTTGATCTCTGGTTTCCACAGTAGTCAACCATAAGATTAATCACATGGCTGTTAGCATAGTATGTAAACTGGTTGTCACCACAAGGTGGGGCAAAATAAATGCATCAAAGCAAGTGGCTTATCCAATTTGAAACGAGTAACTTGACCAAAGTTGGTTTATGTGGAATACAAAGCATATAGCCTTACGACTTTCTTCTGCCTGTCTTCTGTACTACAAATGGCTGTTGTAGCCTATTGTCTTTTAAGGTCAGGTTTTTGGTTTTGTGGTTCATAGCACTTTACCTCATATCTTCTAGTCAGTTCTTATTTGTAAGATACTTTTTTTTTTCAGATCACATTAGTAGTTGTGTCTGTTTTGCCCTTCAAATTTTGGGTTTGTGGACAACATGAGGATGAAGTTTGAAAGTAAACATATGGCCTGTGTAGTAGTATCCTACACTTAAAAAATTAGAATTGCGCTTGTTAAAGTGTTACCACAATTTGTAATTGGAATAGGTAATGAAGTATTTATCAGGCTTGCAGTAGTCTTGATCGTAGTTTGGGTTTTCTTATTGTTGTAGATGGTTGTTGATAGTTGTGGGCCCCTTGGTGACTTGGTATCAATCTCTGAATTGCAAAACCCAACTGCTAATTGCAAAGATGCTTTTCTGTCCAGATAGCAGCTGCTTGGCTTGCATGGTGTGGCTGGGTAGCCAGCGCTCTGATGGACTTGCCTTTGTTCAGCAGAGCTTTTTCTGTCCTTCTGAAAACTATTTGCAGCACTGACATCTAGACTTTTAATAGGAAAAATACTGGGCAAGTAATGATTTTCAGAACTGAGTAACTCTTGAGCTTTACTGCCTTGAGCTCAGCAGATTCTTAAGACGGGGAATAACTTCAATCAAATTTTAAAACCTGATGTAATGTAATTAAGTTTACTCTGACTGTGTTCTCCCACAGTACTAAAACGCTCTGTCTTAAGTGAGGAGAGAAAAGTTCATGTCCTGATGTTGAAACTTCCCAGTCTAAGTAGTATTGCCTTTTTTCCTAGTCTGTGTCTGTTCCTGTTGAGCAAAGAATTAATTTCCTTTTGCGTAGTGGCCATGTAGTTAACCATGCAGTAGATGCTTGTATGCTGTAATGCAAAGAGTGATGACAAATGGAAGAAAAAGTAACTGTAGGGTGTCCTGTGTTTTGCCACAAGACACTGATCAGTACTTCAGCGTGTATTTAGAACCTGTTTTACACTACTCTAGCTAATATGCTTAGTGCATTTGGTGCTTTTGCTCACTCCCAGTTCGCTTCGCTTAGTGCTTTCTGTTATCTTAAGGAAATGCACTGTAAAAGAAGATGTTAAGACAGTGAAAAACATGAAAATACTTTTTTGGGCAGAGGTGTGGAGATCTTGTCTGAAACTTTGGGTTTTTCAAACCCACCTTGTTAAACTGGAGCAAAAAAAAAGTGCTAAGAATTTGATGTCAAGCTATTTGTCAAGATGCTGACTAAGCTGGATGAAGTGGTGTTTGAAGGCAGAAGAGATGGTATGTGACAGCATAGCCTGCAGAGCTAATGTAATTTTACAGACTTCAACCTAGTAACATACACAACTACTTTAAATACTTTAAATACTTTGTTGGGATTGAGTCCTCCTGTCTTGCTAAGGTACACTTCTTAGCATAGGTACTCATAAAGTAGATTTTGTTCTTCTGCAGGCTAGCTCTTAGCAATCCTACAAGTGAAGAAGGAGCTGCACATGAGAGACAAAGGTAGATACAGGTTTGTCAACATCAATACAACCCAAACATGCTAGTGTAGAAATTCTTAGAATAAGGAATTAAAGGAAGATACATGTCAGACACTTCTGGCAAACGGATCCTCTCAGACAGTTCTAATAAAGTAATGGTGTTTTGAAAAGTGCTGGTTGATGAGGTGTATACATTAAGTAATCCACAATACACCGGGCCAAGAAAAAGTATCAAGCAGACAAATTAGTGAACTGACTGGTATTAAAAAAAAAAAAACAAAACCCACAACAACAACAAAACCCCCCCCACACCCCAAAGGATTAATTAGTGGGCAGGGTAAGTTACACAGAAATAAAAAACTGCTTGGTTTGAGGAGAGAGTAAATAAAAAGTAGAGATATTGTTTTGGAAAGCAGTTATTGAAGTAAATGTCAGTTAGGATGAAGGGACTCTCAATTCCCAGTGTCATGCTGTTGCCAAGGAATTAGTGAATTTAATTGTAAGTGGAAATAATACTATTTGTAATCATGCCAGTTTTGTCCAGACCTCCTGTGCACAGTAGTAGGAGAAAATTAGTTTTAAGAGAGGAGGAGTTGAAAAAGCCTTACTGAGTACTTACGCAAGAAGAAATTTTGAGGCCTGGAAACTTACAGCAATAGGTTTTTTGGTCTCTCATCTGGATGCTTTATGATACTGTGTTTTTTATAAAGAGGCTTAAAACAAGAGTAACAATTTCACTATCCATGTGGATGTAAGGTGAAGCCTAGAGTTAGTACGGTTAAATTAGTGGTGAAAAGATTATCACAGATGTACAAATTAGTTGAGGCTTCCTCAACAGCTGCACATCTAGTTTTCATGCTTCAGCCACCATTTCTTATAATACAAATATAATTAATACTCTAACGTTGCTTTGGGTTGTGTGACTATTCTTAAGCTATATGAATGAGGTTGTCCATGCATGCTGACTGAATGGGCAGAGGTTGTGTACTCGGTTAATTATTTAAAGGAGATGGGGCAACTGTCACTGCCCTTGAACGCTTAGGGAATGCTTGTGGAAGCAGGTCCCTTCTGCTTTTGGATCTTTGTGAGATGCATGGCTTGCTTTTCCAAACAAAACGTTTTCTCCACATCTTTTTCGTTTGACTGAATAGACCGTAATGTTTCACTGAATGGGTGAAGTAGCTTCTGTAATGCTTTCCCAACCTCCTTGTCTGTCCTCTAACAACACTGTGAGCAGTGAAAGCCCTTAGGGCATGCTTCCGTGTGATTCACGGGGCACACTGAATGGTCCTGGCACAAAAGAGGATTGCTATAAGAGTCTGTGTATATAGAAGTTAGATTCGTGCGCTCCCCACCCCCAGGCCAGCAAATCCTCACCAAAAACTCTCCAAACACCCTGCTTTGGGTGATCTTTTTTTCCAAGTTGAAAACATTGTGTGGTAGTTGAAGTGCCAATTGTTAATTAAGGATTTATTTTAATCTGTGAGTGAAACAGCTAGAAAGGCTATGTAGAACGAGTAGTTGGATTTCTGCTGGTTTTGCTTCAGTTCCTGGGGCAGAGTAATCCTGTGGGATAGACTGTGGAAGCCAAATCATAACAGCATGTGGCTGTTCGGTTATCTTGCATTTGGTGTGTAGTCCAAGAATCATGATTTATGGGAACATGTGATACAGCCTAACCATTTGTCAAGTTGGCAAAAAATGAAGCACAAATACACATTGGAGTGGGAATGAGTATATTTTATGTAGTTGAGCAGTTTAGATTAGTTTAGTTTTGTGTCTTTGACAAGTGTAAAATTAACTTACACAATGAGCTGAAACTGGACAGTATCACAAATTTGAGATAGAGATATCACTTGAGAAAGTCAAGTATGCTTTTTCTCCTAACAATGATCATCTTAAGAGAAGCCAGACTTACTAAATGAGTCTATATCAAGTCCCTTGTCTACTGTCACATAAAACTTGAAGATTTTTTTTTTCCTAAACAGCACTGTAAGTGAAGCAGCATATTGAGTAGTCTTCTCTGAGTCTGGAGGTCTCTGCTACTTTAAGACCCTTTTTGGACTTACGTATCCCTTCACAAGTAGTAGAGGAAATACTCTGGAGTTGTTCTTGTTTTGAGGAAAATTGAAAGGAATAAAATATACAAACCTTTATTTCCAGCTGAAATTATTTGAGTCTATAAGTTCTGCCATGAAAAGCTAATGATAACTACTTATTTAGTTGTCTCCACTGTGATGGAGATCTGGCAGGGGATATAGCAAAAAAAGTAGTAGCTTTATGCTTATAAGACAGTAATTGTAAATTTGGCTGTTTATTTCTGCATGTCAGTACTACTACAGAAGCTATTGAAAGGTTACTGCTAGTGATTTCTTAGTCATGGAATGGTTTTGGGGGTACAAGGTGTAATGCTTATGTTAAATCAAGGAAACCAAACTGCAGGTCAACTAACAAAGGTATATAATGTCAAGATCTACATGAGGTTTTAAAGGCGCTTTTTTCCCCACAGGGGAAATGTTCATATGAAATGCTTCATATGTACATCAGTTCAAATAGCCAGGCTTACTGCAGAAAGCTTTAATTGTTTCTGATGTTGAAGAGCGGGGAGTTAAGTTTTGAAAGCAGCTGTGTTTAGAGATGCTTCAGATGTAGAAGAGTGACTGTAGGACTTGGCAGAAGAAGCTTCTGTTGCTTTATTTGCAGTAGGGTCACTAACAAATCACAAAAAGTAGGCATTCAGAGAAACAAAATACAAAATAATTCACTCTCCCGAACAACCAACCTTCAATTTGATAATGAGATATATTCTTTAAGCACTTCTAAGCATAGTATGGAAACCACATATTTGTATAAGGTTATCAACTTAGTAGTTGTTTTTCCTTTTAGTGTAACTGAGCAAATAATAAACTGCCCTCTTCAGACATAAGCAGCATTGGGCTATGCAGAAAACAATCAAAAACTGGTTCTAGCATTGACTTTACTGAAGCTGAAACTACTTGTTACACAGTTATTTCTTCCAAGTATAGGTAGTTACAGAAGTATCTTGCCAGGTATTGTGAACTCCGCTGTATTTAATTTCAAGATATGTAGGTCAGCTTCAGCTCTTTGGAAAGAAATTCTATGAAGTAAACTTCTTAGAGGGTACTGAAAGGCACAGAAGTGGTAAGGGTTGGTTCTGCTTTGTGATTAGTGAGGGCTTTGCCACTGAACTGCAGTGTGCAGTGATGACTTTACTTCAGAGGACTTGATAGCCTCTTTGGATTGAAAGACAAGAATTAGGTATAATAGGCTAGTATACTACTGGGAAACTTGTATTTTTTGAATATTGATGCTAAAAATGGGCTATCCTAGAAAGTAAGACCTTAGTTTGTGTTTGAAGCACAATACAGTATTTCTGATTTAGGCTACAACTGGTGAATGTCTTGTACAGGGTCACAACAGATTTCTCAAGAAAGAAGTTTTTTTAAAAAAACATTTCAGTTGATGGCCCTCAACACTAGACTTGGTACATCAGGAACTTAGTTTCTTTTTAGAAGAAAATCTGTTCTCTAAGCCTCAATTTTTGCATGTAGCAACCATACAGATTTTTCTGATAGTTATGTATATGCATGTACATATTAGACATTATTTATAACATATTTGTATGTATAATAAACTTTTTGGAGTGCTGATCATCAGAAGTTTAAACTCAATGTCAGGTGTTAAACTGAATTAAGTAGCTTTGAAATGACGCACTCTGACAATGTAGATTAATGCTTCAAGTAAAATGCTTGAAAATGTAGCAGAGTTCAAGCTTATTTTTAAATCACGGCATAGTTTCAACCTAATATATTAAGCTGTCTGTGGTCAGACACTGCAACTGGAACAAACCATGTTGGAACTTCCTGCTAGTGCATTGGATGTAGTGAATGATTAACATTAAACTTTGAGTGGACAAAGGTAAACAGTGTCAACAGACCAAAGCTCTGTAGAGCTTTCATCTGATATATGCTGTGATCTCACTTGTGGGATATCTGATTAGCATGGACTTTGCAAATAGATTATATCTTGTCTAACTCTTTTACATAGCAACAGTTTGAAAAATGTGGACTCTTTCTTGATTAAACTCTTTACTTTTTCCCTTCCATAGTTGAACCTGTTGTGAGTTTAACGAAAGGACCAAACCCTCTAATAGATGGTGCAAATCGGACAATAGCAGCCACTTGTACAGCAGCCACTGGAAAACCTGCTGCAGAGATTGACTGGGAAGGAGGTCTTGGTGAAATGGAATCCAGCTCTATTTTGTTTCCAAATGAAACGGTGACAGTTGTAAGTCAGTATATGATTGTCCCTACACGTTTTGCAAGAGGAAGACGCATAACTTGTGTTGTGAGGCACCCTGCTTTGGAAAAGGAGATTAGATACCCTCATGTGTTGGACATACAGTGTAAGTATTCTGTAAGGGAGTTACTACTTGGTAAATACACCATAACCACCCTTTTTATCTGTGCTTACCTTCCACAGGAAGGAGATGACCCCTTAGCGTTTCAGTAGAAAAAGGGAAAATAAAAATGCATAGAAAGGCATGAGGCAAGAGGTAGGCCAGGAAGGAGTAGAAACCTAGGGTTTCTGTATTTTTCTAAAAAAAAAGTCAGATTAGAATACTATTGTGTTCCTACTGTTGCTTTTGGATTTTCTCATGGGTAAAGACTTTACTCGTGGTTATATTTAACATTGAAAAAGATCACAGACAATAACAAACTAGTTGATCTGTGAACTGTTTATAGTGCCTTACAATTTCAGCAGTAATAAAAAAGAATTCTAATGAAGATTCATGTTGGAGATGACAAGTTGAAAGTAGGTCTTATGGGCCTCAGTATGTTTTCAAATTAATAAGTTTTTTCCACTTTCATTTGCATCAAGAAACAAGAAAATAATCTACATACATTCCTTAATGCTTTGATACTCAGCTTAAAATTGTTTATGTAATTCAAACCTGTAACAAGTTTGTTCAGAAAATCTGTGGTTTTAAAATGCATGAATACTAAGTGAGGTGACTTACAAAGCTGCTTAGCTAAAACCAGTTAAGACAAATAAGCTTTGAGCACGTTAGCCATTTTTGTTAGACAAGGCATAAGTGACCAAAATGAGCTATTTTCAAGTTCTTCCTTGAGCATCCTGGCTCAGCAGTGTGCTGCTTGAAAGTTCCTAAATCGCAGAAATCAATTAGAGTTCAATTAGAATAAATGTAGTGGCTGGAAAAAGAAAACTGCTATTTTGGTTTGTCTGGAATCTCTTATGGGTTTACTTCAGTTCTGTTTGGTAAAGAACTGCTTATTTGGGCATAAAATAGTGTTTAGTACTGGTTTACTTTGTTAGTGTTGAAATGAAGCTTTAGATTGATGTGCCATTGATGCAGAAATGAAAGCAAAGGTTATTTGTTCCCATTATTGTCTCAGCGACTAAGACAATGAACTGCTGTATCTCTTGTTAAATAAGGGGACAAGTGAATCTTATGTTCATCTGAAAGTGCTAAGGCATGTTTCAAAGCTTGAAACAAAATTTGCATAGCAAACAACACAGCAGCAAGTGAGAAGCAGAGATTTTATGTCTGTATTCTCTAGTCTTCTTCCCTTTACAGGGTTGGCAACTATGCATCCATCTCTGTTGGAGGCGCTTATAGCAAATCATACTGGTGGTTCTGTTCTGTGCGTTTTGAATATTTAAGCAAGGTCTCTCTGGCTCATCTGAAATGACCTCCTTGCTTTTTAGAGCTATTACAATGTAATTCCACATTACGATAGCTATTAAACTTTTTAACTGGTGTCTGTGAATTTTCTTAGGATATCTTAATTATCTGGCTTCTCAAAACACCATTTCTGATCCTCTTGCTCTTAACTTGCTAGTGAGAAGTAGCTCTGAACTGCCATTATTCACTTCCAAAAAGTATCAAATTGTTTCTTTTCTGGAGTCCCCTTAATTCCCCAAAGCGCTTTGTGTTTGCAGAAAGCACACTGAAGGACAGTTGCACTGATTTTAAAAAAGCCTTGTTGTTCCTGGTCTAACACACTGCTGCATATTGTGCTATAGCTTGGAACTGTATTGGTGTTCTCAGGGTATTTTGATAGTGGTTTTTAATTATTGGAAATAAAACCACCAACAAATCCAACACAAACCCCAGTAAATCAAAACCCACCTTCTGCTGAGCTGAGCAGCACGGAGCTGACCATGAGACACAGTTTGTATTTAAAGAAAATACTGTGATTGCTGATAGGTTAAATCTTTTTTTGTCAGATGCCCCAGAAGTTTCAGTAACTGGCTATGATGGCAACTGGTTCATTGGAAGAGAGAACGTTCAGCTCAGATGTAATGCTGATGCAAATCCGTTGCCTATGGAATTTATGTGGACCAGGTAAATATTTTTTAAAAGGGTCTTGCCATATGACTGTAGTAGTGCAGTCTTAGCTTACCCTAAGTGCCTGTTCTGAAAAAAGTTGTATGACTTGTATTAGGTTGTAATGGTATTATCCAGCCTTACATAAGGAGAATACAAGATGTGTGTATGGATGGATATGGGTGAGTACATACCTTGTAAATTTACAAGCCTGAAGAGTTTGTCATTACTCCTAGGATAAAATTTCTTGAAGTTAGTTAATGGAGTAAACTGTGAATGTTGCAGGGGTTAGAGCAAAGATCGATAGATCTGGTTGGGATCTAACTGTTACTTCATTAGTTCTGTTTTATTGCTTTTCTGCATCTGCATTTTATAAACCTGAAAATTACAGTTGAGATGGCAAACATTGCTTACTGAATTATAGAATGTGGTGTTTTTCAAAAGTGCTGAAGTAATTGCCAGGACAGGTAAATGCAGTGTTTTGGTTAGTGGTGGGAATTAGACCTGGAATACATCTCCAGTGAAAAAAAAAAATCTTATGTAACAGAAGCATTTTGATTATGTGGATTGGGTGGGTCCTATTCTGAAATTTACTGCTTTGCTTTTGAGACCATGGACGTACTTTGGGCGGGAAACAGAGGAAGGCAATAAAGCAAGCATAGATCAACCTGTCTGGAGAAGCGGAAAATAAAAAAAAAATTAAACCAACCCCAAAAACAAACACCAAGCTTTGTTGTCTGTAGAAACAAAGGAAATGCATTTCTAAGGACAGTGTAAATTTACATGTGGCTATGTTGCAGTGCTTCTGGTGATAAAATCACAGGAATGTTTACTTATATGAAGCTACAAATATTTCCCTACATTCTCTGTGGTAGATGTGATTTAGTATGTAGGAAGAGTAGTCATAACATTGTTTGAAAATGTTGTATTGATCAGTTTGGAGTTGCTTGATGGCAGTTCCACAGAAAAACAAAACATCATATTATTACTGACTCAATCCTGAAAGCAGCCATTGAAACCTTATAGTCAGTATTGCAGCTAAATCTAGCTGGCAGCATGGCTGCACCAAAATAGGTTTAGTAACAAGTATGCTTTACTGACCTGCCATCCCCATCACATGCATAGCTCAAATTCAGTGTGATGAGAGATTTCAACAGAAAAAAATACTGTATTTAAACAAGCATGCCAGGCTTTATTTGAATAAACAAGCTATGCTACTGTTTTAAAGTAGGTTCTTCTCTGATTTGAGTTTGATATGTCAAAACTAATTAATATATTCTCTGTTTCTAATTCCAGAAGAAATAGGTATTTAAATATATTTAAAGCACTTCAGGCTTCAGAGGTCACTTTTGAACTTACTAAAGTTAAAAGTGAACCCACTTTTGCAAGGAAGGCTTACTTTACCAAAATAAAGCTAGTTCACCTTTTTGTTTGAGAGAGAGCAGAACCCATACAAAAATCTGTAGTAGTGGTGAAGGAGGAACTTCAAGGCTGGGGAAAACTCTATTCAAGAGGATAGACTGAGTGTCTAAGGAAATGGAAACATGGTATGCTATCTTAGTGATTTCAAATCACGACAGCTTTTAGAATTACTATGCTAAAAAGTCTTTATCCCTTGGAAGCAAAGGGGACATTGTGTTTGCTAAGACAGCATATTGTTGACCATGAAAATTTTACTAATGTTGTACATATGAGAACTCTATTAGAATAGAGCTTTCCAACCAATTAACTAATTTATGTGTCTTAAATACTTCTGGTACTGTGAATTATGAAGTACATAATTGCTTTTATCAAAATAATATGGCTGAAATAATTTTGAGCAATAATCATTATTGGCAAAACAATGGGATTTTGTCTTGAGCCTCCATTTGTTAGACATCATTTGCTGTTAAAGGGGTGGAAGACTACCTATTTTCAAGTGTTGGGGGTGGCTCTTTTTGTTCATTACTATTTAAAATCATACTTGCTGAATGCTTCCTGGATACTGAGACCTATTGATCTTACGTTTCAATGTTGACTTTGTCCTGCTTAGCTGTTTAATAGATACTTAGATGAAAGCGAAGTAGGATGCAGTGGCATGAAATCATGCAGGTGTTTCATGGGCAGCTCTCTTAAGACTTCCAGTGCCTCTTAGATTTCTCCTCTCCCTGTTGTGCTTAAACATTTCTTACACTTACGTAAACTTGACTACAGTATCACAAAGTACCAAATTTTGTTTCAGGGCTGTAATTCAGATGGAGAAGTGGTGGGGAAGAGGGAAGAAACTGCTTGAACTCTTGCTGAGAAATGCTTGTGAAAATGTCCTGTGACTTAAGTGTGTACTGACAGAAATGTGTGGTATTAGCTCAATTTGGATGCAAAAGAATGGGCTGATAATCCTAATTAGACACAAGGTGTAATTTTTAGACCTTGTGTTGGATTGTTCCTTCAAGTCCTTTAAGATAACTTTCTTTTAGTTGAAGTAGTGGTCATCTGTAAACAGTTTGCAAGGGCCAGGAGATTAGAATTTTAAAGGGTTTGGCACAGAACTTAAATACTGAATGCTCAGGTGGCTTCTGAGAATAATATCCAATGAAAGCTCACTGACAAAATCAGAGCACAATGAAAAGCTCGCTTGCTAGACTATTGCAAATATATTTAACTAGTTATAGTTCACTGTCAGTCTTTAGGACTAAAGTCTAAATATAACTGTTTTGTTTTAGGTTGGATGGACAGTGGCCTGAAGGATTGCTATCTGTCAACAATACACTGCAGTTCAGCAGCCCATTGACTTACAACTACACTGGGACTTACATCTGTAAGGTGACTAATGCCCTTGGTCAGAGAAGTGATCAGAAGACTATCTACATACTAGGTAAGCTTCTTACTGCAGCAAAGGCAGTATGTTAGCTTAAATTCTTTTGGTCAATACTGAAGTAGCAAACTGAAGAGCCACTTGATTCCTAAAATATTTACATCTTTTAATTGTGTGAAAACCCATTGAAAGTATGAATTTGAATGCTACGCTGAAATTAGGGATTGAACTGGCTTTTTAAAAACAGCAACATGCTGTGGAAATTCTTAAGGTTGAGGTAGTAGTTTCTATAGTGCTGATAAAATTAGCTTCTTTTGGTAAGGGAACTCTTTTCCAGTGTTAACTTGTGTTTTGCTAAGACATATTGACTGCAATAAACAGTACCATGTCTGAAAACTCAAGAACCAGCTGTTAGTGGGAGAGGAACAGCTACATTTAGAAAAGTCAAAGATGCTCTGCTTTCAGGAAGCTAGGATTATGTTCTGAATGTGTGCACTGTACTCCATTTTGGGATACAGATATGCAGTCATCAGTTTCTTGTAGAATTCTTGCTGATCTACTTAGTATAATATGGCAAATTTGTGTGTCTGTTTAGCACTGTTGCTGTTGGAAAACATCCTTGTATCAACACAGTGTGATTAATGTTTTACTATGACACCTTCTTTGTGAAAGAACAGCATGACTTAGGCTATGTGTAAGCAGTGCTGTGTGAATGTAAAAAAAGCTCTCCAGATTTCGATAACAGATTGGCTTAATTAACTAATACCTAGCTTGATCAGTAAGTGCTAATATATTATCATTTGTAAAGAAAGAGTAGATAGGAAAAGCAGAAATTCATTCTGTATGGTGTTGCTGCTCTGAAGTATAGCTTTGGCTGTTGATTATTCCACATAGTATCAAAGTTGGCCTGTTACAGAATATAAACATAGGCGACTTCGTAATTATGAACTTAAAGCTAAGTAAGGTCAAGAGAATGAAAACTTACAACTAAAACTGAAGGTACGGGATGTTTGAAGCCACATCTGTCACAATTGATATTTGATGGTTATCTGCATCTTTAGAACAAAGGGTTGTGTTTGGGTCAGACTGACATAACTGTACAGCAAGTCATTGTGGGAAACAATGTTCTCGTTAACTGACTAGTTAATGAGCTAGTTAACCGGAAGCTTCTAAGTAGTTTGAGAAAGTGGAATTATTTAACAGCTTAACAGCTTGGATTTTATATAATTTTTAAGACAAGTGCTGCAAATTATTATGGAAGTCACTTGTGTGAGAAGTTATTTTTGGATATTTGGTTCTAACAACTCCTTTATGGATAACAATTCATGGCTGTATGACAATCTCAAAACAATTACCAAGACTGTCACATTGTAAGAAGTATCAGGTTTGAAAAAAAAATCATCATCAAATAGGATGAATTTTTCTCCTGCAATGTAACATTCAAACACTTAAACTATTATTTTTTTTTGAGTATAGCTTAGTTCTCAGCCCTATTCTAATGGTAAGGAGGTAGCAAGTTTTTTCAAGTCCACATCTTAACTTCTTAGTTCTATGTGAATTCATCTGTGATCTGCTGGAAGTAGAACTCCCCATTCATGATGGGGGTCAGGGTTTGCAATTCTTCCCTGTGAATGAGGCATTCCCAGTAAGTGTAGATCATAAGGTCGCATTGATTAAGTCCTGGGTTCTATTCTGGAGAGGGAACCTGAAAAACTTACACTACATCCAAGGAAGTCAGCAGATGTGCAACTGACCCACTCCAGAACTGAAGAGGTTGTGACAAGAAATAATGATACAGGACTCTTGAGACCCTGTAATTGGAATGAGCACTCTTTCAAATCCTTGAGTGAAGATCCATTGGAGGGTGAATTTGGTGCCAGCAGACATGGTAATTCCAGCTACACCAGCTACATGAAAAAACTTTATCCTAGCCTATACAGGACACCATGACTGTCATCAGTGAAAATACAAGACTATTTTTCAAATTATGTTGTGACTAACAGAATAAAATGGGCTAATTATGGTATCTTAAATGTTTCCTAAAAGGAATGAAGTCTTGGGAAAAAAGCAGCATAGAAATACATGCTACTTGAGCTGTGGCGGTAGCTTCTGTTCTAGACTCTGGCAAATGCAATGTAACAAGCTTACTGCAGACACAGTTAAGATGCAGTAGTTGTTTTTTGGTGTGGACTGATGGGTGCTGTTTATATACATGCTGGTTTTCAGCTTTGTTCAGCAGCTTTGTTTTTCTGTGGTAACAATTGCAAATAGTAAAATTTAGCTGGTTTTGAGTTATCAAAACTGAACCCTCAGCTAGCTGGAGATCCTACCTGGTTCTTACAGTTATTTGACCGGTGGAAACAAATACTTGGGTCAACACTGATTTCAGCTTTTCAAAACTTCATGTTAATCTTGGAGTGTGTAGCATGACACAATGCAGGTGACTTTTTTTTTTTAGGCAACTTAGAAATAATCTGGTCCTATATCACTACAACTAATGGTTAGGCAAGTCATGTATACCAGTTTAATGCTGAGGGAAGCATCCAGCACTTTGCTGTAGATACCTTAGAGAAGATTGTACTAAACATAGGAGAATGGATTACAATGACTTGTGAGACAATTGTAAATGTTAAGCATGTTTTATTGTCACTCTTAAGAACAATTTTTCAGAGTAGCTGGCTTATTATATAATGGAAATGCTCTTAAATTATGTGGACCATAAAATAGCAAAAATGTCTCTCTTACTCAGGTTGCTGTACAGATGCAAGATACTCATGTCAGGAAAACAGAAAGTAAAGTTGAAGCAAGCTTGAAGTCAGACTGCTTAATATTTCATCTAACTGAGCAGATATTCTATAGGAATGGTGAAGGTGGCACTTTTGTACTGTAGAGCAGTCATTTAATTAGCCATCTTAGCTGTTTTCCACTGTATAAAATGTGGCAAAAACTAACTTTGAAGCTAGTAGTATTATCTACACCATCTTTAAAGTATTACGTATGAAGCTGTTAGAGGGTTTATGAAGTTAATGTTTCTGAACAGTCATGCTGGTAGTTGTAAAGCTTTTTAATTGGTAGAACAAATAGCTATTAACTTTAAATGTGTTACAGGATTAGAAAGTAAACTGAGGAAAAAATGCTTTTAGTCCTAATATGCATTTTTAAAAAGTAAAGCTGTATTTAATAAATCCTATTGTGCTTCTTTGATGTTAATATTCTTGAAGTGGAATAGAGGAATATAAGAGCTGTTGTTGACAGGAACGAAATTACAGGTTCACCAGCTCTTAGCTACAAGAGAAGATACATCTTGATATTGATAGGGAATACTAAAATTGTGTTTGAAGCTAGAGACTTTGTAAAATACTGGATTTAAAGCACAGGTATCTTCACTGTGTCTTACTCGTTTGTATGGTTGTCCAACAGATGCAACTCATGCTCCTCAGAGTTCAAAGGTGATCAAGTGTTGAAGTTCCTGACTTAGTCTTACAGCAACAGGTTTTCCAAACCAAGCTGTTAGCTCATTGTGTGTAGCACTTCATCTTCTAACTCAGATGGACTGTTACTTTTTTTTTTAAATACAAGGAGTGGAACACTATTTTCTGGGGTCTATGTTCTTTCACCTCCATACTATTTACTGAGCCGTCCCCTTTTTCCACCACAGGAGAGGTGACCTGTAAGATGCGTGTTCAGATAGGAACATGTTTGCTGTCACCTCTTTGAATGACTGCCTTTGGAAGACTTTATTTTGTTTAAAGTAAGGCCAGCCTTTATTACCCAGCAATCCTAGCAAGTCTAGGAAGATAAGACTTCTAAGCACAGTCACTTGTGGAGTGGACATTGTCAAGGTTAACATAGCAAAGGCTGATTGTTAGTTTTGCTTTTGTTTCTTCATGTATAAACCTCTTTTCTGAGAGGGCTCTGAATACAGGCACTCTTGTATTAGAAGGGATATTGATAAATTGCTTTCTTCCACTGCATAGAATAGGGGCTCCCAGGATATCGTAACTGTCAATTTGGCTGCTGCCTGGTATAGCAGGCTTTGAGCCTTGTGTTGTCCCTGAATATTCCTTGCAAGCTTGAGATTATATTAATGATAATACTGTCCCAAGGAAATAGCAAAATATTCTACCTGGTGTGTTTAAGTCACAGCTAGAAACTGCACATTGACTTTTAAAAATGCATGATCAACTCTGGTATAAGAAACTGGCAGTTGCTTCAGGCTGGTCTCAGTCTTCCTATCTATCATGCTGTAAAAATGGCGGGGAGCAAACTGAAGGTAGCTTGAAGAAAAATGTTTAACTCGAATACAGAACCTGTATACACAAGACACTTTGGGGGGGGGGGGGAGGGTTACACAGTGTTCTTACCCACTACTTCATTTTAGAGTGCATATGCTTCAAGAAACAATGATATATTTCAAATATATGTATTTCATTTAATCTCAGATATTCAGAAAGCCTTCTTTCATTGAAGGGCTACTTTCCCTGCTGTTACAAGGGAGTTGCAGCATAAGCTTTTCAGCAGTTTGAAGAAAAGGCTAGTTTTATAATGCCCAGCTACATAGTTATCAAGTACTTTAATTTGTAGGTACTTAACATCTAAGGGAAATTGATCAATAATAGCAGGTTAAGAAGCAGAGGTAAGTATGTCTCCATGCAAACATACATGTAATAATATACAGCCAGGCACTTTCCACTCCACAAAATTAGAACTGCAAAGAGAGGCCTTGTAATTTGTTCAAGGCCAACTCACTTTTGTATTATAAACAATTGATGGCAGGTTCTTGCTTTGGAGGAGGTGAAGAAAGGGATGTGGAAGTTGAAGTGTGGATTTTGAACCTCATGGGGTTTGTGTTTTAAATGGAGAAAGCTACACTTTATCATAGGTTTTGGAACTAGATAGACTTTGTATTAATGCACGATTGCTAACCAAGGCAACTTCCTTTACAAAACTTATTTTCTGTAATTCTTAAGTGACAGATTTTAGCCCAAGGAAATATTGGAATTGTCACAATTGTTTTCCTTTGTATAGGTGGGGCCCCTTCCCCTGAAATACTTCATAGTGGGCTACATAAAGTGGTTTGTAGTTTAAAAAGTCTCTGTTCTCTAGTTGAATTTTACAACAGTATACTACTTGGTACAAAGACAAAATTAACCTAAAATTTTGGAGCTAATAGTCTGGTCCTAAGGAAGGTCTATCCATCCTTTGCATGCTCATCTTTCTGATATTTGGTGGCTTATTGGCTTTGAATTTCCATGAAAGCAATGGTGGGTTCTGGACATGTGAACAAGAATGTACTGCAGGGGGATTGAGATGCAATGATTGGCAATGAGAGGTACATCATGTCTCTACTAATCTTAATTGTAGAAACTCATCTGTCCAAGGTAAGTTGTTTGTATTGTGAGATCTGGGAAAACCATACCAAGAATAGTAATTTAAGGAAAAAGTAAAAATATTAGACTGAACTTGTTGCAAGTTGGTACTGACTTTCATGGGAAACACCCAGAAACTAACAATAGAGGGAGAACGAAGCATACTGTACAGGGACAAATGGTGCTTTGTTTGAGAAGGTATTAGAGCTTCATTTGAAGTAAAGACCAAACTTTGCTGTTCTGGATAGAAAACTATCAATGACTTTGAAATAAACTAGGAGAACTTGGTTGCTTGTGTATGGAAGGAGCTGGTGGGTTTATGCTTTCGTACCAGAAAATTGGGGGTTGCTTTCTTATTTACATCTCCTATCCTATTTTAGTGAAGGTGGTAGCCATACAACAGTAGAATATTTTTTTTTGTGGCACTTCACTAGCTTTCGCAGTTAGGTATATTTAATAGGTATATGTAATAAGGATTTGAATCGGGCCCAGAACATAGAGACAAAAATGGAAATCAAGATGCAATTAAGCAAAACCTAAAATGTTTCAGTTTTTTCCAATTTGAGTTCTCTGGCCTGCATGGATACTTCAATATGATGTTGCAGTTTGTGCAGTAATGCAAGGCTACATCAGTGAAAGATAAGAGCAGGTAAACATTGGATCGTAAGTAAAATTTTAAAGAAAATCAGTAGGAGAATGCTTATTAATTAAGTGCCATTTGGAACAACTAATTTAAAATCCAAATGATGTGGTGAATGTATTGTGGAGAGCATTATAAGCTTAAAGAAACGGGTATTGGTGGTGATACGAAATGTTCTAATTAAACAGCTTCTTGGTATGAAAGGCTCATACTGAGAAACAAGAGTGGCATTTTCTTAATTTGGAGATAGCATTTGAGATGTGATTTGCAAGCAAAATATTATGGAGTTAGAGGCAAGGAATTCCAGTGTTCTGGGTCTTAATGTTTTTTGTTTGAAAAATTTGCTGGGTGCAGGAAACGAAAAATTTTAAAATCTAGTTTTACATTCAGGAAGCTCTAGGTGACACTGAAAGTTAATTTCACATGTTGTTAATTGTAATTAGCCTTTAAAGAAGGAGGGATTACTTTCTTGTCTTCACCAATAAAAGGTACGGACATAAATTAACAGTAAAAGTATTCTTGCTTATGTATTCTAGGAATACATCTAAACAGGCACTGAATAATTGATACTACAGTTGCAATTAATTTAAGAGTAATATGTTCTTCAGTGCATGTAAGTAATGCAACTGGACAACCTGACAACTAGTGGATGAAACAAGTTTTGAAGGAAAGCTGTTCATAAAACCATTAGTCTACTAATAATAGAGCGTTATTGCCACTGTCTCACACATGCGTGGTGCTTCAGCTTACCAGGATGCAAATACCGGATACTTGTGAATGTGTATTTTATACTGTGGATGTGGAGTATGATACTCAAGACCATAGTATCAGAGGAAAACAAAAAAAACAGTTTAGGAGGGTATATAGCCCAGAGTAAATATTGTGAAGAGTATATATAGCCTAGATGATGATATTGCTGGTACTGTCTGAAATTGTATTTTAAGCTAACAAATGTTCTGTCTAAAGCAAATGCCTTTTCAAGGAAGAGGGTTTTGAGTTTAACTTCCTGACCTGTGGATTTGTGGGACTTGGGAACCCTGGTAAACTTGGATTCCTTAATCTCTTTCTTTTTTAATTATTAAACTCACTTTAAATCAGTTTTTACTAAAATCATAATCTGAATTCTTCTTGTTCATTTTGGTAGTGGCTCTTCCTTGTTCAGTTTCCTGTCTTCTGTCAAATTAATTCCATTTGTGTACAGCTCCCTAACAAATCACCACTTTTACATAGTCAAGTATAATTATGCACTTCGAAAATCTGTAAAACTCTTATGTCAAGCTTAAAATATTGCATTCAGCAGTGAGGTGCAGTCTGAAGTATGATTTGTAGTGATCATGACAAATGTGGCAATTCTGCGTAGTATGAGAGAATTGTATGGCCCTCTCTGAGTAGTAAGATTAAAAATCAGTTTTCTGAATCTTCAAAATTATGATTTGTCAAATAACTGGAAGCTTTACAGACCTCCAGTTGTGTCTCTTGTACTTGTGGTGGTGGTAAATTTAGGGTGCCTCTGTAATGCGGTAGTAGTAGCTCCATGAATCTTGCTTATGGGCCTTTAACTAAATAACATGTCATAATGAGCAACTTGGCTGTCTGTGTAATACTCTCTCTAAAAGATGCCAGCTATAGTAACGTGTAGTGTTTGTTGCTTTACTGATATATTAAAGTTACCTTGCATTGGGCGAGGCAAAAGAGTGTTTTATTCACTGTGGCACAGAAACACACAACTCAATTTTCTGGAGTATTGCAGTTGACTGGGGGATTCTCAGGAGGCTTTCTCCGTGTCATGAGCCCATCACTTGCAACCTTGTCTTCAATGCAGATGTATACATCTCCATTAGAACTAAAGAACAAAGAAAGAAAAGAAAGAAGCTAGAGCAGCTTGGTATCTGGCCACCTCATGTTTACTTGCATAACTCTGACATGAAATCAGTTGATATTTTGAGGAATGAATATGGTAATGTCTTTGTGCAGATTGCTTTTAGGAGGAATGCATAGAAATTGTTTTCACTTGAAATGTTCCAGGTTTTTTATTTTTAAATTCTGAAAGCTCCTTGCTCAACGTAAGTGTTATTTTGAGATTAATACATTTTTTAACTATGCTTCTTACACTAATCTCAAGGTGAAGCTGAGTAAGTTGTATTAATGCAACAAATGTTTTTGGAGAGAATAGCTTAAAATCAGTAGTTCATGTGCTGCTGACAGAGCACACAGCTCATAGTTTTTCATTCTTATGCTCAGGGTCCTCAATTCCTGAAGTGGGAGTTTTATGTGGAATAATTGGCTCTGTGGTATAATCAGTTAATTCGATCCAATATTCCTAATTGCTGGCTGGAAAGGACTAGAGGATTACTTTGGTTTTTTGTAATAGACAATGTTTTTCCTCACGGGAGGTAAACTAAATATGAGCTATGAACATCTGAGCAGAAAAGCTGCATCCTCCTTACTTGAAGGGGAGGTAAGGTGTCTTCTTAAAGGTTATTTTTATTTTATTTTCTCCCCGTAATTCCTATCCTGCTGCAGCATAGCTCAAAATCACGTGTAATGAAGCTAGTTCAAAGCCTGTGTAAAGTGCAACACTTTTTGCAATGCCATGAACTTGAGAATGAAAAACTATTGTAGAACATACCCATCAACTTTGCTTTCTTATAAACTCTTTAACTGATTTAGCTTGCATTGACATTCTGTGCCTTTTCTGTGTCTTGTCTACTTCTTTGCTCTTTCCATTAGATCCTCCTACTACTACCACTCGACTGCCCACGGTTCCCTGGCATCCTTCGACCGATGGCATCACAGGTTTAGCAACAGAACCTAGAATAATAAATTTCCCAACATCAACCTTGCCAGCAATGCAGGAAGACACTTGGGGTACCGTCATCGGTAGTGCGGTGGGTGGGGCTCTGCTCTTCATACTTGTCAGTGTTCTGGTTGGAGTTATCTGCTATAGGAGAAGACGGACGTTCCGTGGTGACTACTTTGCTAAGAACTACATTCCACCATCAGATATGCAAAAAGAGTCTCAAATAGATGTTCTTCAGTCAGATGATGCGGATTCTTACCCTGACAGTATAAAAAAAGAAATAAAGCATCCAATGAACAGCTTAATATCTAAAGATTATTTAGAAGACCCTGAAAAACCAGAGTGGAACAATATAGACAATATTAACAGGTACCAGGAACGTTATGAAAGATCAATGGATTACTATGAAGGTGGAACATTGGGGATGAAGTATATGGGTGGTGAATGTTACGATGACAATGAAGAAGACTTTGTATCTCACATAGATGGCTCGGTAATATCTCGGAGGGAGTGGTATGTGTAGTAACCACTGAAAACTAAATGTGTATCTGCAGTTCACTTGGTTGGCTGATCACTTTCAGATTGTTTATACTTACAAGAGGAGGAATAAACTTTTTGAAACTGGTTTTTTTTTTGAAGGTTTTTATATTGTTGACTTGACAAATGGGAATATTGAATCTGGGGAAAATGTATCTGAGCTGCTTTTTTCCCAATGCTGTACTACTGTTTAAGATTTGAGTTTTAATGCAGAGTGCTTATATATTGGTCTATGTCAGAGGTAAAAAAGGCTAAATTAAATTTGCCATTCAAAAATTTTTTTAAGAATAAAAAGTGGCTATCTTGGCTCTCCGATGAGGAGAAAAAAAGTAGTTTACCTAAGGCAATGATCAAATATAATCTTTTGGGGCATTTACTTTGCAAATTAAGTGAATTGCTCCAGTTTGTTTACTACCCATGGTAAACTTAATACTTCTGTACAGGAAATGCTTTACCAGTTCAGATGAGTTACAGCAGAATCAAAGCTTTATTTTTAGGTTTTTCTGCACAAAAATGAATACCTCTTAGCAATTTAATGAGCCTTCTTGTCACTATGTACTTAAAAAGTCATTGCACTGAAACTAACTTATGAAAAAAATTTTGAGCAGTAACTGTAAACAGGTCAGAGGCTTGTCTGAGTAAGATGAAAAATTATTTTTTATAGTAATTGATTTCTAAAGTTTATGCTAGTGTGTATATATACATACAGTAAGATATTGTTAGGGCTGTAATTGGCAGGATGTCAAAACTCATTAGAAGACTTTTTTGCTGGTACATGGGGTACAATTTGAGACCTGTTTCTGAAGCGTTGTAGGAATCTTACCATTGAATTAAAAAGCTGGAGAATTGGATGCAACTAAGAAGAAAATTAATAGATTTCAAAGCTGGAGGCTAATGTGAATTTACTTATTCTCCTGGGTGCCAATAAACACTGAGCATGCTAAGAGGTGTCAAAGCATTTACTAGAGTTTTTATGATCAGAAGTGAAAACAGCGGTTTTACGCTGCTTCTAAGTTACAATGCCTGCTTTGAAGAGGGTAACTAGAAGTTCAGATTTAGTGGGAAGTAGATGCTTGCATTGCTGCTTCATATAGTGAAAACACTCTCCGGTGGTGCAACTACAGAATCTGTGAAATGAGCTTAGAGAAATTGTGCCCTCTCTACAACAGTGCGTCTGTTTTCCCTGCAGAGAATCAATACTGATTCAGCAACATGTTCCTGTTCTTTCATTGAATGCAGAGTATGTAGGACTTCTCATTTGACATCTGAAGTAGTTCTACTTTGTCCTGAGCAGGTTCACCACACATCCTGCTGATAGTGCAAGGAGAAATGAAATGAAGTAACTTTAGATGAATTATAGAACAATGATAAATTCACAATTAGAATAGTAGATCCTTTGAAGTGCCATTTTTAAGTGTTTAGCTCAAATGAAGCTGAGAACATCATTAGTATTTGAAACCTGAAAAGGGAAAAGTATCTGCTACATTTAAAATGAAATAGGCTGCATAAATATGGCTGCTTCATGAGTGTTTATGCTGAAGTTCTTTTCTATCCTCATGATTTTTGGTAGCTTACAGCGTTTAGAGCTTCACAAAAATTGTATTGAGCGTTGTAGACAATACACTGATTGCATATGACTGCATGTCTTTGAAAAGAGATTAAAACAACAGCTTTATTTGAAATTCAAATGGAAAAGCATCCCTAAACAACTTAAGTTCATGTTTGGATTAACAGAGTACTGATATGGGATTGACCAAAGTCTTGAGGATGATAGCAAATGATGCTGTATGACTCTGTAGCTTGAGTGCAAACAGAAGGAAAGGAGGTAAATTTCTAGCAGAAGGTTCAGATCCAAATTATTTCTGGAATAGAAGTCATACCTCTCTTCAAATAAACTTGATATATCATCTTTAAAAGATGGTGTTACTTGGGAATAAACATAACCATAAACCTGTTCTCCACATGGGATACCTTGCTTTTGTCTCTGTGGACTTTTCATTTTTAAAATATATATTTAATTCCTATGGTTTAAGAAGTTGAACTGTTTTGGAGTTGAAATTGATAATAAGGATAGGGCTTATGCGTGTGTTGCAATGTTTTGTACATTATGTCTGCTGTAAAAAGAATTGATTGTAAGTACAAATGGCTGTTGTGTGAATAAACTTTTTCTTATGTTCTGGAACATAGGTAGTGTTCAAAAATGTTTGACAGATATATTCTTCAAGTTGAAGATGGTTGAGTATATTAAAAGTGGAGGCTGGACAGAAAGATCTAATGTATTCAAGCTGTTGAAGATAAGATTTTTAGCATTTCCTCGTGGAGACCCTCAGCTTATGGAACAAGTGCCTAGAAACTGTTTTAAAAAGTACAAACCTTGATAATGATATATAGGGATGGTGGCTATCCAAACACTTTCCCTCTAAGTACAAATGATACACTGTCTCAGGTTTGCCTTCTTAAAAGGTTTTTGTTTGTTTTCAGTGGCTGTAGGTCATCTTCAACTGCATTTCTTTAGAGTCAAGTCCCACCTATTTCTGATCATGTTGTGTATCTGGTACCATACACCTTGGGTTATCTCTAGTTTGTTCACCTTGGTATGGTAGTCTGGGTTTCTGGTCATTCCTCTGTTTAGACTGATAGAATTTTTGTGTCTACTTTTTTTCCAAAGCAATTCAAAAAAGCGTATTATGGTAATCATAGTTCTGTTCAGCTCCCATATGTTGCTGCACTTGCTGGGGTATTGCTTTTTTTCCTGGTGGTCAGAAGTAAATAGGTGTCTACTGTCATTTCACCCAAAATTAGATTCAGTGGCTAAAAGTTTATTGCTTTTCTGGTGAGACTCTGAGAGCTCAAAGCATTTCCATGAGTTTTGGACCTAGTGGTGTACATTAGTTACCTGCAACTTTCTCACACAAGAGGGCACCCAGTGTACCCAAACCTTAAGCCAGTTAAAATGCAGCAGTTAAGAGAGCCTTCTGCTGGTTCATGCACCTGTTCTTCAGGGCAAGTTGGAATTACATTTCTCAAGTATATGGGCTGGTACTAGTAGACAAATGGAGGCTACTTGGGAAAGCTATTTTGTAAAATAGAACAGTGATAGCTGGGGGTGGTATGTTACAATGATCTGCTCAAGTGTATCACTTTCCTGCAAGCTCCTAATCTACTAATATATCCTTTAATTTTAAGGAAGTCACAAAAAAAATTACTACTTTAAGTTTTGTTCAGTCTACTTACAGATACTTATATGCATGATCCTAGGGGAGCATTGCTGTCAGGTGTTCCACTTGCACTGAGAGGACAGGGATCCCTTTAGCAGACTGGAAATAAGGTGATTTTGGTGTGGGTTTTTTCCCCTATGATGAGAGATGAGAAAAATCGTTTGTCCAGTTTTCCAACTTGCAGGCAAAACAGCATTAGTATTATGAGTAATTGATCAAGAAGTTGGATAGTTGTGTTGGGTTTTTTGACCTGTAAATATTACATATTCCCCTGAGAAGGCTCCTGAAATATCCTCTGTTGAGAAATTAAATAGAGAATGACTCTGTGGTGTTTAGACAAACACAATGTATGATTATTTCCGAAGGAGAATAGCTGAAACAAGCTTCAGTAGAAACGTTACAAGCATAGGGTTATGTTAATTTTAAACTCCTTTGCTGTTACCTTTCTGATCCACTAGTCAGTGTAGATCAAAGCATTGGTTCTGTATGCTACCTATATTTTACAGGTAATAATTTTATTGAAGCTAATGTGATTTTTTTCCAGTAGCATAACTTTTCAGTAAGCCTTTTGTTAGAAGTTTGAAGCACAGAGATGGATAGTGAATTCAAGTAAGCAGGTTTCACAGCTTTAGGAGATTTAAAACTTTTTCAGTCCATAGTGTGGTGAAATGGATGATATTTAAAAACTGGCAAGTGTGTTAATTTGGTATGAGAGTTGCTAAGCATTGGGTTTGACAATGTTGAGGTCAAAAGAAAAACATTTTGAGAAAACCCCAACAAACAGCTTTCTGCTAAAATGTATTTATAAAAATTACTTTCTTGTAGCTTAAAGTATGGATTCCTAGAGGTGATGGTCATAGGGATTGCTTTGATAAGTGTAAGTGAAGTATGAGTGAATTCGTGTTCATTGCTCCAAGTAGACTAGATCTTCTCCCCTGATTTTTTTTTTTTAGCTTCCATTTCCTTTTTGCAGACTTTAGTGGCTTTCAGAAAGATTTGCCAATAAAGCCATAGTTGTGTAGCTTTTTGAATTAACACCTTGTTTGCTCATATAAGTGCAAAGCATGTGTTCTGTAACTTCATCTTGCTATCAAACTGAAAATAAAAGCACACAGCTAATATTTATTAGCAGCAGTCAATGAAACTTCTGAAATACTCATGATTGAGCTCTCTTAATCACCTGTTTGGTTTTTCAATTGGGTGACCAGAGTGCTAGCAGAAGACTGTGAGAGTGCTAGTGCAGGATGAGGCTGTCTGGTCACGGAGGGAAGAAATAATTCTCAGAGCAATGATGAAGTATCTTATTTGAGTATTGAAAGTATGTGAACTTCTTAAAGGTGTAAATCTATGCTATCACATTGCAGATATGCCATTTAAGCAGACATCTTCTGTTGCTGTAGCAGGGGCTGTGATTGGAGCAGTCCTTGCTCTTTTTATCATTACCATCTTTGTGACAGTGCTGCTGACCCCAAAGAAAAAAAGGCCTTCCTATCTTGACAAAGTGTGAGTATATGTTGGATTTTTAAATTTTAATTCAAAGCAATGTGCAGAAAGCATTGATTCTATACAGGAATTTAAATGTCTGAGTTTCCTTAGCAGCTGTTCAGCTGTCATAACTTCAGAGCTGTATTTTCAGAGTAGACAAATGGGACATCACTTTCATTTTTGAAAAAGAAATGAGGAAGCTCAAAATGATTGAAGAGGTAATATGTCTTTAGAAGTCTTTGAAAGAGAACTGCCCACTGATTGAACTGGAGGGCAGATGAGGTGGTGCATCATAACTGAAGCCATGGAATATGACTTTATCATATCTGTAGATGTAACATCAGAGCAAATTATGATCATGCTTTACAGTGGAAGTCCACCAAGATTTCTCCTGTGTGTTTAAAATGAAGCAAGCATCCACAGACGTGTTTTCTGCAACATTGGTTGTTTCTTCAAGTCTGGCACAGACATGCAGTTTACTTTTTTTAAGCATCCAATATGGCCAAATAGAACCAAGCAAACAATAAAAGTCTGAAAAGATTTTCAGTTAGTGTATGATGTCTAGACCCTGTTTGCAACATGCCTAAGTGATGATAAATAAATGTAAATATAAGTCTCTTCACACATGCCATATAGAGTTAACACTTAAAACTGGATGGGAAATGATAATGTTGGTCATGTCTGTATGCACTTAATGAGGAGTAAACTAAAATAACATAGTATTTAGCATAAAATAAGTTTCAGCATTCCAATCTCTTGAGCTAGCAAGAAGTCAGCTGTCTCACTACAACTGAGTGATTCTAACATGGTTAGAAATACTGTTCTATTTATTTCCTTTAAATTTGGTAGCTGAATTTTTGGTAAAACACTTCAATTTTTTTATAACTGTTTCCTTTCACTGAGGAAGTTACAGTAGAAGAAGTCTTGTGTGACTAAGGCTGCTGTGTTGAATGTAACGCTTTCTCAACGGTTTTTCAAAGCTTGCACTAGTAAATGTTGCTCAAGCAGTATTCAAACTAGAAATGATGGTAGATACAAATATTTCTTAATCCTACTTAGCTGGGGGGTGGAGGGGACAGACTTCAGTCTACTTAACACATTCTGGGATGATTAATAAAATTTCTACAAAAAGTGTATGGCTGAATCATTTCCAGTGGTTAACATGGCAATATTCCACGTATGTTTCATTGAATGATGAAAACTGTGTGTCCCTGGGTGTGAGTCATGTGTGATTTGACAGCCAAAAGAAATGATACCCAGTTGTTTGGCTGGACATGGCAAAACATGGCATGTCTTATTACATTCTTGCTTCACTTACAGGATTGATCTTCCTCCTACTCTCAAACCACCCTCATGTGAGGAGAGATCATTCTCTGTACCACAGAAGGAAGCTATGCTTCAGGTAAGTGATTACAGTGTTGAGGTATTAAGTGTTATCATTCCTTTATTACATTCATTTAGTCTGATTTTACTTTCTTGGCAACATATGCAGGTGGGGTCTCGGCCTTTTCCATGGGCTGCAGGGGGACACCCACTCCACCATGGGTTTCTCCACGGGCTGTGGGGGCATCTTTCTCTCCAGCCCCTGGGGTGTCTCCCCGCACTCCCTCTTCACTGGCCTTGATGCCTGCACAGCTCCTTACCTCTTCTCACTCTGGTGTTTCTGCCCGGTTTTGAACTGGGAACCTGTCGTGTGTGAGGCAAGGTTTTCCAATACTCTGTCGAGATTTAAGGACTTATAGCAGCCTCCTTTGTCTGTTTGGGGGGTGTCTTGGGGAAAAAAAGTCTTCACTCGTCTTAAAAGATGGATTTTGATAGAGTGACACTGAAAATACTCTTGCAGATTTTCTTTGTGTGATGGCTGCTTACTCAAGCCTCTCAAATATGAATTGCTGATAAAAACTTTCCTGTTTCTTGTTAAAATAATATTGCCTACTACAAAGTTACATTCATACTTGCAAATATTCTTGCAAGCAACTTTTGAGATCTATTGCTAGCTTTAGTAGCAACCTGATGATAACACTGTGAAGATAAAAAACACTTAGAGGGCAAAAAGTATGACAGCTTTTTGTCTTTGGTCATGAAGGTGGTATCACATCTAAAATGACACAAAAGAAACTGCTTTTCTATGCAAACTATGTATTTACCTCTATTCTGTCACTACAGTACTCACCAATGAAATATTGATGAGCTATGCTTCTGTTAATACACTTGTATGCTTTAAGTATTATGGTAAAAGATTATTTTGCTTACATGATCAGAAGATAAGGATTATTGTGTTACTTGTGCATCTGTAGTGCTTCTAGGTAGCAAAATGACAACAAAAGGAAGAGCAATTACTCCTCCTTTACAGGGCTACTCACCAAGTGTATACTCTATTATTTTTCTCTTCAGAACTCTGCTGTCTTTGAATTCTTTCTTGGTTTTGCTTTCTGTGGCTTCTGTTAGCGAATACTGAAAAACTAAGAGAAGCTGAAGCTGACTGTAGTCCTCGGGCATATAATAATAAAATGTTTTATCTAAATAGATTATGTAAACAGGAAAAGGATCTAAACAGACTGAATTGAATACTCATTTCCCTCAATGCGTTTTTAAGTTTCTGTTGAAAAGGGAAGAGAGCTCTAGTTGTTTTTCAGGCCAGATGTTAACTATTCTTTATTTTAAAATAATAGATATTGGCGTAACTTTCTGTGTACCTGCTCTTTTTCTTGTCTGTGGAAACCACAATACTGAAAAGAACTGGAGCCAGAGGCAAGTCTTGTCAGCTGATAGTACCTATAATCAACAAGTACTCGCTGTTAAGCTTGAGGCAAGAGCTGCTGCTTTTATCTAATAGAAGTGTCAAAATACTAGCTGTAGCCAAGAAGTGATTGTTGCATTGTTTCGCTGTGGTGAGCCAACACTTCAATAGCTGTGAAGGGGTGAAAGGAGGAAGTTGGCAGTTGGTCACTCAGTCTTGTCCTGTTTGACTAAAAGTCTGTACTTGTGTCTAATTTATGTTCCAAATACCGTTTGAACTGTGTTGTCTAGTCGTAAACACGAAGCGTGCTGGTCAGCCTCTAGACGGTTCAGATGGAAGCTCTGGTTACACCAAGAACTGCAGGTCAAATGTTGCTGCATTGGTCAGCAGTAGGCAACCAAATTCAGAGTGGAAATAATAGGCTGCACGAAGGTGCAAATACAAAGTTCAAGCAGGTGAATTTAAATGGTGTGTTGTACATAATGACTGAGAGTTGAAAGTGGGTTGATTCAGTTTAAACTGATTCTGGTATGTTCTTACGTAACCAGCAAATTTCTTCCAATCATTTTTATGGTTATTGTTGTGTTTAAGCAGTGTAGGTTTTTTGTATTCAAGTATTCAAGATGCAACTGAATAAGCTGAAATTCTGTTTGTGTCCCAGCAGTTAATATTTAACCAGACTTTAACCATATCTGATTTAGATGGTTGTTGGTATCAAAATGGAGGGGGATGTAACAGACATTTGATAATATCAGATAGAATTGTGCCTGTG